>NW_024426552.1:19887345-20154457 GCF_017311325.1 Ursus maritimus
AATATAATATGATGCCCTGGCAGATAGAAAACATTCCCCAACTTTTCAATTTAGGGGAGGGATGACAACTTAAAAATTCTTTGAGCCTGAGTGAAAATTAGTAAAACTTCTTGATCAAATTATGAAATTAAAAAAGAACATCTATTTTATACCTTCTGAATATTATAGCTTTTTTTTTTAACTTCTGCAGCTACATGCCTGGAATATATCATTTAACATGGCATTTTTCAGTGGCCAAATGCCAAAAAGGTAAACTCTTAGAACGGATGGGAAGGTGGTGATGAAAATAAAATTCAATTTAACTTTTCTCTGATACTACAGAAAATTAGGTAGCCGTTAAATTAAGAAATAAAATTATCTAAAAAGCAATGTATTTTAAGGTTTCAGCTTAAAGTATTAATAATAAATTTGTGTTCATTTTGCCCCGACTTATTGACATTTCATTCTGGGGAATATTCACTCTTTCTGTTTCCATATCATGAGCTGATCAGTAGAACATATGATATTGATATTGTTCATATATATTTGTCTCTGTTGTTTTGTGAGGTTCATGCAATTTCCTCTATAATCATGACTGCTGTAGTTGAGAAGTGACTGGACAGCAGCATTCTTTCTGCACATAGCACCCTTGACACATGTAAAATTTATACAGAAGGAAGTAAAATTTAACCTCTGCTTAACCCGTAAGCCCAGCATATTCCACGAAAGGAAGGAAAAGATAAGACTTTCTCCATAGTGCTCCCCATATTTACAGAAGCCTCTCATCAGAATATTTTAATATGGCAGTAAGTATTTAGGCGTGATGTCAGGGAGAAAAAAATGTATCTTATGGTAGGATTGTCAGAGAAAATAATAGACATATTCAATCATATGTTTTATGCATGCGATTCTTATTTTGTGTTATTGGTCTATGCCTCATATAAACTTCTTTTCACCAAAGTGAGCCCAAGAAGCTGCTGGAATACCTAGACTGCAGTAAGTGATTAAGTTGAATAGTGATTAAGATAAAAGAAATGAAAGTGGCATGTAATAGGAATATTGCATAGCCATTAGATATGTTTTTGAGAATTGTATGACATGAAAAAAAATTTTTTAATCAGTAAAAAAAAAATAGGGAAGACATTACCAGCAATAATAAGAATAAAAACAACAAAAATATTAGTTAAACTTCCTGTACTGCTATTTTTTTTTAAGATGGAGAGAGGTGGGTGGAGCGGCAGAGGGAGAAGGAAAGAGAGCATCTTTTGGAGCCCAACATGTGACTTAATATCACAGCCCTGAGATCATGACCTGAGCCAAAATTGAGAGTTGAACGCTTAACCAGCTGAGCCACCCAGGCGCCCCGTGCAGTGCTGTTTTAACACCAGGAACTGCTATAAGTAAATTACTATACACCAACTGATATAGTTCTAGATACTACCCTGAGACACAAGTAATTCTATTAGCTTGCTAATTTTACACAAATAATAAGATTCAGATGTGTGATTGAAATGCAAGTTGTTTGGATACAAAGTATGCTTTGTAGATTTTCATAAGGAATTTTGGATTTTATTCTGAGCAAAATGGAGAGCCATCATCAGGGTTTGAACAGAAGAGTGACATGGACCAGCATGTCTTAGAAAGGATCAAATCTGTTATCAGGAGTGTAGCTGGATGTGAAGAAAGATAAAATCAAGAAGACCCAGTTATGGCCTAGAAGTGAAGGATTATTGGAGCTTAGATTATGGTGTTAACGATAGAAGCAGTGAGAAAAAGCATACCCAACATATTTTGAATGCAAAATCAATAGGATATGATGATGAAATGAATGGAGTGTGTGATGGAGATTCAGGGGTCAAAGATGATTGTATTGGGCCTGAGCTATAGGAGGAATGCAGTTATCTTTCTGGAGACTGTCTACAAACTTCCAGCCTGACGTAAAAATGAAATAACATGTTGAAGGCACTTTTGTGATACTTACTTGAAGATAATGCCTTAAAACTGATCATTACATCATGCCATTTCCCCAAGACATAGAACACATAGCTCTGGAGACCAAATGGTAGAGGTGGAAGTGTTTGATACATCATCACTTTCAGTGACTCACTTGGAGGATTGGTGCTTCTTGTTCCAGTAATTTTAGGTTCTGTGGATCTCAGGTTTTGCTTGTCATAGGGAGACATTTCTACCAGGGGACACAATAAGATTTCCTTTAGGCTTCAATCTATGATTGTCATTTGAGCACTTTGAAGCACTCACGCCAGAAGAAGTGCTAGCCAAGAGGGGGGACATCCAGAATGAGTGTTGGAAGAGGGAGGTGAAGGGTATCATTTACAAATTCAGGATCAAATGCAGCAGAAGGGAATTTACTAACTCTGTTCTTTTAAGTTCTCCTGGAAATTTTTATCAGATGAAATCCTGAAGTAACAGAGTCTGAATGAAGTAAACTTAATAAAAGAAAAAAGTTGAAAGTTAATGAGAGAAGAAGGTTGACATGAATGGTGCAAGAAATATATTGGTGTAGTGACACTCTTGGTGCCGTGATCTGATAGCCTCACCTAGTTTATACACACAGACCCTAGCTGCAAATTATGCACAGCTGCCATCTTGTCTGGAGACCACCTACACCCCAACTGGAATTGCCTCATCTAAGAGATTATACATTCCTGGCTCCAGGAAGGGGAGGGAGCCTCAGGCCCGTGACGAACTGACAGAGATTAACAGTGTTTATCTTCCTTGCCATAGGATGGGAAGAACTCTATGTTGTGATTTGTACTCCAGAGCTCCCTGTAAGATCAGATGAAATCTAATCTTTTCTTGAAGCAACATCCATGTTTACTATTTTCCCCCCAGATCTTACTCTTTTTATCTGAAAGTGCTCCCTCAATACATCACTTTTCTAGGCTGTTTCTACTGAATTTAACATAATAACAGGGCAATTATTGTTAAAGACAAAATGCAGGGAAAATCCATTTGAGGGAGGCTGACCAAGCAAAAGTGAAGAATGATTATCCCTGCCCATAGTATATAGTAGAGTAGAAGCCAACATCCATTCCCTAAGGAAGCACTGGATACCTAATTAAGAAAGGTATACAGAAAGCTCTTTTTTTTTTCCATGCAGAATAAAACAAATCATCCCTGGCTAGGTGAGGCAGAGCTCATGAGATGGGGTTTCAATTGCATGTGAGCAGATGGGAAGCAGTGATTTGTAGTGGAGGAGGCACAGCATTCTGGGTGTCAGAAATGCCATGAATAATACTAGAGTGTCTTTAATGCAGGGTAGGAGATTTGAAACTATTCTTAAATAATAAGGAATCCCAGATGGTTTTTGAACAGTAATATCCTACTTATAGATTACGTTATTTAGCCCAACAAATCTGGACTTGTCGAGTAGAGTGAATTAGATAAAATGTGACTAGACAGATTTATTTCAGTAATCTTGTTACGATATAATGGATAAACCTTGATGATGTTTGGGGGAATGGAAATGAACTGATATTTCAAAATCTAACTGATATTTTGGGGATGTGTGTGTGGCTCAGTCGGTTAAGTGGCTGACTCTTGATTTCAGCTCAGGTCATTATCTCAGAATTGTGAGATCAAGTCCCACATTGGGCTCCATGCTGGGCGTAGAGCCTGCTTAAGATCTCTCTCCCTCTCCCTCTTTCTCTCTAAAAAAAAATAACTAAATAAGAGAAACAAAATAAAATCTAACTGATATTTTAAATATATTTTTGATACCAAATAATTGCCTAAAGAAGTAGAAGGAGAAAAAGAGTCAAGGACTGAAATTTTCATCTGATTTCAAATTTCAGAAGAATGGTGATGTTGCAATCAGTAGAAACAGCTACTGAGAAAACACTGATTTGGTTGAAGTGTCTATGAACACAAACGTAGGCACATCAGATTTGAATTATTTGTAGGACTCAGACAGTAAATCAGAATGAGAGTTTTGAAAGAAGTTGAAGTTATGGTTTGAGAGTCAACTAGCTCCGTGGATGTGAGGCACCTTTTATGGAGAGTGAATTCATGCAAACAGGGACAGGTCATGGACAACTTTTAAGGAAGTTTTTTAAAGAAGCTCAGAGAAAGAAAAGATGAATTTGAACTTGTGTAGCAGTGAGGCACTATCAACACATCTTTTAAATATTTGAAAATTTAAAGTTGAAATGCAGTCAGCTGGGCAGAATATAACCTTGTGGTAGGCTTCGGAACCAATATGATAGTGGCAGAGTATGTTTTTAGAGTCAGGCTATCTCTGTTTGTGCTGTCCTGACTTTGTGTTGTTTAACATCTCTACTATTCAGCTTATTCATTTGTAAAACACAAAAAATAACACTTAATAAATTTACATTTGAGAATGGTATGACATATCCTATCCAGTTCTGACCTTTTCTTTACTGGGAGATTTTAGTTACTGATTTAGTTGCCTTACTAGTAATTGCTTTGTTCAGATTTTCTATTTCTTCATGATTTAGCCTTGGTAGGATGTATGTTTATAGCAATTCATCCATCTCTTCCAGATTATTCGATTTGTTGGTATATAATCATTCATAGTATTCTCTTATGATCCTTTGTATTTCTGTGACATAAATTATAATGTCTCCTTTTTCATTTCTAATTTCATTTACTTGAGTTTTCTCTCTCTCTCTCTTTTTTTTTTTTTTTTTTTTGTTTTAGCGTATTTAACAGTTTGTCAATAGAGGTAAAACTTCATGCCGTTGATCTTGAAAATAAGTTCATCTATATGACACCAAAAGTATAAGCAACAAAAGCAAACCTAGACAAGTGGAACTACATCCAAATAAAAAGCTTCTGCACAGCAAAGGAAACGATCAACAGATTCAAAAGGCAAACAGCAATGTGAGAGGAAATATTTGCAAATCATATGTATGGGTTAATATAAAGGGTTAATTTCCAAAATAAATAAGTAACTCCTACAACTTAATAGCTAGGTAAATAAATAAATAACCCAATGAATAAATGCATTTAAAAATGGAGTAGACATTTCTCTAAAGAAGACATATGCATGGCTCATAGATATATGAAAAATGTTCAGCATCACTAATCCTCAACATGACAATGAGATATAACTCATTCAGGGACTGAATATCCTAAATAATAGCTGTTAGAATGGTTTTGGCCAAACAAACAAAAGATACCAAGTACTGGTGAGGATGTAGGGAAATTGGAACACTTGTAAACTCTAGATAGGAATGTAAAATGGTGCAGCCACTATGAAAAGCAGCATGGAGTATTTTCAAGAAGTTAAAATTAGAACTATCATATGATACAGCAATCCTCCTCCTGGGTGTTCATCCAGAGGAACTGAAATCGGAGTCTCAAGGAGATAGCTGCACTCCCATGTTCATTGCAGCATTATTCACAAAGCCAAGATAAAGAAACAATCAAAATGCCCATCATCAGATGAACTGATGAAGTGAATGTGGTTTGTACATACAGTGAAATATTATCTATCCTTAGAACGAAGGAAATCTCACCATTTGTAACATGAATGGACCAGAACGATATTAATTCTAGTGAAAAAGGCAAAACACAGAAAGACAAATATTGCATGATTCCACTTATATGGGATATCTAAAATGACCGAACTCATAGAAGCAGCAAGTAGGATGGTGCATGCCAGGGGACAAGGGGAGGAGGAACTAGGGAGTAGTTCAACTGGTATAAAGCTACAGTTATACAAGATGAATAAGTTCGAATCATCGGCTGTGTTACATAGTGCCTTTAGTTAACAATACGAGTCCTGCACTTAAAAACTTAAGAGCATAAATCTCATGCTGTGTCCTTACCACACATACATACACACACACACACACACACACACACACACAAGCCAGAGAACACGAGACATCTTTTGGAAGTGATGGATATGTTTGTTACCTTGATTATGAGATGGTATCATGGATACCGTGCATATGTCCAAACTCATCAAAATATATATAGTGAATATCAGCAATTTTTATATATTAGGAATATCTCAATTCTGCTGTAGAAAATAAAATTAAAAAAATAACCTATATAATGCTAAGTATAATGTTAAGTCCCTCGTCAGAGCTTACTAAATATGCTCCAATTGCCCCAACTTCCTTTCCCATTTCTCTTCTCTCTCAGACCACTTGATCCCCAACACACACTTTTCTCTTCCTTTCTTAAAGGATTTATTTATTTATTTGACAGAGGGGGCGGGCGGGCAGAGGAAGAACAAGAGAAAGAATCTGAAGGAGACTCCCCACTGAGGGCAGAGCCTGAGGTGGGGCTCCATCTCAGGACCCTGAGATCATGACCCAGAGCTGAAACCAAGAGTCAGACTCTTAACCGACTGTTCCACCCAGGCTGCCCAACTTTTTCACATCCTCCCTAAACAATTAGTTTATAATCATACTCCCAACAGCTGTTAAGTTCAGTATCTGTGGTGAGCACGTGTGTTCGTATTATCTGTGTGTGCGCCTTTGTGTTTGCATGTAATTGATGCTTTGTGGAGTTTGTTTTTTTTTTTTAAATAGTAAAAGATTTCCTTTTGCCATAATACTATGAATAAATAACACAATCTTCAGAAAAAAAGCCAGTGACAGGTCATTGAGATACTTATGCAAATTCTGATACAGAGTTTCCTAGTGCTTTGTAAATGTTAAAATCCTGTCACACATTGTACTTGCCTATTTCCTTGTTGGTGACATCCGAGGACTTTCTACTCTCTTACTTTTGATTATTTGTCTCATGGATTTTAATACCCAGGACAATTTAATTCTGAGGCAACAAAACAGAATGAAAATTGCCCATAAATGTGAGAGATGCTTAATCACAATGGGATTAAGAGTGACAGAGAAAGGAATTAACAAATCAACAATGGCTGTCTGGACATAAATAAAAGTGAGTGGAGAACCAAGTAGTTAGCTATCAGACGATTGCAGCTCTGCAGAGAAAGATGAAGAAATCCCTACAACATGAAGAAGTCCTTGTCAAAGAAATAGGTTAAAAAAATGCAATTTTTAGATTTACTTGTGTGTTCATGCTACAGATTCAGTCGTCTTGTCCTAGGTGACATGTATGGAGCATCCTGTATCGAGCAACTGAGGGGTGGGGTATAAAGGATGAATATTCTGGGCCAATCCAGGACACACTCACGGACAATATTGGATCCAGAGCTATCCACCAATTGGCCAAGACTTTGTCATCCTGCAGCATACTTCAATTTCTTTTTCTGGCCAATCTTGCTTCCTTCATCTTCCTTTTGCAAGTGTTGATAGGAACAAATATCTCTTCTCAACATCTGTTATTGCAGAATCCAATCTGCTAGAGATACCTCACACTTAACAGGTGCTTGATAACTGTTAGTAGAATAAAGAAATAAATCACCATCATTGGTAATAGGTATCTCTTGAGGATCTAGTCTGTTTTATGCCTGGTGTACTTAAAGAAGCACTGGTTGAACAGCATCCTCACGTGACAGGACCACGGACTAATTGGTAGGTAGTGTAGGATAATACCTGATATGATTCATTAGGACTAGAGCGTGTAATAAGATATTTTGGGGAGGTTGCAAAGAAGTGTAGTTTTATTCTTCATTTGATGCTGTCAGAAAATGGAAGCAATTGTATGGCCTCACATCTTAATTTTTACCTAGGAGGGAAGAGGAATTAGGAGCTAGGGAACTAGGGAGAAAACTCCAATTGATAAACAACAGTTCCTCAATGTGGCCACGAGAGGGAGATATTTGGTCACTTTTGTGGTTTAGACGTACGTGTGTGTGTGTGTGTGTGTGTGTGTGTGTGTGTTCATTCTCTCTCGCTCAGATATAATTGTAATCTTTTGTCTTGATCGTCACCAACACATAGTGGCTTTGTCTGACATTGGTACTCTATTACTGCTTGTGTTCAACGGGAGAACATAAGATCCTATTCTCTGATTTGACCCCCATCAGAGATCGCTTTATTTCATTTCTCAGTATATGCATAATTGAGACCAGTGGATGTATTATTGTGCCCCAAAATAGTTTTATTTAAAAGAATCACTAGAAAACAAAAAGGTCCTGGGCACACAAAAGTGATCAGAGAGCAACGATAACTCTGTGACTTTCCCGTTTTGCTTAGGGCTGACCCATGTCACAGGCACCAGAACTGAAGTACTTGAGAGCATGTGAAAAATGAGCAGACTGATAATCACATCCATATTTGTAGAGAAGGAAGATTCCACTGATCAACTCTCTACATAAGAAGTACTAATGGGTCCCAATTTAATATTCATCACTTGGGAAAATGAATGTGACTATTGAAGTTAATGAGCATATTTCTTCAGTGGAATAATTCTAGAAAAACAATTAGGCTGAAATCACATGTCTTGCTTTTTAGATATACCTTTAGTAGTAATACATTGCATGGCTGGGGACAAGTAGCCTAACATCTCTAGCTCTCTGGAAGAAAACAATTAAACTTGGGGAACTATAAGGTTCATTAGGACTCCCGAACTCTATGATTCCATATGCAATAATTTCTATCTTTAGTAAGGATTCTATCTCTAAGGTACACTTGGGAACCTGAAAGATAGAACCCTGCTTAAACTGATTTTTCTCATAACAAGCACTGCCTCAGCTATCAGGTAAGTTTGAAAGAAAGCCCAATATAGTCAGAAGGCAAACATTTCAAAACTTGGCAAAGACAAAGAGGTGGATTTGGCAGATAATGTCTAACCAGGAGGCTGTCTCTCCAGCAAGAGATACAGGCCAGGCACAGAAGTAAGAAGCCAAAAGGGTTAAGCCAAGATTATACAAACAGCGACTGGTCTATTCAAGCCAGAATGAATAACCCTCAACATCAAGGTAAATCCAAAGTAATGAACACAAATTACTCATTTCAGTGCTTGCTAGAGTTATGGAATGAAGTTAAGGAATAAGCAATTTAGAGCAGAGTAGAAAGAAAAATTCAAGACATGGGATGAGGCAAACAAAAACATCCTGGTTATCAGTTATTCTTGTGGTGTCTTCCCCGGTAAATTTAGAAGCATCCATACATGGTTTCTGACCAACTTGACCTAATCGGGCACATTAAAGGATCATTAAAGGGAGAAGAGTGTCATAACAGAGCAAGGAAAATTTACTAGTGAATGAATAAATGTTTCCCTATTTTAAGTTCACTTCTGCTCAGAAACACTGATTTTAATAATTAAGAAAACATATTACCTCATTATACGGAAAGACATTTAAAATTTATAAATGCCAGGAATCCTGTATGTCCTGAAAAGCGACTACTACCCTCTACCTAAAGAGCTAATGAGACTTAAAATAATATTTCTTTTAAAGTAAGCCAGATTCCAGGGAAACCAAAGGGAAAGAGAAATACTGGGAAGTAATTATTGCCACTAAGAATAGAACCACTAAAACATGGCGTTGTCAGTCCACAAATAGGTTACTGAGAAACACACTCTCCTTCGCTATAGTCACGATAGCCACATCTCAGAAAATCTTCCTCAGACGTCCAAATGTCCCTCACTGTGTAAATTTTCAAAGTCACTGGGAGAAAAATTAGTAAGAATGTAATTTATAGCTTGGATGTGTCCACTGAGAGTCCTACCAAAAAAAGAATCCTTTAAATAGCCAATTTCATGGTTCAGCATTGTCACAGAAATGAGGTCATCTTGTCTTGCTGAACATGCCAATCCTAGTACTCTTCTGAACTCATAGCTTCCGGGTTTGGTAACAACTCAGTTGGCTCTCTGGTCTTCCAGGTGGTAAGATGAATACTTTGGTTCAAGCTCTCTCAATCTCAAGCTGTCCTCCTGCAATTGCTGAGAAGTAAGCTTCTGGCACGGGTAACACACGGCTCTGTACTGCATGCTGCCATTGTTTTAACCCCTTTCCTCTCTACGCTCAGGAGCCAGGAGCCAAGCCTTTATCTGTTCTCAAAAACATGGTTCACCCATCCTTACTGAGCAAATATCTTAGCTCCAAGATGGTTTACATCCCAAAATATTTATTCTTATCCCTGAAGCTTTAGGGAATAAATACCGCAGTCAGCCACTTCTTGTATCTACAACTTAAAAGTGAGATTCACTCCCCTTCAAGAGCTTTCTGCCATGTCTACCATATAGTTGACATTCAAATACTTTTAGTGAATAAAGGAATAATCTCCGATATAAAATTCAAACATAAAAATAAAATAAAATGTTATTTCTCTATATCGATTTGCCATTTTAAATTATTCCTGAGTAAGCCTTGTTGAGCTAAAAAGCATCAAAACAAGAAAAAACACATTTTCCCACTGAGCACAGCGTATCACAAGCTTTCTGTCTCTCTTCCCCCTCACATTTGGCCTTCCTGTCCTCTGCATCACAATTCTGGCTTATTGGCCTTGTCTTCACCGCTTTGTCCGGGGAAAGCTTTACTAAACGCCTATGAAGTTACATAGCATGGGAGTAGATAACAGCAAGAAAGCTCCTCAACGCTTGAAGTTTTTAACAAAGCTGGCTAACATCCTCATTTTCTTTGTTTGTTGAATTCCTATAAAATTTCTGTTGCTGTATTATTTTCACATAGAAAAACCTCAGAATATTGCATTTTAAATGCCCTAACCATGACAAATATACAACGTAAACTCAAACTCTTAACTGCTATTGAGGAGTAGTAATTCAGGCAAATTGGAGATTGCCACCTCTGGATAAATTCGAGTATAGAAGAAATCTAAAGACGGAGCTTTAAAGACATTCAAGAACACTTTTATAAAGGTGAGATAAGAGAGTTCTATTTAAAAGCTCAACCTCCAAGTAAGAATTGTTCAGTGGGGCCATTTTTTATTATTACTTTTATTTTTACCAATTCATAATATAGTTTGAATTTCAGGAACTGCTAATATTGCTTTCCATGGTCATATTTTATTTATAGAGTCCATTTAGAAAGATATATGTTCCAAATACATGTACTTTTATAATACTACTTTCTGATCATATAAGTGCATATTCACTGTACAATCTAAAAAACAACAACAACAAAAACCCCGTCTAAATTGTAAAAAAAGATGATTGTCATTTTGTGATGGGCTGAGTTTGGGTGGTTCAACTCCAGAGTTTAAATTTTAGCTTCCATATGAAGCTTCTCTATCCAGCTGTTGAACTAATTTGGCGATTATGATGCCAAATATTCTTAGAAAGTTGTGTTTTGCTTTTTTTTCTTCTTCTTCTTCACTGCATCACATTTCAGAGCATTTATTTATTTATTTATTTATTTATTAAAGATTTTATTTGTAAGTAATTTCTCCACCCAAAGTGGGACTTGAACTTACAGCCCTAAGAAGAGTCACATGCTCTACCAACTGAGCCAGCCAGGTGTCCCTCAGAGCCTTAAGTAGACTTATGTGTACTATGATGATCTAAGAGTGATGTTTATATTTAATATCATTATTTAATTTTGATTTACTTTGAAAAATGTCAACTGAACAAAATATTGTGAAGAATTTTCTACTTCTACAACATGACTTTTTATTTGGTTACTTGTGATATATTTTTCACTATAGCCTATTTAAATAAAATAATACCTGTTTCTAAGATTTTTATTACTAGGAATTTTATTTTGATTCATGATATTATACATCAATATTTGTGTACACTGTGATTCCCCCTTAGGCAAGAGTTTTAGAATATGATTTGTTGTAGGAATAAGAGGCATAATATAAATAATTTCAGTGACTTTTGAATTACTGTGAAGGAATGACTACAGGAAAGTTTCACCTAGTTAGGTCCCATCTAGAAAAATCTGTGAGTGTCTGTTTCTCCATATTTTCATCTTCTTTTCCATGTTTTCCATTGAACTATCTTGTCTTTTTAAATTGCAATATGACAACTTCGTTTGAATTTTGCAGTAAATAATTTTATTTTCTTGTCTTAATTTTGCTTGCCATTTTTTATACTCAGACAATTTTTTATACTCAGTTAATATTACTCTTTTAAAGATTTCATTTATTTGAGAAAGAGAGAGAGAGATGGGGGAGGGGCAGAAGGAGAGGGTGAAGCAGATTCCTCACTAAGCGTGGAGCCCCATTTGGGGCTTGATCCCAGGACACCGAGATCATGACCTGAGCTGGAAGCAGCTGCTTAACCAACTGAGCCACCCAGACGCCCCAATATTACTCTTTATTTATTTTTATAATGTCCTTGCAAGGACCTTCCTCTTATTGATAGATTGGTTGCATTTTTTGGCCCTAATAACACACTCTTCCCCGTATTCCCACCCTTTGCTGTGTGACTTTGCAGTTTTCCCCACCACCATGGCAGGTTATATCTCTCTACCATTGTGCTTCATGTTCGGTCATGTGACCCATTACAACCAAAAGATTTAGGGAGAACTGAAGAATGTGCCAGTACCTGCCTAAGGGTTAGGAGGTCTTTCAGGATTTTCCTTGCTCAGTTTTGCCTCTTACGTTGCCATGAGAAGAATATACCCAGGTTAGTGTGCTGGTCCTGGGGGAGGATGAGACACGTGTGGAAGAGAACGGGCCCTGCTGTGTCTGGCCTTTATCTGTGGACTCCTAAGCTACCTACAGCAGCTCAAAGTTGAGCCTAGAAAATTCGAAGCCCTCACCATAACCTGCAGACACATGAGTGATGACGAGTAACTTATACTTTAAACCACTAAGTGTTAGGAGATTTGATATGCAGCAATAGTTACCCAGTGCATTCACCTTGAGACAACATAAAACTTTGTATTTTCATTTAGAATAACATAGATCCATTTAGAAATGGTGTTCTAAATGTATTCTGTTAACACACTTTATATTTAAAATGGTTTGAGCACTTAATGTGAACCAACCACTCTTCTCAACAGTTGATGTATATTAACATGATACAATATCGTCAACAACTTTTTGGGTAGTTGGTGTTATCATCTTCATTTTACAGATGAGACGACTAAGATGAAAAGAATTGAAATGATTTCCCCAAAGACCGAGAACCAGCAAGTTGCAAAGATGAGTCTGAAAATTAAGCTGTCTGAATGGAGGGTATTTTCTTAACCACTGTAAATTCCGCCTCTCAGTACTTACCCAGTTAATCCACTGTTTATTGAATAATAACCCTCTTCATGTTAAGGATCATATTTATCATGAGCTTTTAAATGTAATTGTGGTCCTGTTCTTGGGCATTCTATTTTATTGTATCAATGCAATAGTCATCTGTCTACTTTTGTCTTTCAAAAATAGCAGCCACGAGGGAAAAGCTAACCCATACCTTTTAATTACTCATCTTCTCATAAAAGTTTATTTTATGTATATGTGTATATACAGAGAGAGGCCAACAATAGATATGGAAGGGGAAACAATGAATGTGGGTACGTGGCTGTCCTCCAGTGTCTCACATTAGACCACTGGAATCGTCATGTACAGAAAGTCTTTTTAAATCTTAGCCCCACGTCAGGGTTTATATTAGAACGTCCTCCGAGGTCTGGGTCCAAGGAAGTAAGCCAGATGGAAGGGCTAGTACCCAAAGAACATGGAAGAAAATTAGTGATTCTTTTAAGAGCAAACTTGTCTAAAAATCATCACTGAATTACTTAGAAATATTTATTTGGAGTTACTTGACTGTAACATTTTACCTCTGACTGGCACAAATGTCAGGAACTTTTTGTTCCCTTCTCTGTTTTTTGATAGCTTTGCTTGGAAGGTGATCCTGCCAGCACTATCCTGGCTCACATGTGTGGCTGAAACAATTGTTTTCCCAAATCCTCGTTTAACGTCTGATCCACTGCCAGCTTCCCTAAATTTAGATCAGAATGCCGCTTTACAATTTGCAAGGACATCACACTTACTGCCATTATCCGACAGTCACAACTTTTCCCCTTTACATTTAAAAGCTCTGTTAATATTCACATGTCGGTGCTTTAGCTTCAGAAACTGTCTTCTGTTCACACCCTTATGTAGTGTGAAACTGAAAGGTTTAGAAAAACATTCCTCTCAAAAAGTAATTTAAAAATCTTACAGGGATGACTCCAGTCGTGGAATATTACCACTAGTTGCTTACCAACTTTTCTCTAGTGCAGTGATAAGACTTCCTTTCCTTCTTGGACAGAGAGAGTTGCTTTAGCTTTCGTATTTTGATGAAGAGAAAAAGCATAATGGCATAAAATAAGTTTTATATATACATATGACTTTTCTGAAGCACTTTTTTATGAAGAATATTTTAAAAAACAACATTTTACAGTAAATCAGAGAACTTTAAATAAAGTGGCATGATGCTAAATATTTTCCCCAAATTTTAGATATAAAGACCTGTATTAGTTATCTATCGGAAGGTAATCAGTTACTCCAAAATGTAATGGCTGAAAACAACAATTATTCCTTGTTTCTATGGGTTCCTGTGAGTCAGGATCCCAGATGTAGTTTTGCTGGGCTCCTGTCATTCAAGATCTCTGAAGGCTACATTCCAGGTGTGGGAGAATGAATGCAGCCATCTCCAGGCTCAGCTGCAAGGGGATGTGCTTCTGAGCTCACTCATGTTCTGCCAGCCGGTCTCAGATCCGTGCTGATTGGTGGCTGAAGGACGACATCACTTCTTTGCCACATGGGCTCTCCAAGGGGTGTCTCACAACGTAAAGTCTTGCTTCTACCAGAGGCAAGGGCTGAGAGAGAGAGAGAGACAGAAGTGAAGATTATTTTTTAATCTAATCTTGGAAGTGACATTTCATCACTTTTAATGTATTTTGTTTGTTAGCCGTGAGTGACTAGGTCCAGCCCACACTCACGGATAGAGGATTACTCCATAATGCTAATATCAGAACAGGGCTTTAGGGCCCATTTTAGATGCTAAGATGGGTCAATTATTTTGTTTTGTTTGCTTTTGTTCATTTCCCTCACTCTCTGGCAGGCGTACTCTCCATAGTTGAACTTTGAGATATATAAAATACGCCTTGAAGTCAAACTGTACCCTTCTGACATTTTTTTCTGCAAAAAACAATATACTTATTGCAATAAAGTCATTTCTGCGGCGTGCAAGTATTGCATTTTGAAATCTGTTTTGGACTCCAGTCTGACATTGTTCTGTCACAACAACCACATTCATTTTCCTACAATGTGTGTGTTTGACTCTGTCTGTACCAGACAGTGCGAAAAATTCGTATTTAAATTGTTCATGCCCAGCGTGTGTCACTCTTCACATTGCCAGTTATGTCAATAGTATCAGGTCGCTTTTGAAAGCCACCTATAATTTGTTAATTATAAGATGTGAGTTGCTCTTTGGTAAAACTGATAACTAGGCCTAGGATTAATTATCTTCTTGAAGTTTTTTTCCAACATTGCAAAAGATATTAATTCTGGAATTTCTGAATGCAAGGGAATTCATTTGGGAGATACTATGGTCAACTTTTCTTCCTTAGAAATTAGCTTGATGTTTATTTCCAATGTTCATGTATTCTGTTTTCCACACTATTTCTTCATGGCCAAAATGTCATTTTAGCAAAAAGCTACAATATATTATTCTTAAAGTTTGGAAGTTATTTTGACAACTTGAATATGTTGAAAGTGTCAGTCATAAAAATTTTAACCTACATTTTTATAATGTTTTATAATTTATATAGTGCTTTCTCTTTCATTTTATTTTGAGGTTATAACAAGTTTATTGAAACGTATTAGTTATACTCCATTCTATTTGCAGTGAATAAACTCGATTAGAGATAAGAAGTGACTTACAGATGGAAAATTAGTGGAGCTTCTAGGCTAGGCTTAGTAGTGGGACTTGCACCTGTCTTAACCAGTACCGATTTCAGTCACTTCTTAAACAATTACCCTTTTTAATTTTCTATTGTACACAGTAAAGGTGGTGTATACAGGTATTTTTGGAGCTTACTATATTTACTAAATTAAGAAAAGCGTAGGTCTCATTTCACATAAACTTTAGTAGTTTTTCTCTATGATTATCTCCTTGCCCCCACTCCAAACCCAGTGTGTATGGGGGAAGCTCAATATGGAGATGTATTAATCAACACCTGGCCCTAGGTGTCACAAAAGTCCCTCAAATCATATGTTTTGACTGGGTTCTTCTGCTATTTTCCCATTTAAAAATTAACACCAATTCATCTGATTGCTCAAAACATAAAAATTAGAGTCAAAGAGACCCTTTTTACTTTCAGTACATCACCTCCACATTCTCTCTATCTTCCTTCCGGGTGTTTTGTATTTATCTTCACACATATACGCACTTTGTTCACTTTTTTCCATCTCTATAACCACTATCTTGGTCTAAGCCACTGTCAGCTTTTGATTATTCTATTCCTAACTGGTTTCTTGCCCTTGGTCCTTCACAACCCACTCTCCAAACAGCAGCCAGAGTGGTAATTTGAGAACATAAACAAAATCACATCACTGTCTCTGCTTGAAATCTGTTAGCACATGCTAATGGAACTTAAAACAAAACCCAAAATCTCAACTGTACTATTTAGGTAATTCTGGCTCGTGTTACAGATAGATACATCTCAAAATCGCAGTTTTATAAAACAGTAAATGTTTGTTTTGGCTCACAGGCAATCTAAAACCAATCTTCCTGGTTATCTTGTAGCTCACTCCCAGTGGTGATTAAATAGATCAAATCTTTTGAAGTCCTGGCTCCACCAGTTTCAACAGGCAACTTTCAAAGTCTTCATTGCTCCCTTATATCAGGACAAGAGAAAGAACACATATGATCATGCGTTGGAATTTTTGTTGACCAGGCTTGAAGTGGGATGTGTTTCTTGAACAATCTAAACTTACCCCATCCTCCTTCCTTTGACTTTGTCCTCCATTTAGAACACTGCCAAATCCTTTCTTTTCTTTTTTTTTTTTTTCAAGATTTAATTTATTTATTTGACACAGAGAGACAGCCAGTGAGAGAGGGAACACAAGCAGGGGGAGTGGGAGAGGAAGAAGCAGGCTCCTAGCGGAGGAGCCTGATGTGGGGCTCGATCCCAGAATGCCGGGATCACGCCCTGAGCCAAAGGCAGACGCTTAACGACTGCGCCACCCAGGCGCCCCCTGCCAAATCCTTTCTAAAACTCATGTCTTTTTTAAACTGTCGATTTTCAGAAAAAACGTTCTTAACAATGAAATACAATTCCTGGCCATTCTGTTTCAGAACCCTGGATTATTTCTAATCCTTATCACAACCTGAAATTATCAGATGCATTTATTTTTTTACTCATTTATTGTTTGTTTCCCTGCCTCCCTATAAGCTTCCCTGAGAATGGAGATCTTGACTCTCGTGCTCACTGCTTTACACTAGTATTAGCACTTAGAAGAACAACTGGAATCTCACGGGCACTTAGTTGAAGACATTTCTGAATGAATGAATTCATGTGCATATGAAACTGATCATCATTTCTATTAAAAATATACAGAATTAAGAGAGTGATTCTTCTTTGTAGGTGAAATTAAAGAGAGGAATCATAAGAAGAGATTAAGGAGAATCCCAAAATTTGCATAGTGAGTCAGAATTTGACTGGGAATAGAAATCAGAGTTTCAGACACCTTATCTAGGTTTTATTTCAGAACTATGCAACAGTTTTAATTAGCAGTGAAGCATTTCCATATATAATATGCTCTAATTTCTCAAGAGACCTGTCTACACAGGTTCTTAAAAGATTTAACTATCCTCCCTCATTAACTCCTCCACCCCCTTTATTTTTACCAAAGAGAACTATTAGTTCAGATGCAAAAGAAACTTTGAAGTTTAAAATGAGAAACACTATCTGTAATCTCCAAAGTATTTTTTCCCCATCTTGCTTTCTCCGTTTTCTTCCCTACCTTATGTAGGTTTTAGCCAGAACAAAAAAAAAAAAAAAAGTTGGTTGATGTTTTGAAATTTAGTGTTATAATTTGAATGTTCATTATATAGGGCTTTATTCAGCAAAATGACAAGTAACTGCAAAATGATATTTAGAACATGTTATTAAGACAATTAAAAATAAAAATGTGTGTTACCTTCAATCAACAAAAGTATTAACATTAATCCTACTTGTATTTATTCAAAGGTCTAGTTTAAAATTTGAATTTAAAGGAAAAAGAGAAACTTAAACTATAACAATTGTAACTAGCTTTAGGAAACACTTTATAAACAAATCAAATCATATTAGAACAAAGATCCCTAACAGTACTTTCAAGGTCTAGCTAATATTTCCTTTATTCGATACAGTGGAATTCTCCTCTAGTAAAATAATCTGAACAGCCTCGATAATGTACCCAGTCTTTCAGAGCTTACATAATTGGATTATAAATCCTTCTCATGAGATTTGTCCTTCGTACATCGTGAACCAGGTTTCTCCTGATTTTTGCCTCCCTTTCAGTTCACGTATTTTAGTAACAGGACCTAAGTGACCTGGAAGCGGCAGACCCTTAGAGGGTGGGTACCGTGTAGGGCAAATCTAACTGACTTCCGTATCTCAAAGTCTCAGGCAGTATTTTATTTCTAAATCTTCCAAGACGTTGGATTTCAGTGGTGATAATTTGCCAAAGGTAAGAAATAAAAAATCATTTATGATGTGGCAAGAATAACAATCTGAAAAAAAAAAGAAAAAGTAAAACTTACGTGCCAAGAATCTGTAATTAGTTTTAGCGAAGTTGACAGTGAAGAATTCAGAAGCTCCATTTCATATACAATTGAGAAAAACAGTACAGTGTACAAGTGGGTGGTGGAGAATTTCCATGGAGGCCATCTATGCAAGGAAGAAAAACAGGGTTATATGAAATACGGCAGCAAAATCAAGTAAATGTCTTGGCTGTCAAGGAAGTGCCTAAGAGAAGCTGTAAAATGTGTAGCAGTAGTCGGTAACAAGAAATCTAGAACAAGAGACCTGTAGTCAATTCCTGATGCATCCCGTTTTCTAGCTGTGTGTCTTGAGATAAGTTACTTAATCTCTCTGATTCTTGCTTTCTTATATTTAGAATGTGATTAAAAACAACTCGAAGAATTATCAATAATATTAAATGAAATACAGTAGTGTATGTAGTGAGTTAAGCATAATACTTGTCTGGTGCTGCTGCTCGGGATGATGATAATGATAAGATACAGTCATAAGTCACCAACTTATTCAGGTTTGTCCTTTATACTGATAGAGCTTTCCTCTGGTACCAGACATATTTGTAGGCTCTATATTCCATAAAGTGTAGACCATTCTATGACTGTATAACATCAGTTAGAACACAAACTGGTTTTAATACTATCCACGCATAATTACATATCCCATAGCAATTTTCTGCTATAAATTTTTTATTTAATATTGCTAAAGTCATCCTTTATATATCTTAAGTTAGATATACAGCAGGAAGGACTAAATATTAAATCACAGCTCAAGAATATTTTGTGCTCTTTAGCTAACACTCCATTTGTTCAAAATCAGTCCACCTCCTTAAAAATCAGGTCAGAATGCATCACTCTATATAGCAAACTAGCCCAGGAAGGCTATAATAAAAAATATATCTTCTGGAAAATGACCAGATTATAAAATAGTTCAAATTTTGCTTTTGTCTCCAGTTTGAATTGCTTATACCCATTTTTCATGCACATAGCACAAACAACTGAGGTTTGTATACTTACATGTTAATTACACCAGCCATGATAAAGAGTCATTAAATTTCTTTGGTGATCAAAGCTTAATGAACTTTATAAACAAATCCAATGAATCAGGAGCCTTCCTTAGGCAAATGTTATTAAGGCTTAAGGACATCAAATTCCCATATGAAAATATCCGGTATCTGTTCTTTGTGCTCCCTTGAGGCACAGGCCAGAGTGAGATGCACCGAGTCAATTTGTTGAGATGAGAGCTAGGTCAGGTATAGAGGGGTAGAGGGTCTGGAGTGGAGGATCTCAATGCCCGCCATTTGATAGAGAGGGCACAAACAGCCTCATGGAGAATAGCTGACAGGACCCTGGACCCCAGGGGCGGAGGACAGATGGTTTGCCCCATGCATCCATTGATTCATTCATTCATCCTTTTTTCAACATATACCTAACTAAAATAATTTAATCCATCTTCCAATTCATTAATGTCTTAAACTGTCTTTGACAGTAAGTCCAAATAGAGACTGGTGCCACTCTGCCCTAACATTAAACATTTCTTTTTCTTCCCCCCAAGGAAAAAACCCAGAATCTCAGAAGAAAAAAAAAAGAAAAAAAAATATATATATGTATATATAATAAAAGCTAAAAAGAAAATTTATTTTATTCAGCAAATACAGCTGTTCCCTGTGGTCTGACACTACTCAAAATCTCCAGTAATTAATCAACAAATGAAATGGTAAATAGATGAAGTATTTCAATTTCAAACTTTGATAATTACTCACATTTAGTATGTATGACTTTCCTTAGACTGGGGTCGTTAAGGATTTGATTTCCAGCTAAGGTAATGAGTACATTAGAAAGGAAATGTGTATAAGATTATTATAATTTAGTTGCTTTAAAAGAATAAATTTGGAAAATACAACAAAATGAGTACTTAGTTCCCTGAGTGGATGAGTGAGCATGCTGTAAGGACCAACATGTACTTAAGATTTACTGTAATTTCCTGCTTAGATCACTCCCACTTCCTTGATTAGAGTTAAAACTGCCTTAAGGTATATAATACATTCATCACTATAGAAATGAACACCAAGCTATGCAAGGAAAAGAAGGGACAAAATATAAGACTTTGTCAAAAGAAAGCAGTTCTATCTACCATCACATTTTAGAAAGCACTAAGGGTAGTTATTATTTTTATTGGCTCGTGTATTTCAAGAAAACTGAGCATTGAGAAATCCCATGTAGTTTTAAATATATCATAAATAGAGATTTAAAAGAAAAATACTTTGGAAAATATAAGGGGAACAGTAGGAGAGATAGAACATGGGGTTTTTTCTTGACTTTTCTTTGTTCTTGTTTACATCCTCCCACATAGGAGTGGAATTTGAAAAAAAAATATACCACCTGACCTGGAAGGGTTGGGACTGCCTGAATTGGGAAAACTAGGTTGAAATTTATAGCATCCCTAATTAATAAAGACATTTTCAGTGAAACTTCAGATATCAATTGGCCCTGAAATCAGAGGCACAATTTCAATGTAAGACATACTTGTGTCCTCCTATGCCTGAAGTCTTTTCAAATTCCTTTCTATTCTCTTTTTTCCCGGAGTCCCAGTACTTGCACAGTTTTCTAGCTATCAGAATTTTCTCTATCAAACTAAATTTCCAATTCTCTTCTTCTCTAATTCTAACACTATAAATATGATAGATTGGTATTTATTTCCTTATTTCAATGATTCAGAGTAGGCTATAGATTCCTCAGTCTTCTTTCACTGGTTCTTTGAAATTTATCTCAACCGTGGCCCTGCAGGATAGTCATTCTTTGTGTTATGTTCTACATGGCAACAAAGTTGACCATTTAAGCCAGATAAGGCCAATTATAACACTGTATCCCTGTTGGAAGGCTGATTCAAAGAGGAGAATTAAGACTCCGTGTGACCAATGAGATTTATCCTGTGAATGTTCTTGCTGTGAATGATGGGGAATACTCTTCATATTGGATCATTAGCTATAAATATGATTTTATAAATCAAATAATAAGTAAATAGGGAATGATTTCCAGAAGTTAACCTTCTTGGTTGGGCAAAAAGTTTATCTGCAACAGGGGTGAAAAGATATATATGAAAAGAGAAGCATAGATAAGCTGAATGGAGAAATGGAGGCACAGCCATGGCAGTATTACTTTAACCTTGATTCTATATGTACCTGAAACAAACTGTTGCATGAACTGATAATTTTAAGTTTGAGTTGCACTTCTGTAACACATATGAGGGAATGAGTTTACCCAAACTAAAGCATTTATACTGTTAACCAAATAACTAGGTTGTACAGTTTGTGGGAATATAAATGTGTAGACAATAAAAATATGTGTAAATACTTATTATATGTGAAAATCACATTTGTTTAATTTGTATAGCGCTTACAGTTTTCAGATATTTTACAAGTACTTATTCATTGTATGCTACAATTATTTTTCTAAATTATTTAACACAAGAATTAACTAGTTTAGTTTTTGTATACCACCACGCAGCTAGTAGATATTCAAGGTAGATTAGAATACAGATGTTTTAATGTCCATTTTGGGACTCTTCCTTGATACTGAATATTTTTTTCCTTTGTGTCATTCCTTCCCTACTCTGACTTTTCCAGCTTCTGTCCACTCCTATCTCACTGATCTGCTGGATATTCAGCAACATGAAGACACACTATTCTGTCCTGTTCCCCAATCCCCCTTCAAGACCCCTCCCCACCCAAGCAAATACCTTGTTCTATGTAGAATCCTCTCTACTGTAGAGAGCATGAATTAACAGAGGGATGGTGAAAGTACAGCCATAAGAATGATAAGTATATGGTAACATAAGGCTTCCGGTATATGCAACTTACAAACATTTGATCTACAGATGTCCCCCCCACACACATGTAAAGCAGTGAGATTGTATAGAGAGTCAAAACCTCATGTAAAACCTTCCCTTTTCCCACTTGCAGAGGCCAAGACTCTTTCTTATTCAATTTAAGCAACTGAGTTATAAACAATCCAAAATATCACTTCCCTTAAGAGAATGTAGATCATTCAAAGAAGAACGGAGTCTGAAAATATCTACTGGTCCAAAAACCACGCCAAAATTT
Organism: Ursus maritimus; assembly: GCF_017311325.1. Taxonomy (NCBI): domain Eukaryota; kingdom Metazoa; phylum Chordata; class Mammalia; order Carnivora; family Ursidae; genus Ursus; species Ursus maritimus. The sequence goes on from NW_024426552.1 coordinate 19,909,971, forward strand.
AGAGAACATTCTGCTTTCACTGAGAGTGCAAAGGGGAAGATGTATTTCTTGACAAAAAGATTGGAATATGGGATTGTTAGAAGGTGGTGGCAAGGACAGGAGAGTATCCCCCAAACTGAGAAGGCACTTTGACTCCGGAAAACGAAGCAAGAAACTCTATACAATTTACACAGAGTGTTATTCTGGGTACCTTACTGCCAGGGGGGATCAGGCAGAAAAGGATCTGTAGCAGCTGCTCGGTGATTTTCTACAGAGTCTGGACTTCAGTCCACAGAATTTAGAGAGCAAGGGGACACAAAGAAGAACATTTTAGTGAGATTAAAGGGTTTTCACATGCACCTCAAAGGGTTTGCATGCACCTAATTGACAGCTAACCTTTAGATCTTGTGGCGCCACCCATGCATCAGGAAGGGGAAAGACTGTGTTATCATGAACAGATACATGGGAAGCCAAAACTAACGATTCTAGCTTTGGTGGGCATTTCTAAGGTATGTGTGTTAATTTCCAAGAAGCCTGGAACACAATGCCCCAATGGAGGTCATCACACGAACACAAACAAAATGCAGAGCCAAAGATGGAGTCAGTATTGTCAACACGCCTACAGGGATACATTTTGGAAGGAGCAAAAGGATGGTAATTGGTCAGAATAAAAGCTCAAAAAAGATTATTTATTTGTTTTTTTTTTTTTTTAAGTGGGAAACATCAGAGCAGATTTTAGAGTTGAGTGTAGGTGTCTGTAGAGAGGCAACATATTCTGTTTTTGACTCTAATTTGTTTTTCCATACACACCAAAAATATTCTCCTGACAACCAATGAGAATGAGTTTCTCAGACCCTGGCTACAGAAAGCATAAATGACATAGAACCCTAGCTCCTCTGCTTTGAATATCAATCCTGAAATGTGTGCCAAGACATTTTCTCCCATAGGTTGATCCTTGTTAATCACTGAATGTGTCAAGAAAACTAAGGCAGACCCTTTCCTGAAAAACATGGGATTCCATCGTCAGCTGACATTGGCTCGACTTTTTTTTTTTTTGGACATATTTGCCAAGTATTCATTAAACTGCATGACAGTCTAGGTTCTTTCCACCTGACTTTCTCTTCCTCTCTTCTTAGTTGGCTTCAGCCTTGCTTCACTTGCGGATGAGCCTTGCGGTCTGAGAGTTCTCCCTACTTCCCAGAGTGTTCCTTATATTTTTTTCCACACAATTATTTCCCTAATAAAACCCTTACATATTTAATCCCCATATTATCATCTGCTTCTAAAAGGACTTGGATTAACACAGATGCCTAGAGTGGGCACCCAGTAAATATCTGCTTCTGTTTTTAGCATCTCTAAAAATGTCAATGTTGACCGCAACACATATTTAGTTTCAGAATATTAAAATCAGAGAAACTTATTTTTATGATTGTGGCCTCTAATTTCTAATATGCTAAGTAAACTATTTTTCATTTTTCAATTTGAAGCAAAAATGCTTTATTTTTCTTACTTTAATATCTAAAGAGTAACTTATTGCAAGTGGCTTTTGATGATATGAATGTCAGAATGTATATTTCTTAAACAATTCTATAAGAGCGCATGTTTCAATTTAATTTTATAGAAATTTCAACACTTCTAATGCTGGCAAAAATTTTGTCTACACCTAATTTCAGAATATCAAAATAGTCTTATTATTAAGGATGTGTAAACTATGAATTTTTGTAACAGAAAATTTTTAAATCAAGAATAAAGCAAGCATTATAAATTTATAAATTAAAAACTCATACTATATTAAATGTGGTTCATATGAGAATGGAACAATTCATAAATAAAGGATTGTCATTTCCTTCTTAAATTGGTAACACAGGACTTAGGCCATGATTTTAGTTTCCTATTGCTGCATAAAAACGGTGTGATGGGAATCACAAATAAAACAAAAGCTTCACATTATCTGCTTATTTTCCTTAGAAGGTAAGAAAAAACACTTTTTGTTTTCAACTTGCTTTCATGGGTCTTCATCACAAGCAAAAGTCAATTTCCTAGGCAAAGCTGGTTGGTGGCTTTGCGACTACACAGCACAGGCCGCACAGCAGGGACAGCTGAAGGTCAATATGCCACCAAGCTTGCTGGGAAAGCTCTGTGCCTTTTGGTTGATGAGGTAGGGTCTGACTGAAATAAAAATGAAAGAAAAATTGCGTATCGATGTTATCCAAAGCCACAGTTTTCTTTACTAGAGACAACACAATCATGTCTACTGGTTTTGCATGACTTCTTTATCCCATCTGTCAATGTCTACATGATTTCTCTTTATGAAGCTGTTCTTTCTTCCAATACAGTTGACAGCAAGTTAATCAGGTTTAGGGGCTATAGAATAATATGTAATAGAGCAAGATAACTGCTCTCACTTTGTTTCTTTCCTCTGTGCAAAATACTGCTGCGACTATAAAGATAAGACCCCCAGAAACTTTGTCAAGTCACACCTCACAGGGCAACTAATGTATATATTTTTTTAACATACATGACTGCACATAAACAGTACAAAATAAGTTCCTGTAACTCTAACGAATGCCATTTCTTGGTAAGTGAGGAAAGACCCCCCACGGAGATTTAAAAAATGATCCTTCAGTTCAGAAAATAATTCTAATAGGAGAGCAAAGCGATCTCCCCAGGAGGCTGCCACGTACACCCAAATCCCTCTGCGGCTCAAACAGCCCCTTCCTACTCCACTCAAAAAGGACTCACAGATACTTGCAGTTAATTAAAAGCTATTTAAACAACATAATTTCCTCTTCCAGGATTCTGGAAATCTCCTTTTCAGAGATATTACAAGGACTAAATTGTCTCGTCAAGCTCCCTGGGGCGCCTTACACAGCTTTGCAGACCTTCCGTGAGGAAGGCCCCTTCCTAATAGACCCAAGCAAATCTCATGGCAGCCTTTATCGGGGCTCTGCCTGAGTCATAAAATCCTCCTTGTTTCCGAAGAGCCACTGTTTCATTTCAGGCAGTCCCTCTGGAAAGTGAGACACATTTGTACAAAAGTGGGAGGGTGGTAATGAGCACTTTTATGACCCATATAATCAAATCTCTCTTTCTCATCATTGCCTCTTATTTGCTTATCTCATAACAAAGCCACCCAGGCCCCCTTTCCTTCCCCAAATTCATTAAATAATAAAGCTGCCAAGCTACCCAGCTGTTCACCTGTGACATAAAAAGGTTGTACTGTCAGCAGAAAATTAAGCTTTGCTTTTGTTTCAACAGGACACTAAGTTTCTACATTTCTCTCCGTTTCCTCATTAGTTCTCTCTGCTCTTTTCCAGTTCACAAGTTATAAAATAAAATAACACACTCTTTTCACAAATACAACTGAATGAATGATTATATCAATCATCATGTTTATGCCACTTATAAAATCAAATGTTTGTTTTTGTTTTTGTTTTTTAAGATTTACTTATTTATTTGATGAGGGGGAGAGGGAGAGAGAAACATAAGCAGACTCCCTGCTGAGCATGGAGCCCCACGCGGGGTAAGCAGGGAGGTGGGGGGAGGGGCTCTATCTCACAACCTTGAGATCATGACCTGAGCCAAACCAAGAGTCCGAGCTTAAACAAATGAGCCACCCAGGCACCCCTCAAATGTTTAAGTTTTTTAAAAAAGTCTACTTGATTAAGATTTTTTTTAAGTTATTGATTCCTATTTGTATTATCTACATTTTTCCTCATCTAAACCAATAAAGCAGTTTGTACCTACCATGTATTTTGGCCTGGCACCATTCTATCAAATATGCACATGGCAGAAAACCCAGAAGAGTCCCACTCATGAACAGCTAAAGACAACTGTATTCTCCACATTATTTGTAATTTGAGGGAGGGGGTGCCTAATTGAAACCGTCGTTCAGCCTAACCCTAATAAATTCTCTCATTAAGAAAAAAATAGGTTGTCTGCATTCCTAAATAAAAAAATAATTCCCACACCTTGGCAAGTTTCTGTCTTGGGAAGGAGAAAGCAGACTCTTCATTCATTCTTTTTTTTTTTTTCAACCTATGTCATTCGTTTACTCATTTCCATCCCCATATTTGGTCTCTAAATAATTTTCACACTGATGCATTCATCTTTCTCAGAATAAATGCCTCTGCCCTGTGCCGCCACCCTCGTCCCCTTTTGGGAAATGCCTCTTTGAGTAACTCCAAGTAATCTGACTCTGAAAATACGACAGTATCCTCTAAAGAAGGAGTATTTTACTGTAATAGCAGATACATGCGTGGTTAGATTTTTTTACTTTATGTTTTAGTTTCAGAAAAGAAAATTCTATAAGCAATATAAAATTTTTAACCTAAAATAATGTTTAAGATCTGTTATATCTGCTTCTCTTACCTCCCCGTTCTTGCCCCTCCCAATCCTACCTACTTTCCCTTCCCTTTTTTCTTCTTTTTTCTCTATACATGGTCCAAAGAAAAATCTCAGATCTCTTTCATTCCTTCGTTTTTATAAAAGTCGCAATAACAATAATACCAACACCAAACTTGGGTCTATTACCCAGATCGCTCTTGTAGCAGGCTATCCTTCCATATCCTGTAAGAAAGGGAGAGGGATGGCCAAGTACTCTGTGCTAAGTGGGGGACACATAGAAAGCAGAAAGATGTTTTACTCACAGATGTGCCTGATAGATTTAGAAGGAAGATACCAACATTGTCTTAGAGGAGAAAGCCATGGGTCAAAGTGGAGATAAGAATCAAGATTTTAAATCCAAACATTAGGGAGAGTTATAAGACAAAAAGGCAAGAACAATAATAATGACAAGTGAGGTAGGCAGAAGTCTCTAAGATGTTCTCTAGATGTCTAAGATGTCCACTCCTCCACTGTACACATCTGTATAATCTTTGAACTCTAAGACTGATGACTTTTACTTGCATGATTAATGTATATTAACCTACATTATATAGCACTGTTGACTCCAAGATTCAGGTGAGTCTGTCTTAATCACAAGGTTCTTTAAAAGAATAAAGATTTCTAGTTTTCAGAGTATAGGTCTTTCACTTCTTTGGTTAAGTTTATTCCTAGATATATTAATTGTTTTTGGTGCATTATAAATGGTTTCGTTCTCTTAATTTCACATATGCTGCTTCATTTTTAGTGTATAGGAATGCAAGATTGTCTAGGGTAGTATAGACATTTTAACAATATTTATTCTTCTAACCCACGAACATGGAATGTCTTTCAATTTTCTTGTGTTGTCTTGAATTTCTTTCATCAGTGCTATGCAAACTGGTGTAGCCCTGTGGAAAGCAGTATGAAGGCTCCTCACAACTTTAAAAATAGAACTACCCTATGATCCAGTAATCTCACTAATAGGTATTTATGCAAAAAATACAAAAAACACTAATTCGAAGGGATACATGCACTCCTATTTTTATTGCAGCATTAATTACAATAGCCAAACTATGGAAGCAGCCCAAGCATCCATTAATAGATGAATGGATAAAGATGATCTGTGATACGTATACATACACATATATAATATGTGTATGTATATATATAATGGAATATCATTCATCAATAAAAACTGTTGTTGAGGGCATGTGTGTGTGTGTGGGTATATATATATATATATATACACCCTCAAAAACAATGTCCAAATTCTAATCTCTAGAACTTCTGGATATGTCATGTTATATCCCAAGGGAGAATTAAGTTTGCAAATGTAGTTAAGGTTGCTAATCAGTTTATCTTAAAATAGATTTCTTGGGGTTTTCTGGGCTAACCCAGTATAATCAGAGGGGTCCTTAAATGGTGGAAGAGGGGGACACAAGATTCCTCATCAGAGAGACGACATCATGAGAAAGACTCCATCTGCCATTGACGGCTTTGAAGATAGGAAGCGACTATGGAGGCCAAGGAATATAGACAGACTCTAGAAGCTGGAAAAGGCAAGGAAATGGATTCTCTCCTAGAGGCTTCAGAAAGAATGAAGTCCTGCCAATACCTTGATTTTAGCACAGTAAAATCCATTTTGGACATCTCCCTTCCAGAACTATAAGATAATAAATTGTGCTGTTTTAAGGCACTAAGTATATGCAATTTATTTCCATGGCTACAGGAAACTAAAAAACAGCTTTTCCTTTCATTTCCTTTCCTTTCTCTAGGTTAACAGTATCACCACCTGCTCAACCATCCCAGTTAGAAATCTCAGCGTCATCTCCAAGTCTTCCCTTGCATAACAGATGGCCAAGTCCAAAAAATATTCTATCATGTCACTTGCGTCTATTACTTCTACTCCATTGATTATAATATTATTGGAACAGGTATTCATAATTTCTTGATTAGACTATTGAAATTGCTTCTGCCATCACAGATCACTCCATCTGTCAAGCTGATGTCAGTGTTATTTTCTAAAGCTGCAAGATGTGATCAAGTCATCCCTTTGGGTCTCAAACTCACAATAACAAAAATAGCCTTTTAATGATTTTCATAACCTATAAGTTTAAAGTTTTTTTATACTACCTAGAAGACTTCAAATCTCTGAAAAGCTTTTAGAAAATTGAAATACTCATTTCTATAAATCTTACTCGTTGTTACTTTATTTTTTTTTACTTTATAGTAATCCTTTTTACTTATCAATGATTTTGAGTTATTTTTATCATTGGAATTATTCTTTGTTCATATATCATTCTGTTCCCAAATGATTTTCTGTGCCAGTTAGGATGCCTATCTTTTCCCAGTTAGTGTAGGGAAAATATTTTTCCAACATGATTCCTTTATACTCAAAGAGCAGAGCCTAAAAATTGGCCTCACTGAATGCATAGCCTACCCCCACTTTATTTTTCTGCAAACGTAAAAATTCTCCCTATAGCATTAATCAGTAACATGACACCAAATTTTTCTAGCAAAAACCTCTTAATAAATTGTTGAACAATAGGATTTTTAAGACACTACTTTTGTCTTTTTATTTTCACCTCTGTATTTTATGTTAATTTGATATTACCATACTATTCACTACTAAACTACTACTTGTGAAGTTTTACTGGAAATATGGATAATTTTATTTTACTTTTTTCACCAATTTGGATATATGAAGGCTGTCATGGGACTAATAGAGCCTTGACCACACCTTGGCTTCTGGTATCCACTGTCTAAATATTCTACAGAAGATGGTTATGATGTTCTTTCCATGTCTGGAGTATCTCCCACCCTGACCTCCACCAATACCTGAATTTAGTTCAAAGTTTCCTTGCATAATTGATTACTCCTGGCTCCTACAAATTATCCTTATGTTTTGTTTTATTTTATTAATCTAGGCTATCTTTCTCAAATCTCCTAATTGTACAATGAACTGTTTTAGGTAAGGACTAGAGTGATTTCTTCTTCCATTAATTTCCTTGAATCATTTAAAATTGCCATATGTAACTATTTTTGACTGAAAAAATTTCTATTTTATAAAGTTAAATAAAACATTTACCCTAAAAAATTATACACGATTGCAGATACCTATTTTCCAATCTCCCTAAGTTTAATATTTCTCGTCCTCATAAACCCTTTTGTACTTTGTTGGTTTTTTTAGTGGAACGATCTAAGTATGAAATCTAGGGTTTTCTATAGTATGTTTAATGTTTTCAAGTCAACATATAATACCCTGAGATACCAGAGAATAGAGCACGGATATTAGCACACTTCAGAAACAGACTGAGGGCCCTCACATGAAGCACTCAAAAATAGATAGAAGCTTCTTATCTTCAAACCTAGTAATCTTTCAAACCTCAAATATCCAGCAATCTTGGAGTCAGAATACGTTACCTTGTTAATTTCATGCAACTCCAACCATCTGTGTCCAGCATTGATTGCTCTACTATCACATAAAATCAACAATTTAAATGAATTAAAATGTTTAAGGGATTTGGAGAATCTTTAGAGAGATGCATCAGTAGAATGGGGATTAATCTAGGAGAGGATGGGTAACAAAACCTACTTTAAATCATTAAAATAAGTCTTAAAGAAATAGAATTATACAACAAATACACTGTAAATAATTTAGTCAAAAAACAAAGGGTTGTCTTTCCTCTGAAGTGTGTGAAGGTTGCTGGTCATATATTGCCACTTTGAATTTCACCCACACATATTAACCTGTCCCTGCCACTGATCTGTCTCTGAAATGCAAAGTGATCATGTTTAGGAAGCAACTTCACATGAGTCAAGATTTTTTGAGACATGGAATGAAACTGCCTTTAATTTATGTTCTTGTTTTTATCTCTTTGGAGTCTTATGGATACAAACACTTCAATTTACTAATTCTCATTGATTTGCCTTCGCTTATTTCAAATTCTTTAGAAGAAAAATTCCTGGTCTGGGTTTAAAATATGATTGCTGATGTTTTACAAAATGTTACCAGTCATAAAACTTAAATCTCATCTAGATATATTATTTTTAAGATACTTTAAAGTGACTCAAATGTCCTTATACAATCATGACCAGATATATAGCTTCATTGGTGGGGGGAGGAGATAAATTTCTTTTGTTTTTGTTTTTCTCCTTTGAGAAAGCAACAATGGATGGATTGAATTGGACTTGAAGAAATATTTTTCAAATATCAAGATGTTTAAGAAACATGTTTTCTTAGCTAATTAATAAAAATAATTCTTATTTATGTGAGTTACTTCCTTTGCCTTAAGTTTGAAATCTATGAACCAGATGCAGATAAAAAATATTCATTAACATTGAGCCTTAAAAGCTTATTAAAAAACCGGTTCCTATTTTCCACCTTTTCTTCTGGCAAATAAATAATGGAAGGATTTTTCACAATCAAATAGATATTTGTAAAGAGATAGATGAATGAAGGGGGTTAATTAATGGCATAAAAATGGGAAAATTCTTAATTTTTATTCCTACAACACTACTAACACCAAATTATTACAAACACTTGCCACCTGTTTCTGTCACTGTCACTTGTCTCCCTGTGCATCGTTTCTCTTCCCTCTATTGTTTGAATGGATATTCAAAGGTCTTGGATAATTAATCACACAGAACTGTTTTAAACATGTCTTTGCCCCAAGAGGCCTTTCAAATAATTAGCCTCTTTGCAAGTGTTCAAAGATGTAATACATTATGCCAAGATAGTAAAATCTCCAAATTATTTGCTGCTTTTTGCTGATCTATATTAACCCAATATTTCAATTCTTTATTCCCAGTTGTTGAATATAACATCAACAGAAGATGGCACTGTTTATTCATTGTTTAAAAAAAATCAGCAAATAATCTCTCAACTTAGAGCAAAAAAAAAAAGAAATTTAAAATGCTACCTGTGAGGAAAACAGTTTTATTCAAAAATGGAGGAGATACCTGGTATAAAACAATTTATTTGAAAGTTAGAATGGGAAATAATTTAAAATTAAATATGCAAAACTACATCTTGAAATATACTTATTTTCCACTGAAATTGCAGGAACAGATCATTTTATAACACAGTGTTAGTTTTATATGAAAAATATCACTGTCATATGTGATACAGAGTTTGGAGGGGTACCAACACTCACTTTGGAGTTTTGTTCCATCTTTACTTTTATAAATTCTGAGAGACCCTGAACAAATTGTTTCTCTCTGAATTTAAATGACTTTTTTAATAAAATGGAGGTAATAATACCTACTCTCTTTTTGAAGATTAAGTGAAAATATAGTAAGCATTCAGCTGATGGCTATCATCTTACCACCCTAGAATGCAAACACTCTGTGGGACAAGGAAAACAAATCTTTTATCATTGTATTACCAACATGTTGCACCATGTCTGACATTTAGTAGAAGCATGAGGAATGTTGCTGTAGTAGAAGAAATAAAACTTCAACGGGTTGTAGATTGGCTTTAAATATTGTTAAAATGATATTTGAGTTTTCAGGAGCAATAAGTGCATAAAACAAGTTTTTTTAAGGAGTTAGAAGAAATTTATTTTTTTTCTTTTTATAACTGTAGCTCTTAACACTATCACATATGAATAGATGAGTATGTCTGAAAATAAGGACAAAAATTTGTTCCTGTGCAATTACCCAAATTTACAGGCAAGACAAGTTACTTGAATCCAATCTACACTGATTAAACGTGTATGTTTAAAGTCATCGAACATAGAAGTGATGAGCTTATCTTTTATCTTAGAATTTAACTCCAGAGCAAACTTAAACCTTAAAAACAAAAATTGCAAATACATGTTTAGAAAGAGTTAAGTTCTCATCCCCACAACCCCTATGCTATAGAAATGGCAAGTATTCAGTAAAAAAAAAAAGAAAAGAAAAAAAAATCTGCTTTTTCTTCTTAGGTATATAGCTATCCTATATTTCCCAGTTTTCTTTGCAGTTAGACTTAGCCACATGTTTGCATTCTAGACAATGAAATGTGAATCGAAGTCCTATGTGTTACTGTTCTGTGAAGGTTTTAAAGAAATGGATGTGCCCTCCAGTTGGGTACCAAGAGAGGGTGGTAGCTGAGCTCCATCCCTCCAGGGAAGAGTATTTTATCACTGACCTGTTTAGAACAGCTACTGCAGAACATCTCTCATTTCTTCCGCTATCAAGATCCAGATGACAAAGGGCTGAAAGTGATGGAAAACTACAAGATAGAGAATCCTAGTTCCCTGGATCATGGACCTAATTCACTCATGAACCAGGAAAATCTAATCTAAAAAGGAGAGTGAGAAATAAACTTCCATTGTGTTTGAGCATTATGAGTTGTTAGGTCTGCTTTTCCTAGCAGTTTGCATTACCCAAACTAACACCAAAGGAAATAGTGGTATGATAACCATTAAAACACATGAAACTTACTACTTCCTTAGTCCTTTCTTAACCCTTTCTTTGCACCATCATATTGCTAATTAACATGTCCCTGCTGTTCACCATTTTTACTCACTAAATAAGGTGTTTATTGGCTGAAAAAAATTCTGGCATAATTACTTGCTTCTCTCTGACCTTCTCTAAGCTAGAATAAAGATTTTTCTTACTTAACTTCTAATAGTAAGCCTTGTCAAGATGTGAGACCAAACTTTGGTTATGCAGCTGATATGCAATTACATATAGCAGGCACACACATTTTATTAAAATATTGGTATTCTTAAATTAACAATACAAAATTGTAGGGGTGCCTGGGTGGTTCAGTCGTTAAGCGTCTGCCTTCAGCTCAGGGCATGATCCTGGCGTTCTGGGATCGAGCCCCACGTCAGGCTCCTCTGCTGGGAGCCTGCTCCTTCCTCTCCTACTCCCCCTGCTTGTGTTCCCTCTCTCGCTGGCTGTCTCTCTCTGTCAAAATAAATAAATAAAATCTTAAAAAAAAAATACAAAATTGTAGTCCATATACAGCTAAGTTATATTTTACAGAAATAGCTTAATTTCTATCACCTCTTTGTCTGATAATCTCATCTCTCAAGCTCTCCTCAGATTTGGTTAATTGCTTTTTTTTTTTTAAGATTTATTTATTTTATTTGAGAGAGAGAGAGAGAGAAAGAACATGAGTGGGGGGAGATGCAGGGCGGGGAGAGAGAAAATCTCAAGCCGTCTCCCCACTGAGCACAGAGCCTGACATAGGGCTCGATCTCACCACTCTGAGATCATGACCTGAGCCAAAATCAAGAGACGCTTAACCGACTGAGCCACCCAGGTGCTCTGATTTGGTTAATTTCTAACACCAACAGTAATGAAGGAGGCAGGGGTAGAGAAATGCTGTTTGAAACATAATTGATATTAACTACTTCCACCCCTGTGTATGTGGTGGGATAGGTGGGTAGGTTTAGAGGACAGCATAATTCATCTCAGTGGGAACAAAATACCTTTATTACCTTTCACTAGAGAGCATTAATAGAAGCAAGAAGGGAGTGTTAGAAATTCCCAAGTGATTGCTAATTGTTTGCAGCTGAAGAATATAGCCTGGAGTAGATCCATAGAACATATTAATAAGTCTTAAATAATGGGAGAAGAGGGAAGAGCAATCAGAGGAGACAGCTATATGCTTTGCATAACAAAATTAATGAAAAGGACTTGTTGGGATGGAGTAAAAGAGATATAATCTCTAAAGGGAGAGAAGCTGGACAAAGGTTAATAAATTCTAACATGCATAAATGCATTATGTGAGTATGAATTTTTGTGAGAAGAAAAGTCAGTTATTCTAAATTTGCCCCTCCTTTCCCTGATTTCATTCATTTTCTCTGTTCTTTCTCTTTGCTCTGTGCTCTAGGATTCAGACCCTTTCAGGCTGCAACACCAGGCTCCCTTGGCCTCTGGCTTGCAGTTCAACTGAAAGAAGACAGTTGCAAGGTTTCAGAGGACAGGAGAGAAGTAAGTCAGGGCATTTTTTCCCTTTGGCCCTTTCTGTTTTACAGCTTGGGTCTTGGAATAGCTGCTTCTTTCTATGTCTACAGTCTAGATAGGTCGTCCTTCTCCATGATTCTAGCTCTCCCCAGCACCTGATAACATCATCTCTTCCCTTAACGCCTTTAGGCCTGAGGGGGGTAGACTGTGACAACTCCCCAACTGGTTCCCTGAGTCCTGTCCACATTTCTTCCAGTTACTGAATTACATTCTCTTAAACACTTCAGAGTAGATTTGTTTCTTGCCAGAGCATGACTCATACATCAGGAGTGTCATTGACTAGAGACAGATTTTAATGTTTGGTCTGGCCTTTGTTATTTGAAAAGTCTCTAAAGACAGAATTGAGACAAATTACAGTGTTAGGTTGACTTAAAATGTTGATATCATTTTGTGTCCATAAAACATAAAGGAATCATTTGGTGTTTCTTGAGTGTTATTTCCATTTTTCTTAAAATAAATTACATGAGCATAATAAACATTCTAATGGCCAATACATTTCTCAATGCTTTTAACTATTAAAAATAACTTAAAACACACACAAGTAATCCATTTATTTCTATCTCAAGTAGATACCCACCCGTGGGAGTCTCAGTTCCCCATCCCAGTGATATATGCATATGAAATGATATGTGGATTCTTCAGCTGATGGTAAAACCCAGCTAAGATCAATCATTCATCAGAAGAGAACTGAGCTGTCTGAAGATTTTGTGAAATATCAGAGACAGAATTAGATATTATTTTAGTAAAATAAAACTTTTATTATTTTTTTAATAAAGCAAATTTGAAAACAAATCTTAGATGATAGGGAAGTCCCACCAAAAATCTGAGTAATACAAATTTAGATGAAACACTAGACAAAATGTTCATGTTCTACACATGAAAATGAATTTCTAATAGTTCTTTGCCTGAAGATCTTTTATGCAATGTCTATATTCTTTTGTTGTACTTTTCAGTGTACAAGTTCGGTTTCTTGTACAAGACTGCAAATTCTTTGAGAACTTAGATTTTCATATTAGTCTTTAAATATGAAGACTGCAAGCCATTATTGCTACATATTGCTATACGCTTAGATATTTTTATTTTATTTTACTATTTTATTATTTTATTTTATTTTATTTTATTTTATTTTATTTTATTTTATTTTATTTTATTTTATTTTATTTTATTTTATATTTTATATTCCCACCTTTCTTGGTATTCTACAGAATTGGGCAACACTGATATGGTTTTGAAATGTTGGTGAGGCCTGGAGCTGACGGCCAAGACAGAATTCTTGAGACGTCCTTGGTGCAAACAGGTGATTTTATTAAAGCACAGTGACGGGACCTGTGGGCAGGAAGAGCTGCTGCCCCGGGATTGTGAGGAGCTACTGATTATATACTTTGGGCTTGGGGGAAGTAAAGGTAAGGGAAAGTTCCAATAGGATTTTCATATGCTAAAGAAGATTCACAGGATCCTGGAGACCTTGCTCCTGTCAATCTGAGGTTGTTTTTCACTCTAGCAAGACATTCACAGGAAGATGGTTGGGAGCTTCCTGGAGAAAAGTGCTACTCTGCCGGCCTCAAGTATTTGTCAATGGGCTGCAGGTTATAAGGACATTTAATTTTACCTGCATTTCCTTCTGCCTTCATTTCCCACCTCAACAGTACTATTCCTTCCACACACTATGTATGGTAGAGTAATATAAAGATGCTTAAATCTTCTATATAACAACAAAACTGAACGTTTTCTCTGAGGCTGGGAAACACTTTTAAAATGTCACTAAATCCTTTATCTGCTGAGAGTTTCTCAGCTGCATGAAATGACTGAGGTTTTTGTTTTGTTTTGCTTTGTTTTGCTTGCTTTGTTTTGTTTTTTTGCAGGGGTGGAGGGGACACTGGGCACAATGCGTAGAAATTTGTCATGGCAACCCCTTAGATCCATATTTTGGTGATCTAGGTCCCTGTGTTCTTGCAGGAGCAGTCCCATCTTAAGTCTAGTCTATGTTAGCTGAGTGCTGGATTCCCTCGGCTTTCTCGAATCTTGACTTAGATAGGCAGAAGACCCTGGGAGGCACAGAGAAAGGGCAAGAGGCAGCAGAGTATAAGCGAATGATTGGTTCCTTTCAGGACAGCTCTTTCTTCTTTTTACTTGAATTAGTCTGCCCTATTCCTAGAGCTCTGTATCTGGGAAAAACAGCCCGTAACTTCTTTTGGTGGAGACTGATCTACCAGTTTTTAAAACCTCTCTTCCTTGGGGCATAGAGTTTCTGTCCATATTGGGACCTGTTTACAAAGGCTTGTTAAATTATGGTCTTTAATACTTTTATATTCTAAAAAATACAGTTAGAGTGGATTCTTAGCCAGGAAGTCCTCATTCTATGATCTTCTTAACAGGAAAACTATGATTATACAGTATTCAAATTTTATGCCTGGCAATGCACATATTCTGAGATTAGTGTATATAGTACAATTTTGACTCTATATGTTTATCCACGCTTATTTTATACTGTTCTTTAAAAACCCTTGCGTGGGGGCGCCTGGGTGGCACAGCGGTTAATCGTCTGCCTTCGGCTCAGGGCGTGATCCCGGCTTTACGGGATCGAGTCCCACATCAGGCTCTTCCCCTATGAGCCTGCTTCTTCCTCTCCCACTCCCCCTGCTTGTGTTCCCTCTCTCGCTGGCTGTCTCTCTCTGTCGAATAAATAAATAAAATCTTTAAAAAAAAAATAAAATAAAAAAATAAAAACCCTTGCGTGGTTCATGATACTCACTTACATATATTATTTCAGTTCAGGTAATAGTATAGTTATGAAAATCAGTAATTTGTATTTTAGTATTCCTTAACACAGTAAAATATCTTGAATATTTTAATTTCAATTGTTAGTGAAAGCAAATTTCTAAATGTTAGTCAATAAACTGACTTCTAAGTGAAGCAATTGAAAGACACTGTACTCTTTCTTTCGCTGGTCCAACTAAATTCTTAACTGCTACAATCAAATCGTGTGAATTGATTATATAATCACCCTTCTCTTAATCTATTTATCAGAAACCACCCATAGCCACTGGCTGATTTCTGGCCTCCTCTTTATTATGAACAGGATTAGTAAGTAATTCAATGAACATTTATTAACCTTCTACTACCTACCAGATCCTGTGTCATGTACGGGGGATAAATGAGTCACATGTGTGGACTCTTTCTTCAGGTGGAGGAGATGAATGTTTGTCAAGTGATTAAATGAGAACAATAAAACACCAACAGTAACAATTGCTACAACAGAGGGGGTTCTAGAGACGAGCTTGAAATAAGGATATTTGACTTCAAGAAACTTTGGAAGTATTATTAAGCTCTGATCTGAAGGAAGTACAGCCATTAACTAGTTTCCATGGGAAAGAAGCAAGGAACAGCATATGCAAAAGCCCTTGATAGGGGACACTGAAATTTGGTCAAAGTGTTGGAATGGAGAGAATGATAGAGATTGTGTAGTCAGAGGAAGCAAAGATTTAATAATGTAATCATTATCATTTTAGCAGAGGGATGTCACTAGAGGATTTTAAACAGAGAAGCGGCATGTTTAGATTAGAGAAATGCCATCCTACATAGGGAATATTGTGTGCCAGGAGACTGCTATAATGTTTCAAATGAGGTTTGCATGGGTATGAAGTTGGTGCAGTTGGTGGTTTTGAAAGATTTAGGGAATAAAATCAGCGATACTTTTAGTTTATCAGAGATACTTTATTCAAGGAAATAGTTATGAAGAGATGCATTTCCCTTGTGCTTATATCCCCATCATGGCTAAGCCTCTGGACTGAATCATCTGAAAAAACAGAACAGACAAACAAAAAATACACCACAGGCATTTCATCTTGCAAGTGCACTGTACAGAGTGAAATCTCCACTGAATTTAGTTACCCCGTAGGGTAAATACATTAATATTGATACAGGGACAAATATACAAAGGCGCCGCACAAAGACTGTGGCAGAGGCCCCAGTCATCTCACGATTAAGGAAAAAGATTATGATTTTGAAAAGGAAAGCAAAAGAGGGCATTCCTGTCAAACTCCTTTTCTTAATGATTGTGTGGTGATTACCAATTACAAATCGATCTTAAGAAAAAATCACTCTTTACATAGATACCAATTTCTCTTTGTAGAAATACCCATAGGAGATGGTTTTTGTTTGCTTTTTTTCCATCCCTGAAAACATCTTTTAGATATCTTATATGGAATTTATTTTCCCTATATACATATCCTAAAAATGTCAAATTTTGGGAGTTTTTCCTCACTTTTAGAGAGATGCTAAACTTTTATCTCTTTCCTCCGTGTGACAAAGAACAGATCACTGGTTCCTTCTCAGGGTGGGAAAAAACTGGGCAGTGGTATAAAGAAACTTTTGGAAGCAAAGCAGATGTTCCATATCTTGTCTCAGTTGGTGGGCGTACAAGTCAAATTCATCAAGCTGTATATTTAAGATCTGGACATTTTTTGTGTGTGATATTTTCTTCAATTAAGAAATAAATAAGATTAATATAAAAAATAAAGAATTCTCTTAGTTATGGTGTGCCTCAAGGTGAAAGATGAAAGTTGATGACTAAAAGTGAGATAAAGGGGACATTAACCCATTGAATAGAGAAAACTGAAAAGAGACCTGGTGATTTTTAAGATATCTGAATTCTTGTTATGTTTTGAAAAGAGGTTAGGCAGCTTTTCTGGCTTCAGAGATAAAGCAAGAGCAAGAGGTGAAACTAATAGATGAAAAGCCAAGTTCCATTTCAGGAGGACATCTAGAACACTTGATGCTTTTCATTCTATAGGCTGGGGTAGAAAGCTTTCTGATCATGCATATTCTAAGCAGAAAAAGATGAATTGGGCTCAGAGATGTCAGGAGGTATTTCTACAGGTAATGGGATTTGGCTAGAGGGCCTTTGAGATTTTTACTAACTTTAAGATCTGAATATCGAAAGTTTATATTTCAACATACCAAATTACCCTAGCGTAGCTATTCTTGTAAGATTCTGAAGGCTACACTTAACACATTACTCACCCTACCTCACTGTCTGCCACATTTAACACATTTGCTATCACCTTTAAAGTAGTGTGTTTATAAATCTGTGTGGAGTATTTAGTGTTTTAGATTGAGTTTCTTTTGATTTTATGAGTTTTTTTTAATCTTGTTCTATGGCTTATTTCCTATTTCAAATGCAGTGCATTAGAGACTTTAGAAATTGAGCTATGCACTAAAAAGAATTCGAACTGATACTTTTTTTTTCTCATTTACTATCTAAGGCAACATACAGTTAAAAATTATATTAGTAACACTTGGTTTGTGGTACTTAGGTGGCTCAATAGGCTAAGCGTCTGCCTTCAGTTCAGGTCATGATCTCAGCGTCCTGGGATCGAGCCCCACATTGGGCTCCCTGCTCAGCTGGGAGTCTGTTTCTCCCTTTCCCTTTGCTTCTCCCTCTGCTTCTTCCCCTGCTCATGATCTCTCTGTCTCTCTCTCCCAAATAAATAAATAAATTCTTAAAATAATAATAATAACATTTTGTTTTCTGATAAAATCATCCTTTAAAAAAGTCCTTCACTGGTAACACTAAAAAAAAATACTTTATCTAGCAAATGAAAATCTCTGTTTAATCCCTTGTTATAATGGATCTGTCCATGAAGTACTGAAATAATATATTTATTAGCAGATTTTTGGGTTTCCTGAACTATAAATTTTTCATAAGCAATAATCAATATAGAATAAGTAATGAATAGATAGCTAGATAGATATTTACAGAGAGAGCTGACCTAAGTTTTTCAAATGTTTGTTTTGTCAAGTATAGGTATATTTAAAAACTACAGAAGACAACTAAATATAATATTGCTTTTATTTTATAGAAAACAAAGTACTTTTAAAGACCCCCCACAAAACTGAATCAAAGCTGGGAATGGCATTCACTATATTTATGGGTATGATACCAGGAACTGACCAGTCAGAACAGACATTAGCTGCTATGAATGATTATTTTATACCAACATCATAGTTGGATGAACATAAGATTAAAACAGAAAAAGTTTGCATTAAATATATTTTGTTTCATAAACCATCATTACATTGTCCTTGCGTTTTTATGTTGTCTTGGATTATAAAAATTTGGCTACACATGAGTAAGTGCCCTCAGAAGAATAGTTGGGGAATACTTGCCTGAAATATTCTTCAAAGGTGTGAACCCCTCGGTTAGCATCATAAAAAGAGGGTAGGTGAATTTCACATGTTACTGAACCACAGGTATTAAATTCAAATATGTGAGACGCTCTCTCTGCCCTGTAGGGGAAAGGAGGTTTTCTTAAGGATTGTCTTTAAGAATTGATATACGCTACTGTACCTTCAGAATACATATGAAGTGGAATACTTGGTCCTATTCCTTAAACTGTTTCCAATCTAGCTGTAGTAATAAGATGAATGTATACAAAATAGCTAGTTTAAAGTGATGCATCTAAGTATATAAGATAATATCGCTAGACACATACCTAGGAAGATAACTCACAGGAAAGGACTGAGTACATGAAAGCAAATTTAATCGTGAAAAGATTTTCAAATGCAATGGATTCTATTTATAATTTGGGACCTATAAGAATTTTAAACATGCTCATGAATAACCAACAAGGGATATAGCTCTATATATAGACATTAGATTCTTAAAGTGTGAAAAAGGACTAAGCTGGGAGAGAAATAGCCATATGTGCATCCCTGCTTCATGCTCCATAGGAAGCCTAGGGCTTCCTATATATACTTTGATAGGTCCATAATTTGACATGCTAACTCTGCTCCCAAAATACTTCATTAAAGAGACTGTAGATTGATGCATTTGAAGTATTCTATGAAGTCCCACTGAAGAAATCAGGGGACATAAAGATTTTGGTAATAATGGCTACCACAAATATCCCAGTCCTAATCCCTGGAACCTGTCAATGCTGCCTTATGGAGCAAAAGGGAATTTGTAGATGTGATGAAGTTACAGGGTTCGAGAAGATCCTTCTGAATTATCCATGTAAGCCCTAAATATAATCACAGGTGTCCTTATAAGAGGCAGACAGAGGAATGATTTTACCAGAGAAGACAAAGAAGGCCACATGAGAAAGGTAGGAGAGATTGGAGTGATGTAGCCACAATTTAAGGAATATCAGCTACCTCTAAAAGCTTGCAAGGGATGGATCTTTCCCTGGAACCTCCAGAAAGAACCAGCCCTGCTGACACCTTGATTTTGGTCTCTTAAAACTCATTTTGGACTTCTGACCATTAGAACAAAAGAGAATAAATTTGCATTCCTTAAGCCACTAAATTAGTGGAAATTTGTTACAGTGGCAAAAAGAAACTAATAAATAAAGAAAAATGTTTTTTTGCTTTTCTTAGATCTGCTCTGATTTCATTTTGAAATTAAATTGTTCTCAGTTCCCTTTAAATTGCCAGCTTACTTCAGACTCTACCTTTATCAGCTCCGTGCTGTTGTTCGTTTTAACGATATTATCCCGTTTGCCAAATTACTTATATTAAAAGTGAAGCCATATTTAGTATTCTTTTTGAAACAGCTTATCAGAAGCCAATTAAACAAATTAATTTAGCCTATCTCTTGTTGGAATCTACATAGCTCATAAAATTCATCATAAGATTGGTCCCGTTTGACAACACAGTTTTTCTTTTACTCAGATAAATTAAGCAATCATAAAATATCATGCAGAGGGGCAATTTACATGCTCTTTGGTGTTTAGATGTAAAAAATACAATATTTCATAGTATCTATAATACTACATTCCCCGTAGCCTTTTATGTATGATAAAATCCTAAAGAAATGAAACTGAACCATATAAGAAGTTAGAGGCTATAACATATAAGGTAAATGTGACATATCCCTTTCCCAGGGCACCTCCTTTTTTATGAATTGCTTACCAAGAAGTGGTAATGAATGCATAAATGGGAAACTAGGTATGGCAAAATTGGAGTCTTAGATAAATGGAGGATGTGTCATGAATATAACAGCGGTTGAAAATTTATGGTAGGAAAGTCAAACCAGAAAGGTGTTGGACTCTTATGTACTGGAAAATATGTCTATCGAATTGATGTCCTAGCCCCCAGTACCTCAGAATGTGACTGTTTTCAAAGACTGAATTTTTAAAGAGGGAATTAAGTTAAAATGAGGTTATTAGAGTAGGCTCCAATTCAATATGATTGCTGTGCTCATAACAAAGAGAAAATCGGGATACAGATGTGTACAGAGGGACGGCCATGTAAAGACACAGAAAGAAGACTGACAGAAGCCATCCATGAGCCAAGGAGAGAGGCCTCAGAAGAAACCAACCCTCCTGACATCCTGAACTTAGACTGTAGCCTCCAGAATTGTGAGAAAATAAATGTATATTAAGCCAGCACCACCCAGTTTACGGTACTTTGTAGGATGTCCCTAGCAAATGAACAAAGACTCAGGCTATACGATGTATATATCAGAGTAGCTAAATTAAAAGTAAGCTTCTTAGTAATTAGTTTAATAGAAAAATCACAAATATTTGGGCATCTTGGTTTATTTAAGTAAACAAAATATTAGGAGAATTTAAATGAAATATTTTGAGCTTCAGAAACATGTTATCTATTATATCTTATAAGCTTTTGTGATATGTGCCGGGGTCACCTGATTCGAAATTATGGTATTTTGTTGTCTTTGCGGTTACTCATAGTGTTTTTCTCTTTTGAGTCCCTATAGTTGCATTCGTGTGAGTTTGGCCTAAAGTAGTTTTTAATTCTAGTAAAAGAAAACATTCGATGAACATATGCTTATCCTTTATTTGTTTCTATGTGTTAGCCAAACATGTGGGGGCATTTTAAAATTAAATTTCTCACTTTCTGGTTTGGGTGAAGAAAATAAAAATTATGAAAGACAAATGTAGATGTCACATTCTTGGTGGTGTTTTGTTTGTTTTGTTTTGTTTTGCCATAACGATGAATTTTTTAAATTTAATTATATTGTTTTAGAAAATATTTAATCCAATAATTTTTTGAGGTTGTTATCAAGTGAAGAACATATGACTATTTGTCACTTTGTAAGATATTATACTGATTATGAGAAATTTAATGCATTATGACTTATTTTCAATGAAAAATAAAATCATATGATGTGCTTAGTTTAAAATAACAAGATTTGATTTTTTAAAAATTATTGGTAGCTAGGATAACTAAGCTATAATTTAGATATAGTTAATTTCAAGGATCCAGGAGCTATGTTAAATGCTCACCAGATTTGAAAAGGTAGATATAGAAATAACTGAAGGGGAACATCAAATCATGCCCTTATTTTAGGGAAAAAATTCTAGAATAGTAAGGGTTGAATGCCATTTAAATGCCTTATTTATAGCATGCTTTCAATACCCATGTGAGCTTTCAAATTTCTGTATGATATCTCCACTTTTCCATATATCTGAAAAGAATAAGATTTGACTGGATGTTGAATTATTTATGTTTACTGGTGATGCTACTATTATTTTAATTCTGATAAGTGTAGTCAATATTATTTTTATAGTTTCACTTTAATTAATAATAACATCTATATTATTAATATTTCCCTTTACATTCCAGAAGTTCCGAAGTTTACAGATCAGAAGATGTGTATTTCTGCTCCATAGTTTTCTCTAAATTTACATGAGATATCAGAATGGAAATTGTAGTTTGATTTCCTGAATAACACTGTTATCAACAACTCTGTAATTTTTATCCTAAATTTGTGAGTGACTATTCTGTATCTCATTCTTGAAACAATGCACCCTCCAACTTTGTCAAATTTATTTTTTAATTAAAATTTTCATTTTGAGGTGTTTGTAATTTTTTTTTTCTTTTCAAAATTTTATTTATTTATTTGTCAGAGAAAGAGCACAAGCAGGGGGAGTAGCAGGCAGAGGAAGAAGCAGGCTCCCCATGGAGCAAGGAGCCCAATGCAGGACTCCATCCCAGGACCTCAGGATCATGACCTGAGGCAAAGGGAGACGTTTAACAAACTGAGCCACCCAGGCATCCCTGGGGTGTTTGCAATTTTTCATGCAGTTTTAAGATATAATACAGAGCGATCCCTTGTAGGCATTATCTGATTTCCCCAAATGTGATACTGTATTAATATCTTGATGTGTATACAATATCACATGTAGATTGACATTGATACGATCTATCCATCTTATACAGATTTCCTGTTTTACTCTTATTTATGTGTTTGTATATGTGTTTCATTCTGCATAATTTTATCACATGTGTATGTGACCACCACCACATTCAAGATATGCAACAGTTTCATTACCTCAAGAACTCCTTGTGTTGTCATTTTAGAACCATACCCAGTTCCCTCCCATCCCTTTTATCCCTGCCAATCACTGCTGTGGTCCCCATTTCTATAGTTTTGTCATTTCAAAAATGAATGGAGAAAGCACACTTGTTAGAGGGCAAGGACTCACAGGCCCTCTACTACACAATGAGTCATGGAGACCAGCAGGTCTTTGAGCTGTCTTGAGTGACACCTGGTGAGGCTAAAGGGGTAACTAAGGGGAAGACAGATGTTGGGAGCAATTGCAAAATTTCCCTCAGGAAGCGAACTATAATCAAAAGGAAACATAAAAGAGAAATTGTCATTTTGAAGTATGTAAGTAAGTGGGACATTTGGATATCCTTGACTCAGACTTAAAAAGATTCTAACTTCAAATAATAGAAAAACGGGGGAGGGGGTAGTTTAGAAGAAAGAAAACATAATATTTTAACATTGGAGATGTATTTCCTATAAAAAGCAAAACCTGGTGATGAGTAGTAAGGAGGGCACGTATTGCATGGTGCACTGGGTGTAATACGCCACTAATGAATCATCAAACTTTACATCAGAAACTAGGGATGTACTGTATGGTGACTAACATAATATAATAAAAAAACATTAAAAATAAAATAAAATAAATAAAATAAAATAAAATATGCATACAAGGATTTATATCCAGTAACAAAAAAAATAAAAAATTTAAAAAAATTAAAAAAAAATAAAAAGCAAAACCTAAAGTGATCCTTACTATTTATTTTGTAAAAATGGTCTTTTAAAAAGCAATACACATTAATTCTTTTCTACTTCGATGCTTTTTTAAAAAGTGGGTAATGTGAATATATCATTTTTTTATTTCGTTGACGAACATGGCAGTCATGACAGATCTATCTTTTTTAATCTAAAAACTAAATCTAAAAATCTTCATTATTCCCCACATTCATTTAAAAAAAAACCTTTAAAATCTTATCTTCTGGCAACTTCTATTAATTCGAATTCGTGTTAAGTAATACTTGGGATTTTTGGCTCTTGAAAAATACAAATCCACTTCTCACTGCCCCTAAAATTACAAATCTGATTTCTTTCCTCAGACATAACAGAGGGTGAGCTCCAGGAGGCAGGAAGACGAGAGGAACACTGTCCGTGCAGGAATAAGGGAGTAGTTCATAGGCTAGTCTTAATGAAATTTCTGAAAAATTGTGCTTTTCATAGGCTTTATTACAAGAAAAATATCACAGTGGGATTTAATAACATCAGAGGTTAGTAATAGAAGGAACATTATAGGAAAATAAAAAAATAAATAAAATAAAATCTTCCACTCCATAAAGTGCACCCTTCCCACTGAAATTACTAGCATATTATGTATGAAATTGCAGTAAAAGGGGGAAAATGCACAAAAATTATGATTATTTTTTAGCCTTTAAAAATGAACTGATTGCTTTTTTCTTTACCTGGAAAGACCTGAGTTCAGGGATCAGTTCCTCTGCAAGTGATTATGGCTTCTGAAATGATCAGAGGACTGTTTTCTTCACTGTGCTTTAGATATTAGACTAAAACTGGAGACAGAGAACAAGCTTGTGGATAGTTTCAATTATAAATTACTGGAAAATTACTTTGATGTAGTGGTCATACTTTTCTGTTTATTGACTCATTATAGTAGGGAATTTTATGACCTCTTTTTAAAAAAATGATGTCTGTTTGGATTGTTGCTTCTCCTATCAACAGACAAATAAATATCCTTTAAGTGTGGAGTGATGAGCATAAGTTTGGAATAAACATTGAAAAATAAAGCCCCAAAAAAGATTATTATGGTGGATAAAAGCAAAAACACTCAAAAAATATTACAAGAGGCTATCTTTAAGGGCTTAAAAGTCAAGATAGCAGTAAAGAATGTTAGATCACAGATCTAAGCAAAAAATATTTTTTTATGCATTTGTCTTATTTTTATATGCATTTGTATGGTTGGAAGAGATTAGTGAATAAAGTGTGCCTGAGTATTTAGGGAAGAAGGAAGGCAACTATAATGGACTTTTCATGAGACACAGCTTCTTCATGGAAAAAATTGGACGCTTCTGACATAATATTGCAGTGAAATGTTTGCTTTTAACCAATCTGTTCATAAACAATAAGAAGAAGTTTTGAGCCAAGACTATGAATTTATTAGTATAACCAAAACAAATCTGTTGCATGGTTGTTTTTCTCCACTCTTGAACATGTTTTGGGATTAGGAAACATCTTGAGAGAATATGGTGAGAGTTCTTATCAGCTACCAGCATCCAGGTTGAGGTAGAAATAATCTCCTCTGATTGTTACCCATCTTCTATATTTATGCTAAGTTTTGATGTGCACATTATAAGTTTTGTTTTTTCAGAATAAAAGAGATCAGTTTGGATTATAATTGTCAGGGAAGCCATAATAGACAGTAGATTTGATAGACTAGGCAAAAGTTATATTTTTACAAAAATGAGAAAAGAGTAAAAACATGAAAATGGAAATGAAAATATGGGGAGACTAGTCTTATAATATCATTCAACTTTTTAAAGCTTTGATTTAAATAGCTATGAAAGACACAAGGATACAGGGCCAGTTAAGTAGCCATTTGGTCAAGTAATTCAAAATCTCACCCATATGGAAGTATGCCCACATATACACGCACACACACACACATATTATTAATGATTGGAGAAGGGGGATGAACTAAATTAGAAGCAAATATAATGGAGGACTTAACTCTGTCTGAGAGAGGAATGGCCAAGAAGGACTACTTAGCAATGTAAGTACATGTTAAGAAATAGTGAAAAATTAGAGTGTGAAGAATTAAATTGAGTAATTTAGGCAGATTACAATAGTAAATAGGTATTGAGAGTCCCTTTTGATGGAAATAGGGTGCTGAGAATTGCTCTTGACCTAGAAGTCTATTAGATGTTGTATATCATGGTCTCCTGGACACAGACGTTCCCTCATTCTCACCATCCTTCAAACATGATTATGGTTGCCATTGGATCTACTCAGGTATAATTTGAAATCGTGTGTGTGTGTGTGTGTGTGTGCATACTCGTATGCATGCCAGCAAGTGGTTTGAATGTTTGAAGTAATTTTTAAGGGAAATTCTTCTGCCTGAGAAAATAAAATTGGTCACCCTCTAAATAACATATTTTTCCTTAATTATCTTTCTTTTAAAGGTTATTGAGAATTGTTATAATACAAAAGAGTGATATATATGTAATATATACATATATAAATGAAATTTTTAAGTAATATATAATATTTTTAATATCTGAGGAAAATACATAGTTTCTTAAAGTCAAGGTTACATGTGTAACTATGAAAATAATTATCTGGGATGAATAGTAGAGGGGGGCGATTTGATGCTATAGGGAAGAAGGGTAGAATTGTTGGATGAATGTCCAAAAATCAGGCAAGAGGGAGTGGAATTTAGTGTCCAAATGGAGAGGTTGGATTCAAGCATGAATAAATAAACCTGGTTTCTCTATGGTAACGAGCAGGAGGACAGCGTATATGAAACAGTCATGTGTGTGTGTGCGTCTGTGGCAGTGAAAATTTATGGAGTTTCCTATCAATTGCTTAACTTTTTCAGAGAAGTCGGAATCAAGATAATTAGCTGCAAATGTAAATGGGAAAAGGCTTGAGAAAAGAGGAAAGGTGTGAAGTAGTTGAGCAGAGTGGAAAAGTGAAGGGGTTAAGGTAAAGCTAAGTTTTTCTAACAGCATCCAGAGCCCCCTTAAGTTTCATGGCTGTGAATTCATTGTGAATCTAGTTAGCATGATTGTGTTTTCCCTTCTAGCCTTGCTGGCATGTTTGTAGGTTCAAAAGAAATAAAGTGGTTTTCCCAAGCCAATAAAATAAAACAAGTCAAGGAATGGGAGTCAGGAAATGTTTACTCTGAGCAGGGAATGGACCAGGAGCATCTAGGGTGAGGGACAAAGAAAAGATGGTAGGAGCAAGAAACTGGAGGTCCTAATGGTATTGCAGAATTATTGGAATTGATGTTCTAGAAGAAATGGGTTGGAAATATAGGAATTGGTGGACAGTGAATTCCTATAATTAAGTTCATAAAAGACTTGCAGAATGGGTCATTTTAAAATAAACTACATCACCACTAACAACAAAATCCATGAAAGAGAAAAACAATGAATGACCATAGCAGGGAACAGCTGACATAATTTTGAGATTAAGATAACTTTCAGAAAAAATTCAAGAGACTCCAGAGTATTGGAAACATTGTCTAAGTGCATTTTGCAATAATAGTAATCAGAACCAGTTATATTGGGGAGAGTAAAACTGGAAAAAATGGAAATCCTCATAAACAAAGAAAACCAATCTAGTATCAGTAAAAGACAATTGCAATGAAGTGATGTGATAATGTAATATCATAACATGAGATTTAAAACTGAGCATTTAGAAAGGCAGGAGAGGGAATTATATGCCAGGGGTATGGGGGGTAGGGAGGAGTCATGATGTTCCTAGCTCCAGGCCCAGTAGGAGGGCCATGAAAGAGTCAGACCTGTGTCAGATAAAAAAAAGTTCAAGAAATACTTAGAGAACAGGTTGAAGATACAGAATTTTGGTGAAGACTGATTATGGATTCCAGAGGATGGAATGAAGAGGTCTCAGGATCCCTAGTATGTATGAGACAGGAGTAGTACAGATTATATGAGGCTTAACAATGGAAGTAAAATACAGATTTGGTAATCTGTAAATTCAAAGGGTGGAATATTTATGGACACTAATATTGAAAAAGAGGTGAAAAGATTAAAATGTGATAAATGTTTATTTGAGGGCTAAAGGGAATAAAGTTGTGAAGCCTTTGAAGGAGCAGGAGTATGTACGTAACAAGAATTACATAGCATAGGGGCGCCTGGGTGGCTCAGTCGTTAAGCGTCTACCTTCGGCTCAGGGCGTGATCCCGGCTTTCTGGGATCGAGCCCCACATCAGGCTCCTCTGCTAGGAGCCTGCTGCTTCCTCTCCCACTCCCCCTGCTTGTGTTCCCTCTCTTGCTGGCTGTCTCTCTCTGTCAAATAAATAAATAAAATCTTTAAAAAAAGAAAAAAGAATTACATAGCATAAGAAAAGTTAAAGCAAGGGGAAATTTAAGAAATTAAATATCAACACAGAAAGCTACATAATAGATTTTTTTAAAAAATTATAACATTGTACCAACATGCCATGGGATGGGACATTTGAGAGAACAACTCCTATGGAGGGGTCTGATCACATCCACCCAGGTAATCTAGGAAGTAGGGGATGAAAATGCTAGAGGAGTCAGCCATTGCAATTTTTACTTCATGTTCCTGGAAATAGCTCCTAAGAATGTAAGACAGATGGAAGCCATTGGGTTTCTCCAGAATGAGGAGTGTAAGATGGTCACCAGCTGTAAAGTCAGTGCTGATGGTCGTAACAAGGAAACGGCAATAGGCCAGAGCACTATTGACCCTTAGTCAGTAAAAGAAACTTAAACATTTCTTCCCTCTTTCCCCTTGTACTTTGTTCAAGCACTACTGAAACATTTAGTGCAGGTTTTTCTATTTTAACTACATCTTTCAGGTCTCTCAATACTAGCCTCTTTGTTGATTTATCTCATATTCCATGACCAGTGCTAATATATTTTTTTAATATACAGGTCAGATGGCATTTTCCCAACTTAATTAGTATTGACTATTATGATGCTTGTAGAAAATGTTGCAAAATTATTTAAAAGATTGCTATATAAATAGGTAAACTGGATGTCATAATGTGCTTACGAACTGTAGAAGAAATATGAACGGTGAGGTTAATAAACTTAACAGGTTTTATTGAATTGAATTGAATCTTCTGTTCTCTTGTTATTTTTATTCAAAAGAAGCAAGGGTAAATTCACCCAAGACAGTTCATAAACTGATGCTTTTAGCCCTCTATAATTTTTTCAGATCTGTTTCAATATAAAACAAATCTACCATGCAGGTAAAATCAAATTGTGGAAGGCGACTATAGGAGACAACAAGCTTCAGAACAGAAACACATGGTTTTAAGCACCGCTTTATATTGGTGAATGTTGCAAAGTAAAGGGATGAACCATTTCTCAGGTATGTTCCCTGCTGTTATAAAACACTCTGGGGGGATGCACAGGACGTAGGGACGTCTTGGGAAATGGTTGAGTGCTGTTTAACTACACTACTCTAGGATTGTCTATCACTTAAATAATACAGTAGCTTTGATTTTGCTGCTGTAACTGGATTGGTTTGATAAAAAAAAAAGAAAAGAAAAAAAGTTTATGCTCTACAATCTTAGATTATTGTGGCCTGACAAATTTCTGCTATACTTATCTCTTACTTGCTATGCACAACTGTTCTGTCCTGATTATAGGTTATGTTCTAGGTAGATTCCTGGCTTTGATTGTGTATGGAAGCTTGTTGATTTTCAGGGTAACCACTGTTTATACTAATTAATGACTTGCTTGCTTTACTCAGGAAGAGAATGCTGATGATTCTAGGAATGGGAAATAAAACAAAAAACAATAACTGAACATTTTCTCAACTTGATTAGAGAGTCATTGTTAATTCAAGTGTTATTATCAATTGTTGAGGAATGGATTTGTTGTAGAAAATAAATGAAGAAAGAAAACAGAGATAAAAGAAAAGTAAATTAGGGGCACCTGGGTGGCACAGCGGTTAAGCATCTGCCTTCAGCTCAGGGCGTGATCCCGGTGTTATGGGATCGAGCCCCACATCAGGCTCCTCCACTATGAGCCTGCTTCTTCCTCTCCCACTCCCCCTGCTTGTGTTCCCTCTCTTGCTGGCTGTCTCTATAACTGTCGAATAAATAAATAAAATCTTTAAAAAAAAAAAAGAAAAAGAAAAGTAAATTAGATTCCTTTTTCTTACATTTTTTTTCTTTAAGCTTAGAGTTGTTTTTATTTGTATTTTTCTTAAATATGCAAAGGCCTAGAGCATTCATAAGGTAGGGTAAAAGAATTATGTTCTTATCTGCTGTAAAAACAAAGAGCTAAGAAGTGACTACTCTCCTTATGGATTTTCTTTACAAGAAAGAGACGATATGTGGAAAATTCAAAGTAACGGGACTAACGGTAGCTGTTAGCATACAACATTTTTACTGATCTCAAAAATATGCCAAAATTACAGTTCTCTTAAGATAGTGTTCCTCTAATGCTTTTCAAGAAATGTAAGAAAAATATATAAGCCATGATGATAAAAAGGATGATAGAACAGGTAATAAAACAAAATTAATTCACCGGAATACTCTAACAGTGTGGATTTTTTTGTCTTCCACTTAAAGGATGGTTAGCTAAAGTTATTCATGAACAAAAGACTTTTTTTTTCAGTTTAGTGTGAATGAAAGGGATAAATAGTTAAAGGATGAATTTCCTAGGGATGTACTTACTCTGTTGGAAACACCATACAGTCATTTATTACTTCATGACTGTAACTGGATTTTTTGTTTGTGTAAAATTTTCAGTCATTGAACAAGGTGCTGAATATAAAATAATGAATAAAACTGGATGTTTTCCTCCAACTACTAAAAATGAACTTTTTATATACTCCAGGTTTAAGAATTATTAATGCTTATATGGTGATGTTTCTTTACCAAATAAATTTTAACTGGTTTAATTTTATATATTGTAATATAAATTTTAATTAGTTTGTGAATTGTATTATCTATGGTTTATTTATTAGGTATTCAGTGTTCAAATTTGAAGTAATTCATCAATTTTGTTTCTGTTGTTGATAATAGTGGTGATATTAGCGGCAAAATCAATGAATTTGATTTTTTAAAATAAAACTTTTAACAGTTGTTAAAAGTTCTGGGAAACATGATTTTAAGAATAAACAAACACTGCTTGTCCCATAGTAGGAATACAACAAATGTCTATGGAAGTAACACTTATATTAATAAAAATCAATAAAAAGTCAATAAACATAATACATTCAATAAACATAAATCTCCCTGAAAATCAAAATACAGAAGAGCAAGGATTTAGATATAGCCAAAGTGGACCATTTATTAGATTGAAAATTTTTAAAAAAGAGGTAGATGACAGAATTGAAAGACAAAATCTTAAAACCTTATGGAAAATTGTACACAGTATTATGAATACAAATAAAGATTAAGACAAAATATATTTTACATTTTAATGCCCCATCTCCAATTTCTAGCTTTAATGAGAAAATGCAATTGTTAAAGCTATGCATGCTTTCAAAAGGATATTTGTGGTCATCTTATTCTATAGCATTAAAATAATTTACTTGGGGTGCCTGGGTGGCTCAGTTGGTTGGGCATCTGACTCTTGATTTTGGCTCAGATTATTATCTTGGGACTATGAGATCAAGCCTTGCATAGGCTTCCAAGCTTGCTTAGGATTCTCTCTCTTCCTCTCCCTCAGCCTCTCTCTCTCTCTTTCCCTACNNCCCTCCCTCCCTTTCTAAAACAAACAAACAAACAAACAAACAAACAAAAAAACATTTAATATCTTGAGTACATCATTTACTTGCTTATAAAGAGGTTTTTTTGTGATGAATCACTACACAGTACGTCAAAGTTAGTAATAATCAAGCTTTCTTAGGTACAGCTATCAAGACAGACAACTCCAAAATTCCATTGTCTTACAAAAATATTTCTCAACCTTTTATTCATTATCACTCCCTTAAGGAGTAATATTGCATTACATTTAAATGACCTCTATTCATAATAAATGTTTTACAACCACAAATTTATTTTTCCTTTACTGTTGATGTTAATTAACAGTAGGTCATTTGTGTCTCTACTCGTGTGACCTATTCTGGGACCCAGTATGCCTGTCTGTCACTCACTGCTGAAGCTGGAAAGAAGAGGGATGGTAAAAACACTTAATGACTCTTAAATCTTATGCTTAGATTGGTATCTGCCCCTTCTGTTTACATTCCATTGCCTAGAGCAAGTCAAATGGCCAACTGTGATCTAATGACCTGGGGAAGAATCTTCTCCTCAGAGGAAATCAATGCAAGTCATGACAATGGGATAAGGAATTATGATAAAGTGTAGGGAAATCTTAGGATAGGGAGGGTGGGCCAGTAAATGACTGAAACAAAAGTGCCATTTACATAAGAGTGGGAACACTGGAGGGAGGCGAACAGTGTTTGATTCCTAACCACTTCGTTCGGTAGCTGAAAGAGCAGACTATGGACTCTGGGAAGCAGACTGGGGGCATCAGAGGGGAGGGGGGTGGGAGGATGGGATAGGCTGGTGATGGGTGTTGGGGAGGGCACGTATTGCATGGTGCACTGGGTGTTATACCCAAGTAATGAATCATGGAACTTTACATCAAAAACTAGGGGTGTACTGTATGGTGACTAACATAATAAAAATATTAATAAAAAAATAAATTAAAAAAAGAGCTATAAAAGGACATTTAGCTCCTTTATGATTAATGTTCCTCATCAGCAAAATGGTAAGTAAAACCTTTCTCATAGGGTTTTTTGAGGATTAACTGAGTTAAAACAAGTAAATCAAGTGCAATACTTTTTGGAACATTGGAGTGTTATATAGCTGTGTGTCTGTTAGATAAATTACATGGACACACACATATACACTGAACAAGTTTGCACGTAATTAAACTGGCTTCTTTTAGCAATTTGCAAGTTCTCTCTTAGTGGAACCTGTTAGCCTGTCAGTTATATGTATTGAGTTGCAAGCAAAAGAATTTGTTCTCTAGTTTTATCTGATCTAAGTCCTCATAAAACCAACCCTGTAGTAATTTTTAAAGCTCTAAGTTAATTTTATTTTCCAAGGTGTCATACAGTTATTGCAGTTTAAAATAAAATTGCAAAACATGAACTTTGCAATATTTTCATATTGCTCCATCAACATATTTTGCCAAATTTAAAAACACATTTTATAAACATAAGCCTCCATGGAAAGCAAAGCTTCTACTACTCTACATTATACTGTTGACACTCCAGTATATTACTCTGGTTCAGACCTCTGTTATAAAATCAAATGCCTACAAAACACCTTCCGTTGGATATCTCCCAGCCATCCCACACTAAATGTGACAAGCTTAAGTTCTCATATTCTTCCCAAAACTAAACTATGGCCCAATGTTCTCTAATTCAGTGAAAAATCATCCCTTTAGTTGTGCAAGATCCAGCTCACCCTGGAATCTCAGAAACATGAAAATGGTATTTTATAACTCCCTTTTCTATTGCCAAATTTATCTTATCTCTAGGCCCCACCATTTTTCTTCTTAACGATATCTGAAGTCCATCCACTTCTCCATAGTTGCGTATTAGTCCTAGCTACTTTGCTTCTCACTTAGGTGCTTGCATTTTTAATGACTGGTATCCTCCTGTCTCATTTCTCCACCTGATATCCATTTACACACATAAACAAATATTTCAAATATTGAAGACAATGTAATCTTCTCAAATATGTATTTAGCCATCTGTCCCAATGTCAAATTAGTGTTAGCATGGCCAATAAAGACATGTCCTAATCTCCACACTCATTTTCTAGCATGTTCCTTCCAACGCTAGCCGTACCAGTCACACCAATCTCATTTACCTCACCGCAATTACCAGGCCAGGCACCACAGCTTCCAAAAACTTCTCCTGAAACACTCTTCTCTCCCACTCACTACTTTCTATTATCCTTAGATCTCATCCCCCCCCCCCATCAACCTCCCTCAAGCCCCTTTTAAGGCTTACATGATTAGGTCAAATCCCTTATTATTGGCTCTCGTGTAATCACTAATCTCCCTGGATAGCATTTATCAGACTGATAATTTTACTTTACTTGACTGTCTAATTGCTATCTGTTTCTACTACCAATTTTATGCTCTGTGAGAATAGGAGTTTGGCTATTGTCGTTGTGTCTTTATTTCCCCAGCATCAAGCAGAAGGGCTGTAACATTGTAGGCATTTGATGAATATGTAACTGGTTCTTAATCAATAACCAAAATCTCAACAGTGCTTTTAATTTAAATTAGAAAATATATGTAAAAAGAATCAGTAAAGAGCTATACGTGGGTTGGCCATGTTTGGTGCGATTTATAATTGAGGCTCCCTGAAATTCATGTAAGTACTCATTCAGATCTAGAAGACAGTGTAAGTGAAGGATGTGCAGAGAGCAGACAGCAAGAGGGTGCCTAGACCTGTATGAGCTACTCCACTTATTATTTCTTGCTGTATTGATCTGAAGGAACAACCTATTAATAAAGGTAGGAATGAAAATTACTGGAGCTGATAGAGACCCAATCAATCTGCTACTTATAGAGATGAAAATCAGGTACAAAAGGGTTTAAGATTTCTAGTTTCAGGCTTTACAAAATTGTGGTGAGACTAATCTATATGGGAATTTGCTCTTTGCCATAAATTATACCAAACTATTTATCATGTATCTTCTTAGGAGAGTCTAGATATCTAGATATTGGTGAGACATTTTTGCAAGAAGAAAAATCTATTTCTCCTATATATTTTATGAAAGTAAACAGTAGGGTTATCTTATGGTATGACTTGTTAGCTCATTAATATGTTCTTGACTTTTAACTGGTTTCCAGTCTACTATGAGCTCACTAAAAATCTATTTTTAGGTTTCTCCTCCCAGAGAAACATTGTACTTTCAGAAAATCTCATATAATATTCCTTTGATTTATGTTTTTGGGTCATTTATTCTCCATATGTACTGAAAATGTACTCGGGTTTGACTGCTTGTCAAAATATTTGAATTTTATTCTAACAGGAAGACATAGAGAGATTTTTTTCCAAGGAAAGCATTGACAAATATACTAGAATACTCATTAGAAGCTGTAAAGTTAGATTATTTCACCTAGGTAATGTATTGTATCTCTATGCTCCTTAGTAATAACGATATTCAAAGATCGTAACAATAAATCACTTCTGGAATGTTATGTATTGCATTATGTGTCTAAAAGAGCAAATAATATGTTTGTTTAAACACATAAATACATGGTGAGATTTATGTATTTTTGTCATTATTTAAAGAGTAGAATTACAGAAAGACATTTTCACAAGTATGGCATCAAATATGAGATATGCAGTTTTAAAAAGGATTACCCCATAAGGGTTTTCTGATGTTAGGTATTTAGGAGGGGTGCTGAGTAATTTAACCATGTTAAAGAGAATGTGCTAGGAATACAGTCAAACAAACAAACCAAAAATCATATGGTGGGGAGCTATCTTTGCATGGAGAGAGATAAATTGCACTCTAATCTTAGCTAAATGGCTTTACCAAAAACACTTCATCATTTTGGGATCTGCATGTGGGATATCTCAGTGAAGTTCCAACATAAGCCCAGCATTTTTAAGAATAGAAAACACAACATTTAGAGCTGTAAGTCCTAGATGTAAGCCCTCACTCTGCTAGCCATTCCAGTGTAGTTTTGGAGAATTTCACTTCATAGCATTGTTTTTAATTTGTAAAATGAAGAAAAATTAGTGTATAATATATAAAGCTATGAAAGAAAAAAAAGTAAGATGATATACATGAGTGATCTATGGAAAATGTGAGGATTTTATTAATTATAACAAGCGGTTATTGCTTGATTTTTACTATCATTATTTTGTTTTATTATCATTCCAGGATAAATAGTTAAATATGTCTATGTAGCCTAATGACTGTAGATCAGCAAATCTTTTTTATTATAGGTAGTGATTTTACATGACCAGGCATGACTTTTATTTATTAAAAGACTGGTGTCATAACTCATGCCAAATTATTAGGAGCTAACTCTAAGAAATATGTGAAAATTATATGCAACTGTCTAGCAATTGGCACAGTCCCTGACCCACAGTGAACAGGTAAGGTCAACTTCTCCCTAGCTTTTTCTCCCTCACGTTTTCTACAAGAAGAGTTAAATTACAGTTCTTAAAGCTGAAGAAACTAATTTGCTGAGGGAGTTAGTGGTAAGTCTGAGCCCAAGATTCCCTGGATTTGACAGCTTTGATTCATCTTATAATTGCATATTTTGCAAAACAATTAAGTTAAAGAAATTACAATTTTATACATGGAACTATGCTAGAGCAAAAAATAAGCAAAAAATTACTATCGTGAGTGCAAATATTAAGTCCATTGTTATAATAACCCATTACTGGACTGAACAGCCCAGAAAAAGTGAATAATCACCGCTTCCTTGGGGAAATGTATTGTCTGTAATATTATAAGAAGTAATGAATTCGGTATATGCATGCTATTGAATACTAACACCAACTGAATTTTCAAGAAAGACATATTTATTTCACTGTGGACGTATAACTGCCTAATTTTTTCCTGCAGAACTGTTAGCAAATACTCATTTACCAACTCCCAACTGTGTGTGACGTTTTAATATTTAATGTTATAAATCTAATGGAAATATAATTAGTATTCACTTTCAGATAGCAAGTATTCTTCATAAGATTAGACCACAAAATGGCCATTTTTTACTTGATCCATCATGGGCTTGCAATATGGATCTGAGGCAATTAAAATTATCCTGGCATTTCAATTTGTTAAAAGGTCAGCAAGCATTATTATATCTGAGAAATGATAAAGAATAGCAATGTTAACCCTTCTAATTCATTACATAAACAATGCATCCATAATAGACTTAGAAAGAGCTTTCTTTCTTAGATCCTTTATATAAATAAATCATGTTAATGACTGACATATGTTGGAATTTTGCAAGTTTTTCTCTGTTACACAATTGCCCTCAAGATATCAAAATCACTTAGAGAACTAATATTAAAATTTTTACATATTAAATATTGAATATCTTGGCTTATCTATTTCCACACTTGCCAAATCTTACAGCAACTTATCCATTATTTTTACCTAATCATCAAGAAAAATGGCTGTTTTTCTATTTACTTTTAAATTGACATTGTTGGCCATTGTTTTTCAACCCTGTCAGTCATCTGGTACCTATTTGATTTTCCTCTTTCTCTTCCTTGGAAATTTCATTTCTGAAGGCTAGTATTTATTACATGGATAAATAAACTAAAACATTGATATTTGTTTATAAAATAATTATGAAACCAATGATACAAGATCTACTTTCCCAGTTATAAGTTGATCAACTAGAATTAGCCTTCTTTTGGGTAGAGTGGCAAGGGAACAGATTGTTGAACGATGTGCCAAGTAAGTCAATATTCAAATTGTGATTGAAAACAGTATAACTTGGTAATACACGAAGTGATAATGTTAACAGGAAAAACTGGTTTGGTTACTCTTTGGAGATGTCAAAAAGCACTATCCTAAAATAATCAGTTCTCTGTTAAGAACTCTTAAGTATAAACTTAATATTCTAAATCTTTCCACCAAAATTAATGTGTGTGTGTGTGTGTGTGTGTATATATATATATACATTATTTCAAACAATAACTACATTTCTATATTAACAAATCTCCATGATAAATGTTTTCCCACATTTGATTTCCATATTATATGAATATACAAACCAAAGAGCATTAAAAGAAAGCACCCACAAATAGGTAAATTCATGAATTATGTTTATTTTTTGCACAATTATTCAAATATTTGTGGGGTTCAACAAATGCAGAATATAAGCTTTGATGAGGCATACCATTTAAAACTTTCTTTGCAGAAGCAACCAAACATTGAATGTGCTTTACCGTTGTTTTTCTTCAGGTATTTAAAGTTTAGTCTTTTTTTAAAAGATTTTATTCATTTATTTGACATAGAAACAGCAAGAGAGCACAGGTAGGGGGAGCAGCAGGCAGAGGGAGAGGGAGAAGGGAGCAGGGAGCCCAATGCAGGGCTTGATCCCAGGACCCTGACATCATGACCAGAGCCAAAGGCAGTTTCTTAAACAACTGAGCCACCCAGGTGCCCCTTAAGTTTAATCTTGATACAAAAGCCAAATTAAGTTGTATTTTAAACTTTGAACCTTGAATATAAACTAATTTAAATATATATTTTTTTGAAGTTAGAGTAGATCTGAAAACTTTTAGGATCAATGAAACAGATGGGGTCTCCTCATTCAGAACCCTACAGAGAGAGGAGGATAGAATGCCTACATGACCACAGCCAGAAAAAATATATAAACAATGATAACTTTCAAAAGATCATGCTATCTCATAGATTGAGCATTTTGAATGCAGTATTGGAAATTATTTTCGTGGTGGAGGATGTGGCCAAGTTGCCTTAGGACCAGATTTATATGTATTACATTTTTATCTTACTAAGCTTGGAAGAGGATGGCAGGAAAGATGATAGCTGTGTTCACTGAAAGAAACTACTCTGTAAATGCATGTTGACTTCAACTACTTAGAACAGTAGAATCTATACTGGTAGTGGATTAAAATCCATTATGTCCATGTAAAAAGCATGTTTGAGTTCTCCTCTTCTCCCGCCTGTCATTGGCATTAGCATTACTGCTCTATTTTCCTGCTACCACCTACTAACATCCAAATTTGGAGAGTCAATCCTGAACTTGCGTTGTGAAGGGGTAATTTGCATATTTGACATAATGTGAGGAATAATGGGAGAAATCCCAGTGTTCAAAATAATTTCCTCATACTCAGATTTCAAGAAGTTTTAAATTTCATTTAAAAAATCATTTAGTTTTTCTTCCTTTGTTATTTTAAAATGCACCTACTTCTGAGGGGGTAACCCATAGAACAAATTTAGATACAAAATGCACCCTGGCAGAGAATGCCACTAGGACGGGATACTCTGGACAAGGGTTTCTGGAGAGATAAGTGAAAGAAGAAATGTTGGCTTTCACACTTTGAATTGTGGGGCATTTTTGTTGTTGTTGTTTTTAGCCACTACTCCCAAACCAAATAAGATAATGCAATGTTTAAAAAAAAAAATACTATCCTTAACCAGTTATAAAGTATTAATTTAAACAGAAGCACCAAAACCCTGAATATGCTTCAACAGTCCTTTAAACTTTTCCAGGAATTATGCAAAAGAGACAATTTTGTGAAATAAACTTTTCCTCCAGTTGGCTCCCAATTTTGTACATTAAAATTGTTCATTAATCAAAACAACAATTCAAACTCAAGTTGCATCAAAGCAAACTCCCAATACTAGACTTGACCTTTCTAAACCTGCTGCTCCCTTTTGGATCTCTGAGCCAAATTGCTGTATTTTTCCCCCTCCGATTTTCATCTTCCACCATGAAAAAATAGTGTAAAATGCATACCACGGATCCCAAGACACACCAGAAGCTCATTCAGTTCTGTTTCCCTTTGGCCAGGAGATTTCCCCCACTCACTTTCAGGAATAAACAGCTTTAGAATTCAATCTTTGTAGCTTTCATAGCTCGCGGCATTCACACTCCCTCAAGCTCAAACCTCTCTTTAAAGTCTCCTTGTTCAAACACTTGAGGCTTCTGGATTCAGTCATTCAGGGCTCTCAAGTCTCATGGGTTTTCTGCCTCCTTTTCCCCTGTTTTCTTTTCTCCTTAACTGTATACATTTAAACCTGCTCTGTGTCAATCTTTTGAGCAAAATAAACTAACTGAAATATTTTCAATCTAGTTTTAGAATATATGAATGATTTATACATTCCTCATAAAAGACTGCTTTCATTTGCTGAACACCAGCTCTGATATATCTATATCTTTATGGAATATATTATATCATCTTTTTTTTTCTTTAAATTGAAGTCAAAACATTCATTTGATAAAGGCAGCTGAGAAGTCATACATGGAATTTCTTTTATACTTTCTTAGAAGATATGGCATTTATTGAAGATAATTCTGTTAAAGGAACAATTTAGAGTGAGAGTAGATTAAATTTTTCCTTAAATCGTTCTAGACCTGTGGTCTAATCTAGTATCAAGGGCCACATATAAGTAGTGAATATTTGAAATATTGTTAATCCTAATTGAGACACACTATAGGTATAAAATGCACACTGATTTGCAAGACAGTATGAAAAAATAATGTTAAATTTATCATGATAATTTTATAGTAATTATATATTAAAAGAACATTTTGATATAGGAGAGTAAATAAAATATATGATTATGCTTAATTCTTAATTTCATCTTTTACTTTTTTATATTTTATTATGACCTAGAAAATTTAAAGTCTGTTGATGTGATTTATGCTTATTATTTACATTATAATTCTATTAGATGGCACTGGTAAAGTAACAAAAAATGTCATTTAGGTAGAATAATTTGGGCTGTGTGTATAAATAAATGAATGATAAATATAAATATATATATAAGTATGTTTTCATATATGTACATTCATGTTTATACACACACATATATCTTTGTATGACTTGCACATATGTAGACATACAAATAAACACACATGTGCTTGAAATATGACTACTTAAATACTTTGAATTTTTAAGCTTATGTGCTTCTTTTCTCTTGGCCAGGCATGGTGTTTTAATTCTGCCTCAGTGATGTGGAAAAAATCTGTAGGTGTTCTTAACTTATTTCTACTTTTCACTGACAAACAAAAATCTAGATTGGTTAATAGGAAGATATATCCATGAGTTTAATATTTTCCATTTTTTATCATTTGTTAAGAAAATACTTACCTTTTTCTTACCAATTTGGACAGCTTTTATTCCTTTTTGTGTCTAATTGCTGTGGCTAGGACTTCTAGAACTGTGTTGAATAAAAGTGGTGAGAGTGGACATACTTGTCTTGTTTCTGACTTTAGGGGAAAACTTAACCAAAGAAGTGAAAGATGTAGACTCTGAAAACTATAATA
Source organism: Ursus maritimus (assembly GCF_017311325.1). Classification (NCBI taxonomy): domain Eukaryota; kingdom Metazoa; phylum Chordata; class Mammalia; order Carnivora; family Ursidae; genus Ursus; species Ursus maritimus. The sequence goes on from NW_024426552.1 coordinate 19,950,270, forward strand.
CATTGATGAAAGAAATTCAAGATGACACAAAGAAATGGAAAGATATTCCATGCTCATAAGTTGGAAGAAAAAATACTGTTCAAATATCTATACTACCCAAAGCAATCCCTATTAAAATACCAGCAGATACCAGCACTTTCATAGAACTCGAACAAACAATCCTAAAATTTGTATGGAACCACAGAAGACCCCAGATAGCGAAAGGAACCTTGAAAAAGAAAAGCAAAGCTGGAGAAATCATAATTCCATACTTCAGCTTATATTGCAAAACTGTAGTGATCAAAACAGTATGGTACTCTCATAGAAATAGAGATATAGATCAACAGAACACAATAGAAAACCCAGAAATCAACCCACAATTATATGGTCAATTAATCTTCCACAAAGCAGGAAAGAATATCCAATGGGAAAAAGACAATCTCTTTAATAAATGGTATTGGGAAAACTGGACAGCTACTTAAAAAACAAATGAAACTGGAAAACTTGCATAGTGCCTTACACTGCACACACACACACACACACACACAAGTGAGCTCAAAATGGATAAAAGACCTAAATGTGAGGCATGAAACCATAAAAGTCCGAGAAGAGAACACAAGCAGTAATTTCTCTGACATTGGCCATACCAACATTTTTCTAGATATGTTTCCTGTAGCAAGAGAAATAAAAGCAAAAATAAACTCTTGAAGACTACATCAAAATAAAAAGCTTCTGCACAGTGAAGGAAACAATCAACAAAACTTAAAATTTCTACTGAAAGAGAGAAGATACTTGCAAATGGCATATCCAATAGAGGGTTAATATCTAAAGTATATAAATAACTCTCAGCACCCCCAAAACAAATAAGGCAGTTAAAAAATGGGCAGATGACATGAACAGACATTTTCCTGAAGAAGACATCCAGGTGGCTAACAAACATATGAAAATAAGCTCAATATCACTCATCCTCAGAGAAATGCAAATCGAAGCTACAATGAGATATCAACTCACCTCTGTCAGAATGGCTAAAATCAAAAACACAAGAAACAGCAAGTGTTGGTAAGGATGTGGAGAAAAAGGAACCATCTTGCACTGTTGATGGAAATGCAAACTTGTGCAGCTACTATGGAAAAGAGTATGGAGGCTCCTCAAAAATTTAAAAATAGAACTACCCTATGATCTAATAATCACACTACTGGGTATTTATGAAAAAATACAAAAGCACTAATTCAAATGCAGCCCTACGTTTATTGCAGCATTATTTATAATAGCCAAATTATGGAAGCAGCCCAAGTGTCTATCAATAGGCATGTGGATAAATAAGATATGGTATATGTAATGGAATATCATTCAGCCATAAAGAAAGAATGAAATCTTTTCATATGCAGCAACATGAATGGAGCTAGACGGTATAATGCTAAGCGAAATAAGTCAGAGAAAGACATATGCCATATGATTTCCCTCATTTGTGAAATTTAAGAAACAAAACAAATGTGCAAAGGAAAATAGAGAGAGAGAAACCTAGAAACAGACTCTTAACTATAGAGAGCAAACTGATGGTTACCAGAGGGGAGGGGGCGGGGAACAGGTGATGGGGATTAAAAAGTGCACTTATGATGAGTGCGGAGTAATGTACAGAATTGTTGAATTACTATATTGTACACCTGAAACTAATGTAATACTGTGTGTTAAGTATATTGGAATTAAAATTAAAAACCTAATAAAAAAATATCTTCAACTTTGAAAAAAAAAAGAAAACACTTATCTAAATTCACTTCATTGTCTGAAAGAAATTAGAATTGCCTTGCTAAGCTTTGAGATTGTGACTCTGGTATTCTGGGAATACAGTCATGCATTGTGATGCAGATTATGAATTGATAGAATGAACACGAAAACTTTTTAAATATATAGATCATAATCAGAAAGAAACTATAGAGGTTTAATAATACCCACTTTGAAAACACATTGTATAAGGCATATAATTTTTTGTGGCTTACGTGCTGTTATATGATCATTTAACACAGAAAAGACAATGTTTCTTCCCGATTGTTCAATTACTGTATTTTTACCATACACCATATTCAATAAAATTCTCTGTAACATTCTTATCAAAATCTCTAAAATATAATGATACAAGGCAAGCTGGTTTTTTAAGTTTTTTTTTTAAGTTTTTTACACATTTTTAAAAAAGGTATCATATTCTATTTCCTTTCTTAATGTCTAATTGTTCTAATATTTCTTTATTGTTATATATATTTTTCATGACTACCTCTTGATTTTCAAATATAAATTTAGTGACTTAGTTTTATGAAAAATGTTGTCATAGAACCTAGGCATTACTTAGTTGAGACCCTGAGTGTAGAAACAATTCAAGAATAACTTCATAAAACTTTAGAAGCAGGGGCCCCTTTGGAGGGTTTTATGCTAAGTGAAATAAGTCAATCAGAGAAAAATAATTATCATATGGTTTCACTCATATGGAAACAGCACAGAGGATCATAAGGGAAAGGAGGGAAAACTGAAATCAAAGTCATCGGAGAGGCAGAAAAACTATGAGAGACTCCTAATTATAGGAAACAAACTGAGGGTTGCTAGAAGGGAGGTGGGTGGGGAGATGGGGTATGGGCTAATTGGGTGATGGGCATTAAGGAGGGCAACTGATGTGATGAGCACTGTGTGTTATATAGAACGGATAAATTGTTGAACACTACTTCTGAGACTAATGATGTACTGTATGTTGGCTAATTGAATTTAAATTTAAAAAAAAGAATACAAATACCAAAAAAACCTTTAGAAGCAGGTACTGATTTTGAATATATTTAATATTAGTGCAAAGAAGAGCCATGTGAGCAAAGAAATTAAATATAATCAGCATATCTAAGAATTGGAAAAGTTGGGAAAGCTGTGTTAATTGAATCATATGCAAATGAGAGATAATAAATGGAAAATTGGCAATTTTTAAAGCAAGAAAGCACTGTCACTATTATATTGAAATCTAAAGATATGAATTAGTATGTCTCCTGAAAAAGACAGTTAAGCATAAAGAATTTCTTAGTATTGCATTCAAGGATGAAAGTCAGTGAGAATTATAAAAGTATAGGGGACATATTAGCTCTTACAATTGAGTGTCTTTAATGAACTGCTCAAATTTTACTTCTTCAGGGAAAGACTAATTTCATTTCAGATTTCTTATAGCAAGTAGTATTAGTCACTGTATTTGGTCTTTCTGCCTTCTCTCTCATTCCCTATGATCTAATGTCTACTCAGCCACCAAAGGAATCTTTGAAAAAGTCAACTCATACTATCTCACTCTTAATCAAATCACCTCAGTCAACCTCCATTTCACTCAGGATAAGCACCAAATTTTTAAATATGTGTACAAGGTGCTACATGATCTGGCTCCCGCCTCCCTTTCCTACACCTTGCTCCTCAGTGCTCACTGGCCTGTTTTGTTTGTTTGTTTGTTTGTTTGTTTGTTTGTTTTAATCTACTTTGAAAATGCCAAATTATTTCCTGTTTCATAGCTTTTCTATGTGTTTTTTCCTCCTTAGGGAGGTTGCTCCCCCCCCAACTCCAAAGACCTTTGTACGTGTAAAAACCAACCTCCAAGATAGCCCCACATGATTGTAACCTCCTAATATCCATGCCTCATTGACGTTCTCTCCCATATTGAATAGTGCTGACCCGTGTTACCAACAGGTTATTGGAATATGTTTGTGTGACTGAGGCAAGGCAATGAAAGCATTGCAAATTAGGTTTCCCTATATTGGATTTCATAATCTGAGGGAAATCAGTCACTACAAACTGAGGTCGCTCAAGTATTCATGAAGAGTCCCATGTGGAAAAGAATTGGAACCTCCTGCAATCAACCACCGCAAGAGTGGGCCATCTTGGAAGTAGATATTCCAGTGTTAGCCGATATCTCAACTTGACCTCAAAAAAGACCGTCAACCAAAACCACTCAGCTAACCCACGTCTGAAATCCTGAACCACAAAAACTATGAGATAAAATTGGTTCTTTCTCAATCTTCTCTTTCTCAAACTGATATATAGATATATATTAAATATTTCAGAAATTAGTAAGAATGAAAGTATTCAAATATAATAATAAATTAGTAATGACGTAAATGTTCATATGGTCTCATTATGAACATCTGACCAATTCATTTTCAGAAAAAGAATTGGACTGTAACTATTGAGAAAAAAGATAGACATATAATTATCTAGATTTTATTATAATATTTGTAATACAAAGCACTTTTCCTCTGCTTTTTCAGGAATATTTAAAAAGTATTCAATGTGTATAGATAACAGCTTCAAATGCCACCTTAGTAAGCTATTCCAGTGACTTCTAATGTTTCTCCCCTTTGGAGGAAAAATGACTTAAGATATACCTAATTTGGATCGTGCTCCTTATATCTGACGTGTATCGTGCAATTACTAGATGGCATAATGTTGATGCAGATGCAGCTTTTGAAATAGCAAGGTGTTTCAAAGCTTGAAGGTAATTGACTTCTATTTTTAAGTAGAACTATTCTTTTTTCTTTTTTTCCCCCTCATTTCTCTCTCGAAGTCTCTAATTAAAATAAAACAACACAGATATGATATTGACTTTAAGGAAAATTTTCATTTTTGTGGACACTTTTTGGAGAGAATATTTCATAGACAAAGTACTGGCTAAGGAATATTAAGAAAAAGCTGAAATTCTTACACCATGAAAAAATAATTACCTATTTTAAATCAGCAACATTGTAGTATTTAATGATATTCAGTCTCCAAGCTTAGCTATAGATCACAATTAATTTCATTTGAGAATTTTAAGAACATAGAAAGGGGATAGGATTTTTTAAAAAACATATTTTAAAATAATGTGTTGGTGTACCTGGGTGACTCAGTCCATTAAACATGCGGCTCTTGGTTTTAGCTCAGGTCAAGATCTCAGGGTCCTGAGACTGAGTGCCATGTGGGCTCCACACTCAGTGTGGAGTCTGCTTGGGATTCTCTCCCCTCTCCCTCTCCCTCTGCTGTCACCATTGTGCACACACTCCCTCTCTCTCTCTCTAAATATAAAAAAAAAAAACCTTAGGAAAATCTTTAAAAATAGTAAAATAATAAAATAAAATAAAATAAAATAAAATAAAATAAAATAAAATAAAAAGAACATGTTTACCACAATTGTGTCAACAGACTGATAACAAAAGTAATAGTAGCTCTACAGATACTATTATATCTGAATAACCAAGCTCCTGAAGTCAAAGTCTATCAAAGGAAGGCATTTAGCACCAGATAATTTTTTCAAAGAAAGTAAAGTATTCAATATTTACCTGGCAACTATGATCAAGTCATCTTACTCCACCCTCCAACCCCTGGTAACTATCATGCTACTCTCTGTTATTATGAATTTAACTGTTTATTTTTTAGATTTCACATATAAGTGAGATCATGAAGTATTTGTCTTTCTGTAGCTAGTTTATTTCACTTAGCATCATGTCCTCCAGTTTCCATCTCTATTGTTGCAAATGACAGGATTTTCTTTTTCTTTAAGGCCAAATAATATTCCTGTGTGTGTGTGTGTTCACACGTGCACACATGATATGTTTTCTTTGCCCATTCATCTGTCAGGAGACAGATGTTAAAGTAACTTAGATTGTTTCTATACCCTGGCTGTTGTGAATAACGCTGCAGTGAACATGGGAGCACAGATATCTTTTTGCGATAATGATTTTATTTCATTTGGATATATACCCAAAAGTGGGATTGCTGGATCATATGACAGGTCTGCTTTTTATTTTTTTAGGAACCTCCATATTGTTTCCCATAATGGCTATACCAATTTATGTTCCCACCAACAGTGCGCCAAGATTCTCCATCTCTACATCCTGGCCAATACTGTTTCTTTTTGACATTTTAGTAATAACCATCTTAAGAGATGTGAGGTGATATCTCATTGTGGTTTTGATTTGCATTTCTCTGATGAGTAGTGATATTGAGCACATTTTTATATACCTATTAATGTTAATAAATAAGTTCAATTATTCTAACACTTATACTTTATCTTTTTAAGAATCGTTTTGTAAAAATAATTCATATTAACATGAATAATAAAGGCTACCTCATTGTATTTTTTTTTAGCAGATGGTGGAAATTAGCATGATTTATCCTAGATAATGTAGAAATATTTTTCTCTGAAAATATTAATATCGATTAATATAAAGTGAATATTTTTTTTTATTTTTTAAATTTATATTTTTGAGAGAGATAAAAAGGGTGCATGAGCTGGTGGGCGGGGCAGAGGGGGAGAGAGAGAGAGAGAATTTAAGCAATTTCCACGCCCAGCACGGAGCCTGACAAGAGCTCAATCTCACAACCCTGACATCATGATCTGAGCCAAAATCAAGAGTTGGGCACTTAACCAACTGAGCCACTCAGGGGCCCCAAAAGTGAATATTGTTTTAAAAGTTAAAAAATTTTATAAAATTGTTACAAAAAACACAAAACAGAATGAACAAATTATCCCTTACCACCAGTCCCCTACCTTTTATCTTTTCTTTCTTTCTTTCTTTCTTTCTTTCTTTCTTTCTTTCTTTCTTTCTTTTTTTTTTTTTTATTTGGAGAGAATGGCAGTATTTTCTGTTACTGAGTTTTTCACTAAATATAATCAGTAATCAGCTGTATCCCTACAGACCCTTGGAGTAAAACACTGAAAAACAACTAAAGAGCTAGAGCCGTAAGAGCATTTTGACTTTGTGCAAAAAGAGTACTATACTCCACTATGTGCTATACTCCACTATGCCATTGGTTGTGAGTCTTTTGCTCAGCCTCCAACAGAGATATGACTTTACTATTTTTTTGTAAAGCTCTCAAGTGTAAAATGATGCCAACAGAGGAATCACGGTGTGGCTAAGTGATGGACCTGGGCAGAGGCTGCCGAGCTCAGAGATAGGGAACTGCTGAGATAAAGAGAAGCATAACCAGTGTCAACAAGTCAAACAGAGAGCTGGGAATTTGTAGACCACATTGGAGGGCAGCCAGCCTCTACGAAAAATATAAAATAAATACACAAAAATGAACCCAAGCAAATCTGTACTATAAGTCAACAAATACTGGTTAACAGCAGATGTAATAGGCGGGGGTCAGATAGCTTATGTGTGAGATCCCCTTCCCGATCTCCAATTAGAGTGAGTCTCAGCAGTTTCCTTTACTGATTGTGTTCCCTGTAATGAATAATGGGAATTGCAGCAATAGTGCTTTCCTCACAGAGTTGTTCTGAGCATTAAAACAAACTACCCATGTTATGTGCTTTTGAAGATTGGGCAAATTGAAGTCAAGAAATGTTAATTATTATTATTCTGTAAGGTCAACATAGCAAAATAAAATTAATAGTATTTTTAATGTTAAATAATGATAAGGCACTTGTGTGTGTGTGTGTGTGTGTGTGTGTGTGTGTGTGTGTGTACATACACTTTCAAACACAGATTGGTATACATAAAGAATAAAAAATCCAGTAAATCCATGCTTTGGAAGATCCAGAGGAACTGGAGAAGCTGAAAAACAAAGGGAAGGAAGTTCCTGATAAAAGGAGTGCCTAGCTGATATATTTTCAATCATTTGCCAGAGGGTTCCTCCCTGTCCTCTGAAAAGAAGACCAATAAGTTAACATTGAACTCAACTGAGCATCTCTTATTGTATGTTATGCATATGTATGCCCATATTAAAAATACTACAGTGAATATTGTTTTCATTTTAGATTTTTGTCATTCTCAACAAATTATTTTCACTATATGTCTGATTTTCACTTTAGGGCATTCTTCTAGAAATTTTTATGTGTACATATTATACTGGGCAAGACCTTTTGGACCATTGCATTCAAAAAATTTTGCTGAGTTGTAACAAAATCAGTAAAGCAATATTTGTTAAAGTAGTTACTCTCAATATCTCTTTTGACCCATACTCATCTTTAATTGAAAGAAAGTTAATCTTATATATAAAGCAATATGTCTACAAGCCAATGAATTCAATGGTTCAAAGACCCATATTGTTTTCAAAGTTATACATGCTTCTTTCATCTTAGATTCTGATACATCATTTTAGAAAGTCTATCACCAAAAATCCTTGAGAGTCATTGCATTACAAAAGCTTAATTTCATTTGGATATGGTATGTATTCTTTTTTAAAAAATATTTTATTTTTATTCATTTATTTGAGAGAGAGGGAAGATGAGTTTGGAGGTGGGGGAGAGGCAAAGAGAGAGGGAGAAGCAGACTCCCTGCTAAGCAGAGAGCCGGACCACATGGGGCTCAATCCCAGGACCCTGGGATCATGACCTGAGCCAAAGGCAGACACTTAACAGACTGAGCCACCCAGGAGACCCTGGATATGGTATATATTCTTATATATTTTTTCTTTTTTGGAAATAGACTTGTTCATGTTATCTCTAAATATACATTGATTCAGAATTTTTCAAGAAATAATAGATGTGGTGCTATAATTTCAGGTATAATGTTATAAAAGAACACAAATCACCAGTGAGTCTTAGTAAAACCAAATTTTAATGTAAAATTAATATATATACTTAACCATAAATCACACCAGAAAAGTCTGAGTAGTTTCACCAAACTGGATTCAGTGATGATTATAAACATTATATTTTAATTAAAAAGGAAATGTACATAAAACAAAAAATTATAAAGTTTTATTTGTTAGTAGCTCAGCTGTCAGGATTCAAATATTTTAATTTTTTTTTCTTTGTAAAGGGCCTAGAATTAAATATCTGATTAGCAATCACGGAACATGAATCAAGTAACTTCATGATAAAAGATTAATGGGACTTACCATCTTTCTTCTCCATGTAAACTTTGTGTGTTTTTGAACTCATTGGAAAACAAGGAATTTACTATTTTCCAAATTTAGTATTCTTTCATGTTCAGATTAGATAATATATATGGTTGAAAGAGTAAGAGCAAAGCGTTCTCATATGTTGTTAAAATTTGTTCTGTTTTCTCCCCTTTTTTCCACTTAGATTCCTTTACGCCATTGAAAATTGATGTTTGAATGATAGTTGACAAACCCTTAATTTGTAAAGCTAAAAGAGTGCCATTTAGAGTGTAAAAGTAACATGAAGTTCAATGTGTTAACTAGATAATAAACACTTATTTGCACAAATGGATACATGTTTGTCCAGAGCTCTTAATTCTATAATATGTCTCAAGCATAGACCCATCAAAATAATTTATGTAAATTCCTTTTTTCCATTAAGTTATAAAGGACTACAAGAAATCATTTTATAATTTAAAAACTTATAAAGTTTTAGTGAATGTGCTAAAAACCAAGTAAACATGTAGCAGCATAAAATTAGCCCAATGTCGAAATTATTAAACTTGATTATTGCCAAAGAATATTTCTTCTCTAGACATACCAAAAGCAATATTATTTTTCTGGAACTTACAATACTAAAACATTAAAATAATCAGAAATAAAAACTGGTCAAATGACGATATAAGAAACACATTATTCATAAGGATGTTCCCAGGTACCACAATATCCCAAAATGACGTTCAAGTTTTGAATCACTACATCTTCATCATCATCATCATCATCATCATCATCACAACAACAATAATAATAACAAAATAGATAATAATAACAAAGTATTTTTTGTCTTTTCAGATATCTTGTTTCCATTTCACAATAAAATATTTAAAAGACTTCAGTGGTGAAATCATAGGTCTGGAGTTTCTTTATTAAAAATCATTCCGGCTGTGTATCACTTATAGTAGAAAGGAGATCGAGAGGTACTAGGTAGGTAGATAAACAGGCAGGCAGGTAGGTAAGTAGATGACAGATAAGTAAATAGAGAGGGCGAGGAAAAGCTAAAGATACATATATAGTAAAGAGTATAAGGGGAAATCATCTTGATTCATCAAGACCTGGCATGTTCCCAGGCTACATTATGCTTTCTGTAAGGACTATTCTGATCTGCTTCAGTCTCTTGGAGATAGTATTTGAAGGGTCTCATCTGAAACACGAATTGCTGAACAGTCTCCTTCCCTTTCCTAGCTGGATTTAAATTTCATTTTTTTATTTATTTGTTTGTTTTCTCAACACTTTAACCTTCCTGAAAGCTCTTTTGAGATTTTTAGCCTCTTAACTGTTGCTTTCGTATTAGTTTTTCAGACACTTGCCCGTAAGCATCTGCTTATAGGCAAAAAGTGGTGTGAATTTGGCAGTCACTTCTCTGCAGTTCCTTTTTTTTTTTTTTTTTTTTTAAATCCTGGTCCCTTAATTCCTGGCTGGCATGAATAGCTCTGAACAGCAAGGTTTGTCTTCCTACATTGGGGAGGATGCCAAAGGCTCTGAGCCACCACTATCTACTGAACTTCTACATCTCACGGAGCTTACAGATTGGCAGGTGATCGAAGCAGAAAACTGGCAGAGAATGTCAGGCATGTATAATAAATCAGTAGGTAATTTTACTGCTTTTCAACATCATGACCCATCCCCACTCACCACACCCAACACAGCTGTCTTGATGGTTGCCCTTTGATCCTCTCAAAGGCTGATATTTTGTATGTTATCCGGATTTTAGTATTTTTCTCAGAGGGAGGTTTCCTCTGAACCAAGCTACCACTTTATCTCCAGTACCAGAAGTCAGACTTATACTTAGATGAAAGATGATTACTCTCCAGAGAAAATAAGATTTAGAAAGAAAGCATTTGGATTAGTAATGGGAAGGAACCGTCCTCACTTCTGCAGTATCTTCAATAAAAGAGAAAGATACTGTTTTCAGAGTAAGTTCGCCAAGGCATGACCCCCACAGAGATAGTAGTTTGAATTAGACATCTCTTACCTTTTCTCTGTTCCTTTCAATAAGACTTTATTACATCTAATATTTCTTGAACAGAAATATGTGACATCACATGTTTTTTCTATCCTTTGGAAATAAACACTTCTTTGCCCCATGCTTTTCCAGTTTGTATCTTTACCTTGTTAAACCATATGGTGTAAAAATCTATTAAATATTAAAAATCACAAATTATGAACGATCTTTCATTGAAATACAACCATGTTTACAATTTCCACATTGAATGAGACGAAAACCAAATTTTATTCACATCTATGTGGAAAAGAAATAAAATCCATGTATCAGTGAAGTCACAATGACTACAATTTCTGGGAAATGTATTATTAGTATCAGAACTAAACCTTTTGTCTTGCAGTTTACAGTTGTCTAAGAAAATCCATCTCGATGTTAACTGGATAAAGAGTTTAAATACAACTGCAAGATTCCTTCACCATTGCTATTGAATATAACTTAACTGCAGGAGGGAAATCACATCATTTTAAAAAGTTGGGCCCATATATCAAGGAGATAAGAGAGGTAGTATACACCACCAGGGGGGCAGGAATTCTAGAATTCTGCCTACCACATGGAGAGAGTGCTTTTCAAAAATCAGTAGCATGGTCAGGCCGAGATGTGTCCACAACATGAAAGTAGCTGAGGAAGTTAGCCAAGCACATATCTTCGTGAGTATCAGTTAAGCACGACAGACTTGTGGAGCGTGACGGTGTTTTGTATTTGAAGAACAGCAGACAGGTCTACTTTCTGAACAGAATGTGTAGGAAGCAGATTTTTGTAAGCATTTGAAAAGACTTTGGGGCCCCTGGGTGGCTCAGTCAGTTAAGCATCCTGCTCTTGATTTCAGCTCAGGTCATGATTCAGGGTCCTGGGATCGAGCCTTGTGTGGGGCTCCCCTCTCAGCAGGGAGTCTGCTTGCCGATTCCCTCCCTCTCCCTCTGCCTTTCCACCTGCTCTTTCTCTCTCTCTCATAAATAAATCCTTAACTTTTTTTTAAAATAAGAGACTATATAATATTCCATGGTCTAACTCTCCCATAATTTTACTGTGAATTTCCATTCATTTATTGCTGGGTACTTTGCTTGCTTGTAACAGAGCTGTAAAAAATATCTGTGCATGTATAGCTTTAAGTACTCAATTTTTAATTTCTGCAATATAGATTTCTGGGAGTGGGGCTATAAGGTAAACATCTTATTTTAATAAATATAAAGGTTGTTGCCAGATCTTTTATATAATATTTTTAAAATGTTCATCTATACTAGCAATAAATGCTAGCAGATGTTCTCATTTCAATTTTTTTTTTAAATTTTACCTGTCAGCGATACAGTGGTAACTAACTGTGATTTTATTTGTATTTCCATGAGTACTAAGGAGATTGAACATCTTTTTATGCATTTATAGACATGTAAATTTGCTCATATAAGGGTCTTTTCATACCCTTTGCCTATTTCTCTATTGTATTGCTTACTAATTTCTCACCTATATGTAAAATCTCTTGTATGTACATCATTTTCTCACACAAATGCCCTCTGTTTCTAAGTAATATCTTCGGTATCAGTGATCTGATTATTTGTATCTATACCAATAAAACATTGACTCGATTACAGTGCCTTTATAGTCATTCTCAATACAAAAATTATCCCATCAATAGTCTTTTAAACATGTAGGCATCTCTTTTCCTGTAATTAATTGATTTCCTATAATCAATATTTTTATCATATTAAATCTTTACCTCCAAAGATATGTCACGTTTTTTATATTTTATGATAACTTGTTTTATTTCATGTTCACACATCAGATCACTCTATTGGTACCACTCTTTTTTTTTTTTTTGTCTCACTTTTTGCAGTTTGTTCATCCTTTTTCCAGCTTCAAATCCATGTCTAATTGTTTTAATCACTCTAGTGCATTTCATTTCTGTTGTGTTGCTATCTCCTCTGCCAATATCTCATTTCATTATTCCCCTTGGCATTACTTCAAGCCTGATTACATCTACCTTTTCACCTACTCTGACCCTGCACTATCGCTGTAGCCTGGGACTGGAGGGAAAAGGACATTGACACTGATGGTTCTCTGTACAAATTTCATGATTTTCCAAGAGGTCATAAAGGCTAGAAGGTTTCTGACATTCTCAGGCAATTATACACAACATATTCTTTATTCTTCTGACTCTGTCCTCGGAATCCTAAGTAAAATGTCTCCCTGGTTTATTCAGAGTAAATGAATCCAGAGTCCTTAGCATAGCCTCTAATACTCTGTTTCATTTCTGAAAACCTAACATGCTTCCTTCCTAAACATTCTGCTCCAGAAAAGTAGACCTCTGTGCTGTTCAGAAACAACACACCATCATGCTCCACAAGTCTGTCGTGTCTGACTGTACCAACCAAATCATGGGAGTTTTTTATGACAGGGTCTAACTTTTCTTTGACATGAGTGATTCCAAACCAGAGATGACCCTCCGCTGACATCAGCTATGGAAAACTTCACACTGCAGAGAAAGCTGTTCGGCAGAGAACAGCAGGGGACTTCTAAGACCTCAACGCCAGTCTGACAAACGCAAAGACCTGAATTCAGCTAAGAACCAATGAGCCTGGAAGAGAATCCCAAGACTCAATGACACTGTGCACAACTGACATCTTGGAAGTAGCTTTGTGAGACACAGATCAGAGGACATAGCTGAACAATGTCAAACCCAATATATGCATGTTGTTTTTAGCCACCAAATTTATGGTGATTTGTTATATGTCAATAGAAAACTGATATGGCCTCACTCCCAGTTCTCTTTAATTCACTCTAATTTCTTTTATTCCATAGCACTTACCACTTTCCATTCTCATTCACATTCTGAATTCTTGAATTTGTTGGCCCAGCCCCACATATAAGATCCTCAAAGGCAAGAGTATTTCTTCTTTTCCTTTTATTTTTTACATTTTGGATCTCATAAACTGAGACAATAGCCTGCTTACTTTACCATACGCTCAATAATATTTAATGAATGAACGAATGGCTTTATTCCCTACAATATGATTTTCGAGTTATAGTCATAAGTCATATCATATAACTTTAAAAACTTCATCACCAAGTATTTTAAAGGTTTTGCTGTTAATGGAGAAGGAATATTTTCTCCATATCCTTTTCCTATTACAGGAATATGGAAGTACTATTGTTTTTTAATATATTTATATTATTATGTATAACAACCAGCACATTTACGTAATTACCTCATTAATTCTATTTATTTTTTACTAAAACTTCTTGAATTTTCTTTAGCTTTATAAGGATTTCATTGGCAAAAGAAATAGTTCTCTCTTCTAGAATGCATACCAAATGTTTTTGTTTTTTACTTTATTTACTAAATAAACCAGGGAAGTATTTAATTACAAATGGGATTCCCCAACACATTTAAACTCAGAAGACTATCACAGGCACACTTCACATCAAAATGGTCAGAAGAATTTAGGATGAAATCACAATGTGCCAGCAAGGAAATGTGAAGCACTTCTCTTCCATAGAAGTATTCTACACTACTGTAGAAAGGGTATTATTTTTGGTTCTGCAGGAATAAGCTCATGTGTACGGGACTAACCCTCACACTGAGCAGGTACAGGAAATGTCTAGACTTAGACATCTTAAACCCCTTAGGAGCCAAGATCTCTAGTGCAACCTTCCTTCAGAAGCATCTCCACCAGGAAAATACCGGTCATAAGTCTCATCACACTGCAGGAAGCCCCAGCTATGTCTTATCCATAGAAAATATATGGCTCCTCCCAAGCCAGATGTAATTTGCAAATTCAGTCATGTTTATCACAAACAATGATCCCTAGTAATATAATCCCCATCCCACCCTTACCGGATTGCCTAAAAAAAAATTCTCCCATCTAGGAGGAACAAATGGCATTCTGCTTCTATGTCTATACCATGATTTTCATTGATAGGGTTTTAATACTCTAGAATTTATTATTCCCTGCTGAACTTTAGAAAATATTCTTGTGGCTTTAAATAGTTTTACAATTTTCATTTTTATTCAGAAATTTTCATTAGTAAATGGCTGAACAATTTTAATGGATGGTGTGTCAGCATGTTTTGATATTATTCTACTATGTGTTTCCAATTTATATAACAGATTATGTTCCTAGATTTCTTGAACTGGACCACATCTATAAGGAAAAAATAGACAATATTAAGAATGAGAAAAAAGACGGTGTCATAACCATAAGCCCTTTTGACTAAATTAGACTATTGCATGCAAGCAGATGGCAAAATAATTAATTACTAGGATAAGTTGTACTAATTCTTATTAAAATAAATATTCTCAACATTAATTCAAGAAGTTATGTGAAATATTACCCTTTTTATTGTTTTCTGAATTTCAATTTTTTTCCTTTAGATTATTTGATTTGAGAATTGGCCATTGATGTTTCTTTCTTTTCTTTCTTTCTTTTTTTTTTTTTTTTGGCGTGTTTCTTAATATCTAAGTAGTTAAGAGTCCTGTTGTCAACTTAATTTTTTCTAATTAAACTGGATTATGATAACAGGATATAATATCTTTAAGTATTTTAAGTTTTCTTTTTGGCCAAGTGCATCATTGATTTTTATAAAAGTATCATGCACAGTGAGAGGAATGGGGGGTAATTCTTTCTGTCTCAATTTGTGATGTGTGTATGTGTGTCTCAACACCCACATGTTCTCCTTTTCATTTTGACATTATATATTGACTTCTTTGACATGCCTGAAACAGCTCATGGCGGTCTGTATCCTTCAAAAATTTTATCTTTATCCTCAAAATATTTTTTATCTTATTTGATACATTCAACCTTAAATATACATTTTCTGATATTAGTTAAGTCCTTATATGTATTATTTTTATGGGTACTTGTCTTCTATTCTGTCATTTAATCTTTAAAACTGTTTTACATACATTTCATGTAGGACATATATAGCTGGTCTTAGTTTTTTGTTTTTGTTTTTTTTAACCTATTCTAACGATCTCTGCCTTTGAATGGGAAAATTCAGTATCCTCACATTTTGTATCATGCATGATACATATGCTACATGTATGACCATATGCTTCTAACGTTTTTATTATTTATTGTACAATTTTAAAACTTTATTTTTGTGGTAAGAACATTTAACCTAAGATCTGCCTTTTTAACAAATTAAGTATATGATACAGTATTTTTACCTATAGGCACAATGTTGTACAACAGATCTCTAGAACATATTCATCTTGCATAATTAAAACTTGAAGCTTGTTGATTAGCAACTTACCACTTCTTCCTCCCCTGCAACCTCTGAGAATCACTATTCCATTCTCTGCTTCTATGAGTTTGAGTATTTTTGACACATGGAATCCTATAGTGTTTGTTCTTCTTTGATTGCTTATTGTGATTAGGCCTATCCATATTGTCTCGGATGGCAGGATTTCCTTTTTACTTTTTTTAAAGGATAAATAATATTCCATTGTATGTGTGTTTATCATTTATTAGTGTATTTTTCAATGGATATTTAGATTATTTCCCTAATTCGTGGATAGTGGTATAATGAACATTGTGGTGCTAATGTATCTTCAGGATCTTGATATCAGAACTTTTGAATAAATACCCAGATGTGAGATTGCTGGATCATATGCTAAATTAAAAAAAAAAAAGTTATTGAGGAGCCCTTCATACTGATTTCTATAGTGGCTATACCATTTTGCCATTCCCACCAAAAATGCACAAGGGTTCCAATTTCTCTACAACCTCATCAATATTTGTTGTTGTTTTTTTCTTTCTTTTTCTTTCTTTTTTTATAATAGCCATCCTAACAGGTGATATTTCATTGTGATTTTAATTTACATTTCCCTGGTGATTTGTGACATTGAGCATCTTTTCAAATACCTGTTGCCCATTTGCATACCTTTTTTGAAGAATGCCTGCTCAGATTTTTAGTCCTTTTTTTTTTTTAAGATTTAATTTATTTAATTTATTTATTTGACAGAGAGAGAGAAAGCACAAGCCGGGGGAGTGGCAGGCAGAGGGAGAGGGAGATGCAGGGTTCAATCCCAGGACCCTGGGATCATGACCTGAGCTGAAGGCAGATGCTTAACTGACTGAGCCTCCCAGGCGCCCCTCTAGTCCATTTTTTTAACCAGGTTGTTAGTTTATTATTCTTGTTTCTGAGTTGTAAAAATTCCTTACAGATTTTATAAACCAACTGATGGTTTGCAAATAATTTCTCCCATTCAGTGAGTTGTTTTTTCACTCTGCTGGTTGGTTCCTTTGCTGTGTACCAACTTTTTAATTTGATATGGTCCCCTTTATATATTTTTGCCTCTATTGCCTTTGCTTTGGGTGAGAGTCATGAAATTGTTGCCAAGTTCAATATGATGAAGATTTCCCCCTATATTGTCTTCTAGTTTTATAGTTTCAGGTCTTACTTTTAAGAAATTTATTTTTTGTTGTGATGAGCACTGGGTATTTTATGTAAATGATGAATTACTAAATTCTACACCTGAAACTAATATTACACTTTATGTTAACTAACTGAAATTTAAATAAGAAGAAAAGAAAAGAAAGAAATTAATTTTGAGTTGATTTCTGTATAGATTGTAAGATGTGTATCTAAATTCATTATTTTGCACATGGATATCCTATTTTCCTATCACCATTCATTGAAGAGATTATTTTTTCTTTGTTGTTTTTCCCTTGGTATCGTGTTGAAAATCAATTGACTGTATATGCACGGATTTATTTCTGGGCTTTTTGTTCTGTTACATTGGTCTATATATGTCTTTCTTTTTGCCAACACCATACGGCTTTAATTACTAATATTTTTTACTGCGTAATATATTTTGAAGTCAGTATGATGTCTCTAGCTTTGTTTTTTCTCCAGATTGTTCTAGATACTTGGGGACTTTTGTGTCTCCATGTAAATTTTATAATTTTTTTTTTCTATTCCAGTGAAAAATACCATTGGAATTTTGATAAGGATTTCATTGAATTTGTAGGTCAACGTGGGTAGTATGAATATCTTAATAATATTAAGTATTCTAACCCATGAACTTGAGATATCTTTGCTTTCTTTTGTGTCTTATTTAAATCCTTTGATCAAAGTTTTGTTGATTTAGTATACAAGTCTTTCACCTTCTTAGTAAAGTTTATCTCTAAATATTTCATTCTTTTTGGTGTTATTGCAAATGTGATTATTTTCTTAATTTTCTTTCAGATAGTACATTCTTAGTGTGTAAGAATGTAACTGATTCTGTATGTAGGGCTCAATTCACCTTAATGGTTCAATAAAACTGTTACATATTACTAACTCTCATTGTTTTAAAATGTAGTTCGATTTCAATATTTTTCATTTCTATGCATTTAGCAAATATATATTCCCGTAAAACTTCCTATGAAAAAAGTGATATGTTAATTCTCAAACATAAGTTTGCCAAGGGAAGACATTTAGAGAAGAGATGGCTTATACATGAGTTTTTTGATTGTCATTGTGTAATCATGGTTGGTTTTTTTCATGTTATATTGTAAAAATTACCACTACCAAAACTAATAACATTTTGAATAGAAAAGTAATCACTTGGTAAGAACATACAAATGGCCTATACTCCATTCATAAAATAGTTCTTCTGACTCAGGCAGATCTTCATTTTAAACTCACTTAAATAGGAATATGCTTTATGTGTTAGGTATTCTCCTATGAACCAAAGGTAAAATGCTGAATAATAAAGGGAAAGTCTCCATCCTTGACGGTAAAACTGTGCTTGGTGAAGAAACAAGTGAAACCATTAAAAGTAATGCATTTTATAGCCTAATTTATAAACAGTTACACCCTGAAAGATAATGTCTCATTCTAGAAGATAATTTGCTAGGATCAGAAGTGAAAAAAATAAAGGGATGGGTATAAGATTTCATGTCAGTTTCTCTCCTCTCTTTCCCAGAAATTCCTAAAATATGATTTTTTTCTGGTTATTGTCCTTACTCAAGTTCCTGAGTGCCCAATTAAGTTACACTGGTAGAGACAATTTGCATAATCCCATCCAGAAGCATTCTGTAACAGAATCCAGAGCAGCGAGGGTTGCCAGGAGAGACATGGATGGCTGGGGACGGAGAGGAGGTGTGATTTGTAGGACAAGTGGGAAGTGGAAACTAGGACATAAACAAATTTCACCTACTTTACTGCTTGTCTTTAAGAGAGTTAGAAAAAAACAAAGGACAAAATTATAAAATGCCACGCAATGGATAAAAAACCTAATGGTTGCAATAGACTCTAATTTTGGATTTAATAACTATCTTAGAAAGACTGTGGAGAAGTCACTTTTGTGTTTTTGAACGAGGAAATTTTATCATTTATTTAGAGAAGTGGTTATTGCTCTGCTTTAATGCTATGGAAACTCCCTGCAAAATCAGTAGATTTTTTATTAATAAAGGAATGATTAATACAGATTTTTCACATGCTAATTTACTTAGGCAGTTTGAATAAATGAGATAACATTTAAAGTACCTTGATTTGTGAGACTCCAAGGCATATGCAAAACTCCAGTTCTTGAAGGAAGGAATTTTTCTAAAATGCTGGCTTTTCTTACAAATTATTTAGAACTTTTTTTTACTTTTGACAATTACTACAAGTAAAGCCTATTCTCAATCACTTGGAGTAATTAGACTTAAGTTTTGAGTGATAATTTATTACACTTTGCCATTTAATTTTAATCAGAACACTACCATAACAAAAAATGTTAATGAAAACACATTTTCAATCAACCATCAGAGGAAGGGAAAAATCCTGAAAAAGTGACAAAGACAAACAAATAGATAAGCCATGACAGTTTCGAAAGATATACAGATTTTTTCTTTTGCATGTGAAATGTCCTATTAAAAATAAACAAGCAAAAAGGATTATTTGCAACTAATTTTTTTTTGTAGGAGTGTGAAAAATGGTGTCTGAGTTATTTCAGTAAAAGAGAGACATGGTAACATCAATGCTGTGTAAAAATCACTACGGAAGCCAAAGTGATGATGAAATGGACAAGAAACTATAGCCTCATTCTGTAAAGACTCCAAAGTCAAAAGATCTGGTGTAATGCAGTTTTTGCCTTATTATTGGCGGTATTTCTTTGTGTGTAAAATGTACTTAATAATATTTGTATCTCAGGGTTGTTGAGAGAATTCAACAACAGCATTGTGTAATATAGTTCTTAGCACAGTGCTTCTAAAACAGTAATTGTTCAGTTAAAGTCAGCCACTGTCATTAGTATTTAAAATACCACATGTGAAACTCATACTAGGAAAACAATGTTGTTAATGGAGGTGACTCTTTTAAAGGGAGAAATCATACTTAGAAAATAAAAGACTCTATCAGATCAAACAATAAAGATTATTTTTATAATAACAAGACATTCTGTAGGAGCTTCTAGTCAAGGAAACATTACAACAGTAGGTCCATTCCAGAATATTTGGAACTTCAGACCTCTTGATCAATTTTTAGTATAATATTAACGATTTTTTTCAAAAATAAAGAATGCATGAATTAAAATAAGGAATTTTATTTTTGTTTTGCTTTTGGCTGGAATTAAATCATCTTATCAACTGAGAATATCATTTTTATTTAAACAAATTATCATGGTTTTTGCATGCAACTAGTTAATTTTATATATGAAGGAAAAGTACTTATCCAATAAAATCTATTTTGACAAAATTCCTTGATAGTCATGACATCCATGAGGATAATTAAAAAAAAGGAAATGCAACTTTGATCATGAGCCAGAAAGGAGTCCATTGTTGCCCTGTCATAGATAGCAAGTGTCATAGTAGAATTTAACGTGCTTAACTCCCTTGAAGATTTTTACTATTAAAAAAGACGATCATGGACCCTATTTGCTTTTGGAGTCTTAAATACTCCCAAAAGAAGCAGAAAGACTCCACATCACTCTGAGTCCCAAAAGATTTTTATCCATAAGTTAAGAAGTAGACATGAGGTCTGTTTGATGGAAAAGGAGAGTAAAGAAAACAAATCGAAACAATTAAAAAACAATCATATAGTTTTAAGCCACCAGGTAAGACTTGGTGCAGGTAGATACCTCGTGTGAAGTAAGCTTCATGTCCGGCCACATTGCTAAGCTATGGGGCCAATGAGAGATTATTTACCCTTTTCAAGTCACAGTCTCTTCAAGTATTAAATAGGCAAATTAATACTTATATCGTGGTGTCTGAGGCTGTAAACAGTATGGGCAAAGTGTTGATTACAGTGCTTAGGCAGGGACATTAACTTCTTTGCTTGTATCGTGGAAAGAGAACAGATTTTGCCAATAAGGAACTTGAAATATGTTTCCAAGCAAAAGGAGCCACTCCAATGGAAGTGAAGATCCACCTTCTGAAACCTAAAGTTTGTGGTTCCCTAAAAGTAGACATCATGGTCAACTGACAGGTCTCAGTTTGGGAGAAAGCCTTGATCTACTGGGGCATAAAGGTTTCATACTATTCACTAGTCGAGAATTTCCAGAAATAAAGGTGTTCAGAGCCTATGGATATTGCCAGATCTAGAGAAGATGAATTGTATTCTCTCAGAAGCAGAGAGAAGGGCAGGAGAGTCAAGTGTGTGTACTGCCAGAGATTAGTGAAAAAACTGAGTAGTTGATCTCTGTACCAGGGAAAACCAAATTAGGTGTGAAGTGTCCCCTACTTAGATTGGTAGGGTGTGGTGGTGAGGAAGTGTGGGCTCTTGACTGAGAGAGGAGTACAATGCCCTAGTGGAGACTGCCAGGGGATTTGTGTACTGTATTTATTTGCAATCATATGGTTCAGGGGAGAGAAGGAAAACTATAAAACTTGAGCCAAACTCCTCTTGATTAAAATTAAACCCTTGATTTTTTCTGTAACTGGTTTGGCTTAGTGGAACCAAGAGTGACAGATAAAATAATGTTTCCTGAGCCTTATATTCTATTTTGAATACATCAAACTATTTAAAAACAATTGTTCAAATGCATGAGGATATATATGAATAGTTTGAAAGAAAGACAAAGGAAAGCAAACCTTTTCGAAGTATTCTTTCTTTCTCTACAGGGTTTCTCCTTGATATATCTAGTAGGAAGGATAACATATGGATGGTAGATTTTTATACTTTGTTTTGTTTGGGCATGGTTTGTTTTGTTTCTCCTCTCTATTGTAGCCTTTTCTTTTTGCCAAAGTAACATAAGCAAAATATTTTCTTTTATTTATTTTCTTCGCCTTCATTGTGTAAGTGAAATCAAAGGAGTATAACTTTTTTAAAACAACTTTTCAGAGTATTCTACTAATCATTCAAACTTCCTCTTCTATGAGATAATGCTATGTTGTTACTGAGAACTGAGTCAGGATATCTGATAGTAAACCTTAGATGTAGACTAAGAAAGACCATGGAGATTATTTCCTCTGATAGGTTCCCTGCTGTGGCTGCACATTGGGGTATCCAGTGGAAAACACATCCCTATGTGCGGATCTCAAGCTCTTCTCCAGTTGATTTTGTCACAGAACAAAGATCGAGAACCGATGAGATAATCAATCTCCCATATATGACGGTTTGATTCAAGTTTCACTCAGTGCTACCCAACTAGTAAATAGCACATCTCACATCTGTTACTAAAACCATGTTTTCTGAAATTAAAATAAGAAACCTAAAGAAATAAACTATGACTACAAAGCTTCAAGGTAAAGTTTGTGCCTGAGAAGATTTAATATTACAAG
Organism: Ursus maritimus; assembly: GCF_017311325.1. NCBI lineage: Eukaryota > Metazoa > Chordata > Mammalia > Carnivora > Ursidae > Ursus > Ursus maritimus. The sequence continues at coordinate 19,972,809 of NW_024426552.1, forward strand.
CTAACCTTCTGGTTCTTGGCTTTGTTCCCAGATCAACTGACTAATTAACATATTCTGATTCTTATTCATCAAAGAGTTAATTTTTTTTTTCTAGTTCTGGCACTTAGCAAGTTAGTGGGTGTGTGTAATTATGTAGCATATGGAATAGTTGATTCCATTCTTGAGTGTGCTACTTTGTATTCCTTGTAATGCCACTCATTATTCTATTTGACTTTAATTGTGTTCTTAGGTGGGTATGTTAAAGATTAATGATGCATTTAGCCTAAATCAAGACTTACAGAGATGTGAAGATAAAAAAGAGAGTAGAGCTATAACAGTTAAAGATTTTGCTTTTTCCCGTTGGAGGGACCGTATCCTGAGGATTTTATGTGAAAAAAAAAATTTAAGTGGTTATAGTCGATCTCTTAGTGGTCTGTTATTATCCCATATCCTTGCCGTAAAGCTGATATTATAACTGTGCCATCTTACTTGGAAATATATAGTAAGCTGGTTTGCACTCCGTGCCATTATCCAGCTTAATAGGTTGGCTTTTATTGAGCAGGGTGTGCACATAATATTTGCATTACCTTAGTAGGAAAAAAAACATAAGTTCCTACTTTATATCAAATAAGGTGTTAATCTTTTCACAAAGAAATATGGGTCTAAGTCCCAGCACAAGGCTTTCTATGTAACTGATTAAAAAAATATCGACGGGGTCTAGGTAGAAATTTAACTACAATTTAATCAGCATATGTAGTAATTAAAGTAACAAAAGGAGGTCAAATACCTTTTCCATGGATTAAATCCATAAGGCTGGACTTATAATAATGATAATTAAACTATGAAAATAATGTTACCATTATATTACTGATAACAGTAGAAATAGGAACAACGGCAGCAAGAGCAAACCCGTATTTAGCACTGACAGTGTTCCAGGCACTCCTGTAAGTTCTTTACATGTATATCAGTCAACTTTAATGTTCACAATAATCCTATAAAACAGGTACTATTTTCATACCTATTGTACAGATGGTAAATATGAGGCACAGGGAGGTTAAGTAACTCAATCAAGGTCATACTGCTAGTAAGTTGAACATTTGGGACTAAAAAAAAGGCATCGTGGCTAAACCTTTGTACAGGTTTGTGTGTGTGTGTGTGTGTATACACACAGTTTGGTGGAGATGAAATTCACATATCAAATCATTCATGTAAATTGTACAATTCAACGGTTTTTAGTATATCTACAGAGTTGTACAAATAGTACCCCAATCAATTGTAGAACACTTTCATGACTCAAAAAAGATAGCCCGCTCCCTCTAGTAGTCACTTCTCATTTCCTTCCAACTCCCCAGGCCTTAGGCAACCACAAACCTAATTTCTGTCTCTACAGCTTTGCTTGGTCTGGAATTTCATAGAAAATGGTATCATACAATATGTGATTATTTTTTTACTGTTTTCTTTTACTTAGCATAATGTTATCAAGATTCCTCTATGTTGTAGAATGTTAGTACTTCACTTCTTTTTATTGATAAATAATATTCCATTGTATAGATATGTCATATTTTATATATCCATTCATCAGTAAATGAAATCTGGATTATTTGCACTTTTTTACTATAACATATACCATTGCTATGACTATTAATGTCACAGCCTCTTAAGCTTTAACAAAGCTGGCTGAAGTTTATATATCATTTAAGTTACATAGTAGAGTTACTTTTGTTAATTTTTATTTTTTATAAAAAAAATGCAACACAAAATTGTGGATGAGTTTATGTTATGCAAATAAATCACCAAAATTTTAGTTTAGTGTTTAGTTTTTTTTATCTGAGAAAAGATAAATTCTATGTATTAATCTCATAGAATGGTTCTAACTCTTTAGAACATTGACCAAGTTTTATTGATTTTTTTTGGCGTAAACTTGTAGAGTCTAGCATATATTGAATGCTCAACAAACATTTGCTGAATGAATAAAGTGGCATAACATGCATTTACTAACAGTGGAGCCATGGGTTACACTCATCAAGAATAAGTAATTTTTGCTTCAATTTCATCCTTTTCTGGATGATGGGTCTTTTGGGTTGGCGTTACAGAAGACACCAAAAAGACTGCAGTCTCACTATGGAAACTTCTTCCATCACATGAAGATAGAGTTATCTTTGTTATCTTTCTGCAATGTCCTTTCCCTCAGGGAAGTGCTTTCTCACCTCTCTGAGGGCATATGTTTGAATTTCTTGAGTTTTTTGGATAACATTTGTTCTTTGTGCTTTTCACTGAAAGGGTTTGTCATTTTTCAGACAGTCCTCTATGTGGGAATGAAGACTTTTAAAGGACTTGCCTATTTCCCTAGCAGATCATCGCTGTCAGATTATTAGACACCTCAGTTGATTCTGGAATTTATCTAAGTACCAAAAATCCAATATCCCATGTTCATGAGTGGCCCTAGGAATCTATAGAATCACTGGACTTTTTAGTGTTTTACCTATACCCCAGAAGTCTGTCTTTATAAGAGAAACATTACTTTGGCTTCCTGATGTGCATTTCAGTTTCCAACTACAACCTTTTTTTTTTTTTTCTCCTGTGACCCAAACTCCTTTGCTCGAATCTGTGGTAAACTGCTAGACCTTATCAGTGCTCTTTCTCTAAGACGCCCTCTCTCCTGCCCACACACTTAATGAACCAAAGATCATCTCTCGTCATGACAGTATGTCCTCTGCCACATTATGTTTGCCTTCAGCTCTGTGGAGACCCGCCACCACTAGAGAGGATTGGACAAAATTGTCACACGCTGTGCAACGTCTGCTCTCTGGAGGAACGTATTCTATACTTGCATTAACTTCTCTTTAAATCACTTCTTCCTTATTCCTGGATAAATTGCTTCCACTGTTCCACCACTATGGTCCCACCATGCTTCCAGCTGAGTCAGCAAAAATAAAATGGTTTTCTTTTATTTTTCTTCATTTTTTTAAGAAAAAGATTTATTTATTTATTTATTTATTTATTTATTTATTTATTTAGAGAATGCATGTGAGCAGGGGGAAGGGCAGAGGGACAGGGACAGAGAGAATCTCAAGCAGACTCCTCACTGAGCATGGAGCTCATCTAGAGACTGGATCAGGACCCTAGGATCAGGACCTGAGCTGAAATCACGAGTCAGATGTTTAACCAACTAAGCCACCCAGGCAGCTCACCTTTATTTTCAAATCTGATAGTTGAATGGATGGATGGATGGGAGATTTGCTCGTGTTCACAGGCTGTTCCACAATTTATTTCATATTTCATATGAATAGGCATATCTCAAAATTAACTAGTTGAGATTTTAGGCTGTTTCACTGCATTACCAATGAATGTGCTTGTTTATAGTTTAGACATTTAAAAAATAGTGTGCATTAAGAAAATATTTTAATTAGCAGCCTCACTTTATATTTAAAGTCATATATTTGGCAACTAAATATTACCTCAAATGTGAGAATTTTATACTGGAAACTCATCATGAGAATATTTTTCTTGAAAATACTTCTACCTTTATCTTCTCTCAAGATGCTAAGCAAGTACTCGTTTTATACTCAGTTCCCACACTATTAATGACGTGTGTGTGAGTGTGTGTGTGTCTCTTCTTCCATGTTTTCATTTTCTTTAGTTTCTTTCACATCTGTTCCAGCAGAACTTGTTAGTACCATCTGTAGCTACTGCTGCCAATAAAACAAAACAAAACAAAAAAAACTACTGAAAACAAACAGATTTAGCTTCTTTTTAATTATGTGACTTTCGAACAAATTGAAAGTTGTATGACTTTCACCTCTCTTTGGGTCTCAGTTTCCCCCTTAGACAAAGATTTAAAAAAGACAACTATCAGATGGGATTCATGTGAGCATTAGAATGAATGCATATAAATAACAAAACTTCTGAAAACAAACAGTATCCAACTGACACCTTGTTACTATACACATATATTTTGTTAAAATATAATCATAGCATTGCTTTCAAACAGTATAATAGGAAGAATGCCAAGTCTGAATGTTTTACCTAAAACTGGTCTTTTATTTATTTTAATTTTAATCAACTCACCACCACTTAATCAACTCACAGACCCCTTCCATGTTCAAATGAGCAAAATATAAACAAATACTTATTGTGTGATTGGGAAGCGATGTTCTAGGCGGTATTGTTTTCCTGCAATCTTGTAAGGTGTAGAAACTGACGTATTATGATCAGCCAACAAATTTTTAATTAAGGACGGATTTATGCATCCTGTTTGAAGTTCTATGAATCACACACATACTCAATACAGTGTAAGTCGGCTTGATGATACCGTGTTAATGTAATCTTGGTGAAATAGTAGATAAGGACTAAGCCAAACAAGCAGTTCTATGGAAAAGAAGCTAAAAGTAGGGTTTCTAAGCACTGACAGCTTTCAGCATATATCTCACAGATTTTGTTGTTGTTGTTTTGAAACAGCGTGATGCCAAAATAGGCTTCCAATTTTTGAAAGGCTGCTATGCAGAAATATATTGAACTAATGGTATAGAAGATTTGTATCTCGCTGTATACACTTTGTTCTCCTTGGCTGTTAAGTGGTGCCGAAACTCCAGGGTTGTACATTTTTCAAATAAATTGACGGAGCTATTGTGGCGGTGGGATTTGACAGAACAACATACTCATTCCTTTGCTGATTCAAGTTGCATTGTTGTGCTAAGCCTATTTCATTTTCTTGAGCTCTCTCACTGAGTCAGTAAGATTATAAAGTCAATATGAATAACTAAATAAAGATGATTTAGTACGTTCAAAAGGGCTAGAAAAATAAAATCTCATACAAAAGAGGTTTGGATTTTCTTTTTTCTTTCAAGACAGAGATGCCAGTGTTCAGAACTGCCTCCGACTAGCCAAAAATGCAGATTAGTTATTATGGGCTGCTTCCTCCTACATTGTTCTCAGACCTTCAGAAGGTTCTCTGACCTTCCCATCTTTATTTTAAATCTTTCCTCTCATATTAGAAATACGAGTGTTTTAGGGTTATGTGGAAAGTAGCAAAAAACAAATTAAAAAATTCCCAAAAATTAAAGAGGAAAACTTTTCCTTAAAAAGTTAAAATTTTTTTGTTCAGTACTTAGATTTTTACTTTTCTCATTCTTTCATGTCTAGATTCTTCACTTCAAAGAGACACAAACTCAGCCCCCCATCCAGTCCTCTGGGTCTTCTTAAGAACACCTCAGCCAAATGATCATAAAGTCACTTAAAGGATGGCATCTTCATTATCTGAGAGTCTAATAGCTCACAAAAGGTGTATTTCACTGTCCCATCATATGCTGAGTTATATCTTCCACCCCCTCAGATCTATGCCCAAACCTGTAGGAAAAGCAGAGCAAATTCATTTATTCACCATTCTTTCATTGAGTGTCAGATATGAACCAGGGATTCATCAGCAAACAAACTAGACAAAGTCCTCTTCTTGTGCAATTTATATTTACTAGAGGAAGACAGAAATTCCACAAGAACATCAACAACAATAAAACAGGTTCAGTGCCTGTTACCTGGTATTATGTGACAAGTAGAAAATAAAACAGAGTGGGGATCAGGAATACGTGTATGTGTTAGAGGCAATTTTGACAATTTTGATAATGTTGCCGTGGGAGGCCCCACTAAAGCCGTGACACTTGAGTGAAGACCTGAAGGAGGTGAGGGGCTCGTGACTTCCAGGCACCGGAAGTGGCAAGGATAAAGAGCCTGCAGCAGGCAAAGGCATTCCCTCTACTTCTTGCTAGTTCTCCTGGACATTGAATGACCCTCTAGCTTATCTGTTTTTTCTTCAGTTGAGTGCCTTTATTTGCCTATAACATGGTTTCCACATTCTTTAATGATTATAAAACATCTTTCGTATGAATATTATCTAGTCTGTATTCACCACTTTTCTTCACATTTGCATGTGATGTTGTTTTAGACCAAGTCACAAATAATGAAGTAAATTTGTGAAAAATCCTTATATCATATGTGTTTGTTCTAGCACATCCTGTCCTTGCTGTTGCATAGCCAGATGCTCTCTTTTTTGCTGACATGACCTCTCTCTGTCCTTGAGTCTGCTTGTAGTAGAGCACGTCCCTTGATCTTTCCATTCTTTCCCAGGGGAGGCTAAGGAGATGAGAATTGTACATTAATCAAAAACATGCATTCTGCATTTAACCTTTGCTCTTCAAAATGTGACATCATTTGACACCGACTAGCTCATTTGAAATTGCTAAGTGTTAACTTCGTGTGTGAGTGTATTTTCTGTGCTTTCTCTAAAAGTTAATATTGACAAAGTTCAGGAAAACCTAGGTTAGTGAAGTAGAATCCTTGTTTCTCTTAGGAAAAATATATTCATGCTAGTCCCATTAGTCGATACTATATTTTATAATCATAATACATTGAACAAACTGGAAAATGTGAATATAGAGTGACTTAATTAAGCCAGAATAACAGACATAAACAAGAAGCATTCCAGAAAAAAAAATACTTAATGTCATTCTAGTTATAAATAGTGGTTGAATAAAGTCGCATCTCAGAGTGACTGAGATCTGTGGCTCGACGTTCAGGAAAATAATTTCTATACCACTTGTTCACCAGCCAGTTGTGTAATATCAGGAACTTATTTATTCTGAGTTTCAGTCTCCTTATCTGTAAATTATAATTAATAATAGCAATTATCATGTAGGATTATTGTAAGGATCTGTAAAACAAAACATGTAAAGATTAGTGTTTAAATATTATGTAATCAAATAAAGTCATAAATTAAATGTTCCATGACATTATTTATATTTAAAATATGAACTGAATATTAAAAATTACTAAAAAAATTCTTAAAGACACAATGTTTATAATACTTTTAATAAAAGTAGGTTTTAATTGTTTGCTAAAATAGGTTACGTACATTAATAAAATTGATTTTGATCCCAATGTTTTAAATTCTATGAAAGAAAAAAATACAGCTTTTAAGAATTAATAATAATTGAAAATATTTTCATCATGTTTAACCTATGTCAGACCATATTTATAGTGATTCATATGCATTAAATCCTTTAATTTCCTTCACAACCCAATTGGCTGCTATTATTGTGAGGAAAATAAGGAACAGAATTTAGTCAAGTTTACACCTCTATTTAGTGGCAAAACATATCTGAATCCAGGGAATCTGATATTGAGTTTGTGATCTTAGCAGGCTACACTTTCATTATGAAGGAAATGAAAGCAACTATATTTTTTAAATTAAGAAATATAGACCTTAAATTGTTGAAAATAAAATAATTTGGGTAAAAGTTATATTGATCATCTGGAGATGAATAAAGAAAAATCCAATCATAATAACATTAAATTCCAAGATAAACACATCAATAAAATGAAACTTCTTAACATTTCCTGGACTTACTATAAACTGGAAATTTTTTTTTTTTTTTTTTTGAGAGAGAGAGAGAGTATGTGTGCATAAGCTGGGAGAGGGGCAGAGGGAGAGAATCTTCAAGCAGACTTCCCACTGAGCTGGGGTGGGGGGAGCCCCATGTCGGGCTTGATTCCATGACCCATGAGATCTTGACCTGAGCCAAATAGACAGGCTGACACTTAACTGACTGAGACACCAGGCTCCCTTAAACTAGAACTTTCAAATGAAATTTGAAGGTAAAGTATAAGTGTAACAAAAACTACAAATGGAAAATATGAGATCAATGATAGAATGCTTGCTAAGTGCCAGGTGCTTTCCAATCATTATTCCATTTCATTTTCACAGCTGCCTTATGAGGTATATGTGCTGTTCACCACATTTGTAAATGAGGAAACTGCTTTCAGAAGACTTAAATGTCCAAAATCAACAAGCAGTATAAATACAGGATAATCAGGATTTAAAACTGGATTGAGGCTAGCTAACTCAAGAGCACATCATTCTAACCATTATACCACACTATCCAAAGTTACTTCCCTTCTCAGAAGTGTTAGGCAGATTCTCTAATTTGCCCCCCAGTAAAGACATTTCCACCCTAATGCCTGGAAAGTATTAAAATAATGAGCTATGACTTCAGCGTTTATGCTACATTGCATGACATCTGGGCCAGCTTAATGTGATCACATGAACCCTTAAAAGATGAGAGCTTGGGGCGCCTGGGTGGCACAGCGGTTAGGCGTCTGCCTCCGGCTCAGGGCGTGATCCCGGCGTTATGGGATCGAGCCCCACATCAGGCTCCTCTGCTATGAGCCTGCTTCTTCCTCTCCCGCTCCCCCTGCTTGTGTTCCCTCTCTCGCTGGCTGTCTCTATCTCTGTCGAATAAATAAATAAAATCTTTAAAAAAAAAAAAAAAAAAAAGATGAGAGCTTTCTCTGGCCTGTGGCAGAAGTGGAAGGAGGATAGCTTCAAAGTCTGAGATCTTGTGTGCCCTTCCTGCTTTGAAGATGGAGAGGGCCACACAAGAGGGAACATCAGTAGTCTCTTGTGGCTGAGAACATCTTCTGGCTGACAGCAAGGAAATTGATGCTTCAGACTTACGGTCACAAGTAATTGATAATAATTTAATTTAAATAATAATTAAGATAATCTTTGAATAATCTGAATGATTTTAGGAGTAGATTACTCCCCAGAACCTCCAGATTATTAAGTTTTTGGATGAGAATGTCAACAAATAATATTCAGAGAGTGATAAGCTGTATCTTCTTTTAGAAAGGGTGCACTCTATGTTATGCTTAGCAAAATAAGTCAGTCAGAGAAAGACAAATACCATATGACTTCACTCATATGTGGGATTTAAGAAACAAAACAGATGAACATGGTGGGGGGGGGGGATAGAGAGGCAGACCAGAAAACAGACTCAACTATAGAGAATAAACAGGGTTGCTGGAGGAAACGTGGGCAGAGGGTTGGGTTAAATGGGTGATGGTCATTAAGGAGGGCACGTGTTGAGTACTTGCTGTGTTGTATCTGATACATCACTAAATTTTATTCCAGAAACAAATATTACACTGTATGTTAACCCACTGGAATTAAATAAAAACTTGAAACTATTAAGGTGCCTGGGCGGCTCAGTCGGTGAAGTGCCTGCCTTGGGTTCAGGTGATGATTCCAGGGTCCTGGGACTGAGCCCCGTGTGGTCGGGCTCTCTGCACGGCAGGGAGTCTACTTCTCCCTCTCTCTCTGCCTGCCACTCCCTTTGCTTGTGCTCTCTCTCTCTCTGTGTCAAACAAATAAAATCTTAAAAAAGAAAAAAACACTTGAAACTACAAAAAAATAAAAAGGAAAAGAAACAGTGTACTTTATTTTTTTTTACAGCTGCCATTTTAGCAAAAACAAAAGCCAAAACCAAAAATTGAAGCCAGAGAAATATGCAGTTGCAGAAAAAGCCACCTCAGATTCTCAGAGTCCTCATTCAGTGACACCTTCCACACACAGAAGGAAGGTGACAACATAACAATGAGAGACCTTTAAGTGACGAGGCTAGGAAGACCTAGATTAACAGCTATAAGGAAGGTGAGAAAACAGTAATAAACTTCCATCCTAGGCTCTAGAAAGTGGATTCCCATTCAACAGGAGTGAGAACACATCCAGCTAGGTCTTAAGCACAGCCAGCCTCAGGCCAAAGTGAGAAGGAGCTACTACTAAACGAAAATTTATCAGGGAATTTGAACTTCAACCCTCAACAAACTAGGCAACAAACATGACCTCCTATGTAATTCATTCAAGAAAGATAAGGGTGGGGCACCTGGGTGGCTCAGTCTGTTAAGCATCCAACTCTTGATTTCAGTTGCGGTCATGATCTCAAAGTCCTGAGATGGAACCCTGCACTGGGCTCCCTGTTCAGCAGGGAGTCTGCTTAAAGATTCTCTCCCTTTCCCTCTGTCCCTCCCCCCAACTCATGTATGTGCATGCTCTCTCCCAAATAAATAAATAAATAAATAAATAAAATCTTTAAAAAAAAAAAGAATAACAGTTACAATTATTTTGTATTAGAAATTTTCTTTTTATGGGAACTCCCCTGCAAATGAAGAATGTTTATGTGAAGCAAGATCTCAGTCACTGATAGGTTAGATTTCCTGGGTTTGTGCAGGTAAAACTGCTTTAGAATGATCCACTCATTCAACAAGCCTCCTACTGATAACCTGCACCCCCTAGTCAAGGAATGATCAATCTGCTCATGGTTTGGTTGAAATATAAGTTCTCCGTCATTCTGAATATTTGCCCAATTGGTGCATACTGGCTGTGTGGGAAAAACTCAAGCCCTAGTATTTAGGGGAGACAGCCAAAAAATGGCTTGACCAGATATTGCTAAATAAATATAGGAATCTGCCTTCAGAGATGGAAAAACAGAGCTTGAATTTAGACAAGCCCGCAATTACAAGGAAACATGGGAGCTCAAGCAGAGTCCTAGCACATTAGATGAGCCTCCCCCTCTTCCAGTGTCTGACACTGCACACACAAATCAGAGCTAATCATTGAGAGATGCCGTTGCCAGTGTAAACACTTATTTTTATTGTACTTCGTTAATGGCCTGAACACTCACTTATAGGAATGAGTCTAATCTTTAAATCTTGCGAGAGATGCAGCAAAATTGGCATTCGATAATATTAACAACAGTAAATTGGATCTAAAAGTGCAGACAACACTAATGGCATATAAAAATCTACAGAATTTACAAAGGATGCCCCTGTTAGCTCAGATTTGTTTACTGTTTTAAAAATAAAACTACTACAGGGACGCCTGGGTGGCTCAGTCAGTTAAGCATCTGCCTCCAGCTCAGGTCATGATCCCAAGGTCCTGAGATTGAGTCCCACATCGAGCTCCCTGCTCAGCGGGGAGTCTGCTTCTCCATCTCCCTCTGCTGCTCCTCCTGTTTGTGCTCTCTCTCTCGTTCTGTCAAATAAATAAATAAAATCTTTAAAAAATTAAAAAAATAAATAAAACTACTACAAATATGCGACCTGTGCTCTAAAACATCTCAGGTCCCAGGGAACTGGATTTAGGCTAACCTGCTTATCAAAACTTGGTTTGCATTCATGGAAACTTAAAGAGGTGATTGAAAGAGATGACTTTATCAAACTTGTAACACAACAGACTCAGCTTAATGTATTATTACTATTTGCTTTCTGTCTATCTTCCAAACAGAATACAAACGTGCTATATCCTGAGAGGTTATATTTCTTATTCAGTGGTGTTATCCTTACCTTCTAGCATAACAATGTGTATGTGTAATTGTAACTATGGTGTAATTGTAACTATACTACATGGTGTAATTGTAACTATACTACAACTAATTGAACAATTTTTAGGAGGATCTGCAGACCAAATCACTAACAAAACAAAACAAAACAAAACAAAACAAAAAAACAACCCGTCAAGTAGAACATTATATAACTGTTATCAGTCCCAGGGGAGGACTCCAACTACATGGAAGATTGTACAGGTCATGACTATGCTAACCACCAGAAACAGAAATCCAAACCCTTTGGGTATCAGGGACTCCAGGAAAATACAACATAGTCAGGCACTGGATGAAATAAAGCTTTGCCTACATAGAGAAGCTTCAATGGTGAGTGTTGGTCCCAGTGGCCAGTAGACCTCTCCTGGCAGGGCAGTTTACCTATGCACACCCGTCTCATGCTGGAGCGAAAGGATTGTGTCCCCTCTCAATGAAGAATAGATAAAGCAGGGGAGTTGACAAGGTGACATAGGATCGCACATTTTAGAACAAAAGAATAGTCATTGAGTTTGAAACAAGGAAAGGTATTCCCACTCAGGATGACTGTGTGGGCTCTCTATAACCTGGTAAGGAGGTTGCCCAAGGAAGTTGCCTGGCCCATCCTTATGCAGCCAAGTGGGTGATCAAAAGTCTGTGTGTATGAACTACATTTGCCAACAACAAAAATAATTTTTTAAAAGTTTATGAAGCTAGAATTACGAATGGTGTTGGGTGTGGTGTCCACTAAATTATTTTCTATTATTGTTTTGAAAGCTAAAATTACTTGGAATAATAAAAACATCATGAGGACTAGAAGGTTCTTACTCTTAAATTACCAGTTACTATGTTTTTCAGAGCATCACAACTGGAAAGGGAAAAACTATCCCATCCAACATCCAAAGGACTTCTTAGCTGAACAGATCTATAGAGGAGTAAGGATATTACACATCTGGAAGGGGTCAGGGAGCTCCACGATTTTATTCCAAGTTACATTTATCAACTTATTTAATGTATTTGATTTTGTAGAAGCTTAGTAGAAGCAATAAGAAAGCTTTGTGTTTAAAACAGAAACCATAAAACTTAAGCATGTCCACCATCTGCTTCCACATATTAAAAAACGTACTAATAAGATACTTCACTACATACCTTAAACTTAGGTCTTATGGTGGTGTAGTCCTAAGGAAGATGGGAGACATTTCGTGATTTGATACAGGTTTCTCCTTTAAATATAAGCATATTGTTTTAAATGTTTTAGGATTGAGAAACTTGAAATTGAGTGGAGAAACAGTTTGCTAAAACTCTGCATGAAGCCTTTATGTGTGGTGATGAAGAAAGATGGAGATATTGTAGAGACAAGGCCTGTGGTATCATTTACTCTTTATTTCTCCAGGTAGCAATTATCAATGCTAGGCATTTGTAATTAAATTCAAAGACCACGGGGAGTCATAATCCATTTAACTGCAAGCTGGTAAATGGAGCGCAAGGGATGAGCTCGTCTGCATCACCTAGGTAAGCCTAAGCGGATAGGAGGCTACTGAGAAGGCTTGCCACACCTTTCACACACTGTGTCCTAATTTTCTTCTTTACTTACTCACAACAAGAATTTTTGAAATAACTGTTGAGTCAACTTAAAAGTTTGCAGCGTATCGTATCAGAAAGCCAGTATTTCATTGTCATTATTTCCCAATTTTTTTCTACAGTTGAAAATATTAAAAATAGTCCTTCAAATGGACTATCTTTGGAATTGAAAATTATTCATTCAGAAATGCAGGAAAGAAAGTTAAAGTTGTCATCAGAAACAAGTATCCATATTGTTATAAATAAATCCCTACTAAAATGCTTTCCTATATGTGTTTTATTCAATTACTTATGATTAAATTTCATCAGTCTTGAATTACTTAAAATGCATGTAACACTGCATGGTCTACAGTGTGTATGAAATGGACCCTTAAACACTGCCTTTTTGGGTGTCAGAACTATTCTCGCATAGTCAGCTTCTACAGAACACTTACATGAAAATCTCCTGATAGAATTATGTATCTGTAGTTGCAAGAAATGGCCGAAGTCCTCCCAAACTGTTCGATCTTAATTAGAGGAGAACCTGTTCCCAATAGGAATGTCTGCATTTTCCCACAGAGAAATTATATCATTGTGTTAGAACTTGTTTGCTGGGGCGCCTGGGTAGCGTAGTCGTTAAAGCGTCTGCTTTCGGCTCAGGGCGTGATCCCGGCGTTTCGGGATCGAGTCCCACTTCGGGCTCCTCTGCTGGGAGCCTGCTTCTTCCTCTCTCACTCGCCTGGTGTGTTCCCACTCTCGCTGGCTGTCTCTCTGTCACATAAATAAATAAAATCTTTAAAAAAAAAAAAAAAGAACTTGTTTGCTGTTGTTGCCACTGCAATGACTGAAACCCAGTGGAAACTAAGTTAAATTTTTAAAAAGCTATTTTATTGCCTCATGCAGCTAAAAGTTGAAGGAATGGATTTGGTGGCTCAAGGTTGTTTTTCAATTAGTCACACCCTCTCATGGTTCTTCTTGATGATTTGGTTTCTTTGCCAGTCTTTTTCCAGATGACAAGATGGCCCCCCATTCACATGGTCTACATGATTTCAGGGAATGAGAAAAAACAAGTCCTCCCACATTCTCCCTATCTTTGCATATTCTGGCTGGCTTCCACTATGTTCCCGTTGCTACATCAAACCCTCTCTCCAGGGGAATGACGTTTTGGGAGGTTCTAATAGAGCTATTGGTTGGATAGCTTCACTATAGACCTGTGACATTGACTTGAGCTTTCTCTAAAAAAAAGACAAGATTTCAGGCAAATATTAAAGTAGTAAGTATTACAGCATCCGAACACACACATACATGCACACACACACAAATTTATTCACTTATTCATTTTTCCATTCAATAGAAATTAGTTAAATAAGTGGAATGGGTAGATAAAAATACTATAATGTGCTCAACTCATGTACCAGATATCACATCTGTATTTAACCTTCTTCAAATCATACACTATATCATTATTTAATTGATAAAATGTTCCAAGACAAAATTGGAAAGGTATAATTTAGTTAATAAGAAAGAGAAAAAGCTTTGTAGAAAGTTAATATATTTATTGGTTATTTAATTATGTTCTATATTATTTTACATCATGTTCTGATGTCTCAACACAGAAATAAGGAGCTGTAGATCACCTAAGTTTTATATAATAGGGTGGTTTGTGAAGTCAATTATCAGATTCAACATGTTTTGAATTATTTCAAGAAAATTAATTTGTTTTCATTGATGATTTTAATAATGTTTGCACAACTTTTTGATAAATACATGGAAAAATCATTTTAGTTCAGAAGGCTAATGGGAAATATATAATACCAATAAGAAATGTAATGTAAAAAATATCCAAAGTGCAAATAAATATAGTGAAAGACGAAAACAGAAAGACGAAGAGTTTAATTAATAATTATAGTAAATTAAATTTGAAAGCCATCAAACAAAATTGAGTTTTAAATGTGATTAGTAGGATGAAGAGTCACCTAGAGACAAATTTCAGTTTGGAGACATGATTTACCTGTAGTTTAATTTCATCTCCAACTTCTTTTATTGCAATCAAGAAAGAATGAGAAAATTCAAGTGAGCGAAAGAGACATTTTTATAGGGAAAATTCTGGAGTCGTTTAAGTTTAATTGTGTCTTATCAAGATGGAGTAACAGAGACTAGAATCACCCTCATACTTGAAACAGCCATATAACAATGGTTTTTCAGATACTGAACATTAGACAAGAAAGACAGTGGACTGAAAGAGAGTTAAGTGAAAGAGAGTTGGGAGAAAAAAAAAAAAAAGCCCCAGCTGACTGTTTACAAGTTCCTGTATGTGGTCCAGGGAGGGGAACCCAAGCAGATGGTGACAGACTTCTTGAGTTGAGATGGTTCTTAGAATCTGGAAAGGACAAGCTAGCTGGAGTGTGCAGGGTAGGGTATTGGAGGGGAAAGAGTTGCTCAGAGAACCTGAGAGATCTTCAGTGGGTTGCCCTCTAATATCCATCTGAGAAATGATCACCACATGCATGAAAACAAATTACCTGAAGACAAGAAAGAGCATAATCTGAGGGGACAAAGCAAGCATCAGAGCCACACTCAGATCTAAGACCGATATTGGTATTATCAAACAGGAAATTTAAAATGACTATGATCAATATTTTAATGCTGATGGGGAAAAAAAGTGGACAACATGCAAAAACAGACGGGTAAGGAAAAGAAGAGAGATGAAAACTCTAAGAAAAGTATCATTGGATAGTATAGAAATCGAACAGTAACGAAAATGAAGAATGACTTAGATGGGGAGGGGGCGCCTCGGTGGCTCAGTCATTAATGCACCTGCCTTCGGCTGGGGTCATGATCCCAAGGTCCTGGGATTGAGTCCCACATTGGGGTCCTTGCTCAGCAGGGAAGCTGCTTCTCCCTCTGCCTGAAACTCCCTCTGCTTGTTCCCCTTCCCCTGGCGCCAACAAATAAATAAATAAAATCTTAAAAAAAAAAAAAAAGAATGACTTAGATGGGCTATTGGTAGACTTGATATGGCCAAAAAAAGAATCAGTGACTTGCAGGTCAATAGAGTTTCACAAACTAAAATAAGAAGAAAAAGAAAAAGAAAGAAAAAAAAAACCTGAGAATATATAGGAACTCCGAGACAATATCAAAATGTGTGATATACTCATAATTGGAGGACCAGAGGAAAAGAGAGGAAAAATATAACAGAGGAAATATTTGAAGTTATAATGGCCATGAACTTTGTGCAAGTAATAACAGATACCAAGCCACAGATCCAAGAAGGCTGGAAAGCTAAAAGCAAGATAAAGACCCCCCCCCCAAAAAAAAAAATCACCTAGGCATATCATAATCAAACTATAGAGAAACAAAGGTAAAAAGAAAACCTTGAAGAAGCAAGAAGATGGAGGGAAAAATAAAATCTTATTTTTACAAGAATAAGGAAAAGAATTATAGTAGATGTCTTACCAAAAACCATATAAGCAAGAAAAGAGTGAGGTGAAATCCCAAGTGTTGAGTAGGAAACAAACAAAAAACAACCTAGAGTACTGTATCCATTGACGTTAACTCTTTAAAAGTGGAAGAAATGAAATATTGATGTATACAAAAATACAGATGAATCTCAAAATAATTAACTGAGTGAAAGAAGTCAGAAGCCCATACCCTCAGAAAAGGGAGTGCATACTGTATGAGTCCATGTGTGTTTCATTCCATAAAATGTACACCAATGTGTAGTGATAGAAAGCAGATCACTGGCTACCTGGGGATGGAGGTGGGACTGGGAAGGAGCATGAGCAAAAGATTACAACATTCTTTCATGGTGAAAGAAAACTTTGGAGCTGACTGCTAGATCATTAGTCTGTGGTCATGGTTACATGGATGGCAAAAGTTACCAAATTATGCATTTTAAGTATAGTAGTTTATTTTATATTTATTATACACAAGTAAAGCTGTTTTCAATAATATGAGGAGTTTATTCTAAGAAAGAACAAAGCTGTTCCCGACATCTGGGAGCTGCTTTGGCAATATCAGTGAGGCTTTGGTGTTGCTAGGAGCTGGCCTGGCAGTGACAGCTAGGCCTTGGTGTTCTCCTGTTGAACATAAACAATTTCACAGAACATCCACATGAAACAAGGCTGCTCTGATGGTAATTGATCAAGACAAAAGCAAGACTACTTCATAATCTTGTCTGAACACAGACAAAAATCAAAACATTGCCCAAACAAAAAATCCCAAGCATCTCCCTCTCTGGCTAATATAAATTACTGCTCTTTCTTCACCAATTACACTTGAACTTTGGTCTAGCCCTCTTTTTTTTAGATAGGATTAATTAAAATAACCCCTCATAGAATAATCACCATTTTCTGACAGCATGTGACATCCAGCAAAGCCGTTCTTCCTGAAAACCTCCCCAAATCACCTGGCTAGAGTCCAGCTCCAACACAAAGTCCTTTGTAACATGGTCTTAGGAAATATTACCCCTGGGTCCTCACCATGTGCACTGTCCATTGTTGCAATGAGCAATAAACACAATTTGATCAATCACAAGTATATTCCTGGTGTTCTTTAGCAGGAGGACATCGACATTAGTGACAAGGTACTTGGAATACACCTCATAATTAATTATATGTCACCCTTGTGGTTCACATTTAGAAATGGAAAAACAAAACCAAAGGCATGGTAAAAATCTAGAAATGGAAAATGAAGCTAAACAAAAGTATACCTACACCAGTCAAAGTAATGATTAGGTAAGTTGGAACTTGAAGGTTCTATGTGGTGTGGGGAGAAAAAAATTCCCTTCTTTCCTTCTAGAGTCTTTGGCAGGTCTAATAGTTAAATGACAGAAGACAGATTAACAGAAGAAAAACAAACTTAATTTCCTATGAATGGGAGCCCCCTAGAAAATACAGGACTCCCAGGCAGTCTGATAATTGAGGTGTATTTACCACCCTGGGCCAAGGACAAGGGAATAGAGATCTTATCTTACTTCAGGGGCTTCAAAGGGAAGGGAACGATCCACAGGAAGATGAGAAGAGCAAATGTTTGGAAAACAGACCTTTGCTATGCCATTCAGATAAGTCTTTGGTATGTACAAAGTTGTCTCTGATAATAACTTTCTTCCTGGTACAGGCCCCCTATTGAAATTCTTTTAGGGAGTTAAGGGAAAGGTAGAAAGTCCTTTGTGTGTGCTGGGTCTCAACTGCCTTCAGATCAAAACAATTCACATGCCAAAGTGGCACCTTCTGGCTTATTTTGCTCCTCCTTAGTGGTTACCCATAAAGCTGAATCTTTGAAAAATTAGAGATGAAATCATATTAAACCTCCTTTCTTTGAAGCAAGAAAGTGTAATGGGTCATACATAAGTCAAATATATTTTGTGCAACCATGCCTAGCTAGAAAAACACAAATAGATGCTGTAGGTAGAATGAGATTGCTTCTCAAACTGCAGTCTAAGCAACATTGCCAAACTTCTAGCGTCAGTCCCTGGGAATGTCTAAATGCATATCTATATATAGAGACCGCAGCAGTGGAAACTAAACTCAAAGGAGGTGTTTAGGCAAACAAATTAAGAGGAGGAGATTCTTAATCCAATAAAAAGAAACACCCTTCTGGATCTGAACTGGTTCTTTTTGGAACTGTGCACTAGAACTCCACTGCACACACTGTAACAAGCCAAAGACACCAGCAAAAGACACTGGGGAAGGAACTTGGCACCATTGTGTGGGGCACATGTGTGCCCTTGGGCTATGGCCAGGAGTTTTCAATGAGCCAAGGCATAATAAAAGGAAGAGAAGCAGCCCTGGCAGCATTTCTATGGAAGTCAGTAAAGGGGATGAAGAAGTCTGGCAGCCAAGGTGAGGGCTGCAGCAGGTAATTAAGTGGGAACACAGCATCATAATCCCTCCCCAACAAAGAGGATTTAGAGAGAAATCCGTCTTTTTGGAGTCCTAACTGAAGGAACGTTTTTCTGCCCACCTACTTATTCATCAGATTCCACACTCACGACTTCCATAACCAGCCTGTAAATGACTCTATGGGTACAACTTCTTGTCTTTCCCTCCCTGAAAAAACATACCCACAGAGTCCTCTCAGCAATTATAGACCTGCTTGGTCTGCAGCACAGGTGGAAATGGAATGTAATGGCCTTAGATGCTTCTGTCCCAAAATTACTTTGCTGTGGCAAGGCTTTTGATTATTTTTTTTTCCTTTCCATATGGATCTCATTTGTTCAGCTCACGTTGCACTGATTCTAGTGACGTTTCGGCGATGTGCGCTCTATGCTTTGTCCACAGAGCCCCCAAGAACATCTGTTTTCTTACTGGTTATGCTGACTCTAAATTGGCCAATGGAAAGAGACTCTGTGTACATTTCCTGGGCCTTTCTATCTTCTTCATGTTTACATGGAAGATGTATTGCCTACTCCAGGCAGTGAGGCAACAGCCATGAACCCCCCACACCACACAATTTCTGCACACAAAAGGGAGTGAGAGAATGAAGGTGGTCAAGAGAGTACCCTGTGAATGTCCTATGTATATTTTATATTCCACAAACCAACACATATCTGCTTCTGAGACCCTTCCTCATACTCGGTGCTTGATTAAATGGGAATTTGGCGGACACTTAGAAAACAGAGAAATAGAAAATATCTGATACTGCAGTGTTGGGTGGTAACACTTTACTCCATTGTTAACTGGCAATGTGATCACTGAGTCACCTGACATGTATGATTTTCATCGTACTCATTCAATCTTTAGTGATAAATATCAAATCTGATTGACATATAAACTATACATTTTCCCTTTACCAGAAAGTACCATCATGACTTTGCAGACTCAGAGATTCTCCTATTCTCTCCACTACAGCTATTAGAATTTCTGCTTTGTAGAAACTCAGCCGCCAACTACAACATATTATCTCCTTGTACATTTTGGCTTCAATTCCACCTTCTAATGTGTACCCTAAGGTAAAGGCAGAATAATATTTAGTGATTGTCTTGGTCTGTTCAAGCTGATACAACAAACTGCCTTAGACGGAGGGTCTTAAACAACAAATATTTATTTTTTCCCAGTTCTGGAGTTTGGAACCCAACATGGTTGCATTCCAGTGTAAGTACTTTTCCAGGTTACAGACCTTACAGACCACCAACTTCTCGTATCTGCACACATTGGAAAGAAGATGAGAGAGGTCTCTAGGGTCCATTTTAAAAAGGCCCTTATCCCATTCATGAGGGCCCCACCTTTATGACCTAGTCAACTCTCAAAGGATCCACCTCCTATAACCATCACATTGGAGGCTAAAGCTTCAACATATGAATTTGGGGAGGATACAATAAGTCCATTACAGTGATTAAACAGTAATTGAGCTCAAGAGAATTTACTTATTCTTTGACTAGTTATACAAATGCTTATCAGTGCTACAGATAAAATATGAATAATACATAGTTCAATCTAACATTATATTTTCATTTTCTGACAAAGTAAAATCAGTTAATGGCTTACCTTCAAAGATAAAATGTAGACCACATTGCAAACAATAAAGATTTGGAATGGTATGGTGCATAACTTGCAGAAGATAATTAATAGTTTCTATAATCTATCTCATAGGCCATGTAAGGTAATGAATGGGAGAAAGTGCTTCATATTGTATAAAAATGTGATACACATGGATGCTAATACTGGTGAAGTTTATTTAGTGACCCTGAGCAAGGAAATATGGGAAGCAAACTAAAGTGAGCTTTCCATACCTCTGAGCCCCATAACTTTGTCAGTTTTCAGGGAAATAAGGCACATACTTTCCTCTAATGTTATTCAACTGAGGTCTACAGGACAAGCAGGAAAAGCCAGTCCAGGTAAGTATGGCATTTTCTGAAATCATACCATTAAGATGTGTTTAATTGTTCATTTTTGTGGCATTAGTAAATGTATTCCAGATTTTAAGAATATCTGTCTAAATGTAAGAAAACACATATAGGGTATATAGATATGGACTAAGCCTTTAAATGTTTTAACTCATCCGATTTTATTATTTACATTCACCATTAAACTCTATTAAATTACTAAGCTCTATATACTCTAGATGTTGATTAAAACTATTAATTATGGGCTCATGGGTGGCTCAGTTGGTTAAAAACCTGACTCTTGATTTCAGCTAAGGACATGAATCTCAGGGTTGTGAGATCAAGCCTGGCATTTGGGCTCTGCACTCAACGTGAAGCCTGCTTAAGATTTTCTCTCTCCCTCTCCCTCTGTCACTCTGTCCACCCACCCACGCTCATACTCTCTCTCTCAATAAAGAAAAACTACTAGTTAAAATCATAACAATTATACTATTTTACTTTTGGTTTTATTATATGTGCCACTAGCATCTGAGGAAGACCAAAATATTCATGGCAGTATATTAACTCTTATTTTACTAAACTGATAAAAACATTGTTTTTTTATACTTAATTCATGAATATCTATGCATCTATACATATAGATTTGTAAACATGATTTTGCTTTTTATGAATAAGAGAAATGAGATGTATAGATATATCTATATATCATTATCATCATCAGATCCATGTATATATAACAGAGAGAGTTACAGCAGTTACAAAGGGTCAGACAATGGAGAGAACTCAGGAGATTCCACAGGGTATACTCACGCAAGGCTTTGATTAAGGTACATGGTAAGCAGAAGTAAACCAAGCAAAGATCAGAGAAATCTATGTCTTACAGACACAGACCTCAAAGTTCTTTTTCAGTCTCATAAATAAAGGTAGATGTCAGACACCCCAGTTTCATCTGAGACAAAATACAAGTTTACTAGAGTCTTGTATACCCTACTGGTTCCCTAGATAAAACTGGGTACATATCATCGTCTACGTACATTTAGTAACAGCATAAGCAAGCCGGTACAAAAGATGAGTTTCAGACTTTAAATATCACATCATAAATCACAAACTAATACCCTTCATCTCTACTTCCGGGCGTCAGTACCATGTTCTTGGCATCTTAGCACAAACGTTATGCTCAATCAACCACCAGCAGCATGTTACCATTCGTCCTAAACAATCTCCTTCGATGGAATTCTTGCATCATGTATTGATTTACAATGTTTCTAACATCATATTTTCTAGTTTCCGCATTTGAAGCTTTGACATCTTGGGGCTTTGCTGACCCTGCAGAGACTGCTTTTTCCAGGGGTAGCTAATTCCTGGGGAAAGCAAACAAAGAGCCTGCAAGCATGCCTTTCATATGCAAATTAAGCAATTCAGAGTTCACACCTCCAACAACCTCCTTTTTGAAACTCACACACTCAAGACCACTATTCCACTGACCTAATCATCCTAGGGCCAGGTACTAGACAAACAGACACAGCACCTTTGACCCAGATCCTGTGAAAATTATTCAAACTAGCCAATTCTAAGCCTGCTTACCTTGCCTCGTCCATTCCTTTTCTCAGAAACTTCAATTAAGCTTATGACCATGCTTTTCCCTTACATGCTCTGCCTTTGACAGAGGAGTGCTTCCCTGTGTGGATCCTGGGATGACCTCCCCCATACCCCCTCCTCTTGGGATCCGTGAGTATAACAAGTTCTTTGCAATGGCAACCATCTCTTCATCTGTTAACCTTGCCATACCTGAATGATAATAAAAGCCTGCATTTTAAAACACTCTTTTATTTAATAACTGTGAGACGTATTTGTCTGAACGTACCATGATTTATTTAGTCAATCTTTTATCAATGGACAATTATATTGATTCAATTTGGTTGCTATTTTTACGAGCACATCAATGACAGCCTTCATTTTTCTTAATATCTAGGGCAATAAGTCTTAAAGATTTGTTCTTAGAATTATATTGCATTTTGAGTTAGATATTGTTTGAGGAATAAGTATAATTTTAAAATACCTCCTGAGGTCTCTCTATGTGGCACAACAACGTGTATGATAGCGTCTGAACTCAAATTATTGACAGTGATATTAGAGGTGTTTTCTAGATTAGCAAATTAATGAAAATATTAAGAAAATAAATAATATAAAAACATGATTATGGTAATAATAATAGCATTTATCAAGGACATATTCAGTGCCAGGAACTGTACTAATATTAACAGAAAAATTGCAGACATGTTGTCTGTGGGCTAAGCACCATTCTAAGTGCTCTACTTACACCATTTAATCCTCAACAAAAACTTATAAGGTAAGTGTCACTTTACATTTTACATATGTAGAAACTTAAGCAGGATTTAAAATCGTTCTGTTTGTAAGGAGAGAACTGGGATTTAATCTTCATAATAATTCGGCAGAAATGGGTCATTATGCCCATTTTTTAAATGACTAATCTGAGAGGTAGAGAGGCTAAATAAATCTCTTACAGTCACATAATTGCTAAGTAGGAGTGACTTCTTCGCAAATTCAAGTCTGAGGTACATCAAAACTACTTTGTGCCGTAAATAACAGACGCCTCACAGGGTTCAAAGTTGTGAGCGTGTGAATTTTAGAGATGGAAAGGTTATATCTGGTAAGGGCAAAAAAGGGAAGCTGTCTAATGTTTCTTGTCTTATCTGAACCTCTGAGCATGACAATGACTGTGGTTTAGTGACTATGTTCCTGACCCTGCCGTCCCAGGACGAGGTAGCCCAAGAACAAGAGCAAAGTGAAAATGTGTGTCAGAACAGCACCGAAAGGGAGAATTACCTTAGAAGAAGCAGGAGTTCATTAGCAACAACATATCTATTGCAAGAAACAGAACCCCCAACCAATATCGGCTTAAACAATAAGGGCCTTAATTATATATCTGTTTTATAACGTTAGGAGAGCAAAAATTTCCAAAGTTGGTTCATTGCTTCAGCATTATCAAAGATCCAGGAATTCTTTCCTATTTTCACTCTGTCATCCTCTTTGTGTGAACAGATTCTTCTCAGGGACACAGCTTTTACCAGCCCCTGGTACCACATGCAACCACTACCAGTTACTGCCAATGAAAAAGAAAACCGTGTTTTGGTGTGTGTGTGTATGTGTGTGTGTGTGTTTGTGCATGTGTGCTAATGTGTGTGTTCAAGGAAGGGAAACTTTCCTAGGAATTCCTAGTTTCTTCCACCATCTTTCATTAAGAAAGCTTGGGGCACAAGTGCCTGCTTTATTTACAAGTCTGAGCAAGCAAGTTTCTTGACTTTCAGCTTGAAAGATTATAAGAAGTGTTTGCCATTGAGGAAAATAATGGGAGCAGGTAAGGCTATTGGACAGAAAATCAACAATGATTGTACAAATAAGTTAAAGAGCAGCTAAAAGGAAATTGCAATAAGCCAAGTAAATATAGCTGAGTGTTTGAGCTAGGATGGTAGAGTAGGTTGAATATGAGCAAGATAATAACTTTACAGTTTACGTGAAACTTATAGGATTGCTTTAGGAAAACAAGAATTATGTAGGGCTCTAAGTTGGTTCCAAGAATATGATTATGAATAATCAGAAGACTATGTCAGTACCATTAACTGAAATGAAAAAGTCAGCATCTGGGTGAGCCCAGTTGGCTCTTGCCTCATAGCACAATGCAAATATTTTTCTGGGGTTTCTGCAGCTGCTAAACTCCAGTGCAGAAGGTACCCTCCCTAAGCTCTGCTCACTCTGGTATCTCCAGCTTGTCCCTTGATGGAATTGCACCACAGAAACTCATTCTATGTTTGATCCTGGATAAGGCTTGTTGTAACTCTGGTTCTAATAATCCACTTTGCTTTGTCTAGGCTCCCAAAATAGGTCTAGGATTCTGGGCTTGTGTCGTTCAGGGTATCTTGAAAGAGATGTTCTTCGACAAAAGATGAAAGCAGTGCTTTTAGATTGGAGACATACTGAGGCTAAGATAATTAGAAGACCTAAAATTATGGCAGTACAGTGAGAGAGTTTAGACTTGTGGTTATAAAGCTCAGAAAAAGTATGAAGCTCATTGTGCAGACTGAGACGCTATCAAAGTGAGACTTGAAGATTTGGTGTGATATGTTTATTTATTTTTACTTATTTTTTTTTAGCTGCGATATGTTTAAATTAGCATTTATTTTTGACTCGACAAGCCTGGGTTTTTATTCCACCCTTTACTACACATACATTTTGTGAATTTGGACAATTTTTCTACCTTCTTTTAAACAGACTTTGTATTTTATATAATTAAGTTAACATTTCTAATAAGAGAGCTGTGGCAACTAAACATATGTCTATAATATGCACATAATGAACATCTAATTCACTTGAAAAAAAAGAGTATAAAGATAATTTAAAAGTACAAATTGTGAATATAAGAGATTTTTTAGAAAAAAACATAAGGTCCAAATATAGTTTATCATAGGAAAATAAGAAAATAATATAATTATAAAGACCATGTGTATTTCCCACACTGATTGCCTGTCATTGTCATGCAAAAAGACTATATTTCCAAGTCATTTTTTGGTTAAGACTTAGTTGTCAGAAATACAAATGTGCGCCTCACTTCCAGTTTGAAATAATTAATTACAGCTGAGCATTAACTCTTATCTTTGAATGTCAGCAGGGGGAATGTGTTCATATAACAAAACCCAAACTATATGACAATGGCTAGATATATGGACAGAGGATGGAGAAAAAACGGATACCAAAAGCCTGACAGATGGAGAACCATGTTATATAGTGGCAAATCATTTATAGACTATCACCTAAAACAATTAGAAAGGCAGCCTATGTGCCTAATAAGGTTGTAGCTCTAGGGGAGGAGGGTATAAAATTGGATATTCTTATTTTCTGTTGTATAATTTTAACTTCACTTGGCAAAATGTTATCAGGAGGTTGTAAATTCAGGTTCCATGATGCTTGTTTGCAAAGAGCACTGAAAGGAAATTGAGATAGTTCAGGAATTAGGGCCTTTGATTCTGTTCTCCAAGTACTAATAGCTGGGGTCTCAAAAGGCTTTGGGAAACACATGCTTATAATAATTCTCAGTTAATTAAAATGGCTTGGTCAAAAAACCAAATTGGAATGTGACCTATTACCTATTATAAATAATAGTGATAATTTTGGGGAGGGTTTGGGATACACTAAATTTTAGGATTTTTATCATGCATCAGCTGAAAACCAAAAGAGAGGCCTATTTCCTAGTGCTCATTTCAGAAGTAGGCAAAAACAATTAGATAAGGGAAGAGTCCTTGGGGGCAGCTAGGAGCTCTAGAGTCCACTAGGTAAGAGGGTATGCCCATGGAGGAGAATCAGATGCTCATTGAGGAAACTTCCCCACTTCTATGGAAAAAGACTTGACAATGTCTGCCTAATGGAATTTCTGGAATACTATAGACCAAATAATACTGTGTATTTCATTCATCCTATATTTCATTTTATTTTCTTTGAATAGTAGTATTTATTGTGATTACCCTATCCTTGTTTCACTATTAAATATTTAGGATGGGAAATGTTTATTTAGAACAAAAATCTCCAAATAAAGAAGAGCTTCCTTAAGGTGGGCTTGATGAAGGAGTTTAATTCCCGAAGATTTTGAACTTGCAACCGATTCAATGATTGGGCATGACTCTGATTTGTAGTCCATTGGTTTTGTTTGTGTTTTGTATTCCTGGGTTGTTTTTAAGTTGAAGAGGATGAACAAAGTGACATTGTAGGTACCAGAATATTCTCATTGTTTCCCTGATATTTCTCACCACCCCCCCCCATGCAGAACCATTCATGTGACCAGTTTGGGCAAATAGATTGTGAATAGAAATGCCACATGATACTTATGGGCTAAGTCTATTACAGAGAATTGTGTCTGCGCCATTATTTGCTTTCTCTTTAGTGGTAACCATGGAGGTCATGTGTTGAAATGACAGATCACAGAGATGAAAGGAGCTTGGATCTTGAATGGAAATTTTTTATGCTAGAAAAAATCATTTCTTTTATTTCAGGGTTTATTTATTACTACCTAATAGCTAACTTCTTCTGTTTAGTACAGAGAGAGTGGAAAAAATGAGATAGTGTCATGCTATGGAAGGCAAAGAAGGAAAAAGAATAAAAATGGAAAAATGTTAGCAGTGACAATTCTTTAAGTGGAATAAAAGCAGATGAAGACCAAATATGGCCATTGCTTTGTCATTTAGATCTCACTGTAGACATTGGAAAAATAATCCCAGTACTATTTTTGCATGAAAACCAAACTGCAATTAAAAGAGAAATGACTAGGGACATCTGGGTGGCTCAGGTGGTTAAGTGTCCTCCTCCAGGTCCTGGGATCCAGTCCCTCATTGGGCTCTCTGCTCAGCGGGGAACCTGTTCCTCCCTCTGCCTACCACTCCCCCTGCTTTTGCTCTCTCTCTCTCCAACAAATAAATAGATAAAATCTTAAAAAAGAAAAAAGGAAGATGTTAAAGATATGAATGAGAAAAGGATCATGAATGAGCTACAACTCAGATGTGATGGTTAATTTTATGTGTCAACTTGGCTGGGCCATGGTAAGCTTAGGTATTTGGTCAAACATTATTTAAGATATTTCTGTGAGGATATTTTTAGATGAGATTAACATTTAGATCAATAGACTTTGAGTTAAGAAGACTATCCTCCATAATGTGAGTGGTCTTCATCCAATCAGTTGAGAGTCTTAATTAAAAATAAAACAAAACTGGGCACCTGCATGGCTCAGTTGGTCAAGTGTTTGTCTTCGGCTCAGGTCATGATCCCAGGGTCCTGGGAGTGAGCCCCATGTCATACTCCCTGATCAGTGGGGAGTCTGCTTCTCCCTCTCCCTCTGCCCCCACTCATTCTCTCAATCTCTGTCTCTCAAATAAACAAATAAAATCTTTAAAAAATAATAAAACAATAAAAATAAAACAAACAAACAAACAAACAAACACCTGACCGTCTTAAGCAAGAATACATTTTGCCATTTGACTGCCTTTGGACTTGAATGGCAGCTCTTCCATGAAGTTTTCTAGCCTGCCAGCCTACCCTGCATATTTTGAATTAACCAAACCTCCACAATTGCCTAAGCCAATTTCCTTAAAATCTACTCTCCCTCCCTCTCTCCCTCCCTCTCCCTATCCCTCTCTCAGGTGACCAATAGAGTTTTAGCTCTGGTCCATCTCACAGTGAATCCAGAGGAACCCCAAACCTATACTGTGAGTATTTCCCCCATTCTGGAAGTCATAATTGGAACAGACATACTCAGCAATTGGCAGAATCCCCACATTAGTTCCCTGACCTGTACAGAGAGGGCTATTATGTTGGGAAAGGGGAAGCTATTAGAACTGCCTCTACCTAGAAAACATTAAACCATAAACATTATTGCATTTCTGTAGAGATTGCAGATTAGTACCACCATTAAAGACTTGAAAGATGCAGGGACCCTGATTCCCACTGCATCCACATTCAATTTGCCTATTTGGCCTATGCAAAAGACAGATGAACATTGGCAAATGACAGTCGATTACCATAAGCTTAACCAGGTAGTGACTCCAATTTTAGCTGCTGTACCAGATGTGGTTTCATTGCTTGAGGAACTTAACATCCCCTGTCCTGTACATAGCTATTAAGCTAGAAAATGCATTTTCTTCCATCTCTGTTAATAAAGACTACCAGATGCAGTTTGCTTCCAGCTGGTAGGCCAACAATCCACCTTCACCATCTTACTTCAGGGATATGCCAATTCTCCGGTTATATGTCATAAGTTAGTTTCCAAGGATCTTGACCATCTTACCCTTTCCATAAAATATCACACTAACATCATGCTGATTAGAACTAGTGGGCAAGAAGCAGCAACTATTCTAGACAAATTGGATGGACATTTGCATGTCAAAGGGTAGGAAATAAATTGAATAAGAATTCAGGGACCTTATACCACAGTGGAACATAGAGGGGTTCAGTGGTGTGAGGACATGCTGAGCTATCCCTTACAAGGCAAAGGCTGACTTGCTGCATCTGACTCTAAGCTAACTCGCTGCAGATGAATGGCAAATTATTTCTTGATGGAAAATCCACCGACACAACTTCATGGCAACCACAGGTCTAATAAGATCAATCAACATCTAAAAATGTTATTTTATGACATTCTTTTATAATTTTCGTAGGGAAGAAGGTTTGTTCATCGCAATTCTATTGGTAGTTTACTGGACCTTTTACTCAACTGCTCATAAGCTGACATTATGACGAAGATGTAGGGACTTTATGTGTTTGTTTCTATTGTCAAAACACAAATTAATTGACCTTTAGAGCAACCAAAAAGGACCCCCTTCACTTTAAAATAACAGAGATAGGAAGAAGAAATCATGTCTTGTTTATGACATTTAAAGAAAGTAAGAAGCATGGAGCAACAGCAGCAACTATGCAGAAGCATCTCTCAGCCTAGCGGTGGGCAGGATGTACAAAAAGGGAATTTGCAGAACGATGCTGCGTTATCAAAGATTTATGGGCAGAGGCAGCAAAGATGCTCATCATTATAAAATCTCAGCTGTCAGATATTTTCACAGATTAAAGATAAGCCACTACTTTAATATTTATTCTAAATCTAGATGTACTGACAGGTCAGAAAAGTCTAGCAAATTGAAGACAGAGATATTAAGTATTTTCCTCTCTCAGGACTTTATATAATTCAATGATTGAGAAATTGATCTTCAGTTAAAGTAATAACAATGCAGGTTGTGCTCTAATTAGAGAGTAATATTGTTAGAGATGATAATAGTGCTGTTTTGAGATTAACTTCCATCACACAATTGTAAATCATAATTATCTGTGCTACTGGGAAGAATATCGAGTTAGAAGAATGGGTCTCTAAATTTTGAGTTAATTTGGCCAATACATATCATCACAGGCATTAACACATTAAACAAGGAAGTAAATAATAAATGCTGGCTTTTTTAGTAATAGGAATATGCAAAGGAGAGTTGGGAAGATTTATTATATCAGACTAATTAAAAATTTCTGAGGACCATTATTTTAGTGGAGCAAAAGTACAGGTAAATGACTCCCAACTA
This sequence comes from Ursus maritimus, assembly GCF_017311325.1. Taxonomy (NCBI): domain Eukaryota; kingdom Metazoa; phylum Chordata; class Mammalia; order Carnivora; family Ursidae; genus Ursus; species Ursus maritimus. The sequence goes on from NW_024426552.1 coordinate 20,002,475, forward strand.
TTGTCCCTACAGTGCTTTAAATTAAGATCACTTGCTGGAAAGGAAGTAAGGGGGCACAGAGATTGTCACTCATTATTTCCTTGTCTTTATAATAATAAACTAAATATTGAAAAGATAATTCACACTATTTTCTTCATATTAAATTTTGCAAGTTGGTATATATTGTACCCTTACAGAATGGCATTCAGACTAGACATATCTCACGTGCTCAATATGAAATGTGGCTGCCATGTTGATGGCACAACCTCATGATAAAATACAATCCAAGTCATATGTACTACGTGCTCAGTGATTGTAAACTATATAGAACATATCATCTCATAATGATTTATTTTTGTCATGTGATGCTTATATTTTTATATACATATATTTATATTCTTATCTGTTTCCTTGGAGACATTCATAAAACATCTGAATCTTTTTGTTTATCTATTTATCTCAGATAGATGATGATAAGTCAATCTATATATATTTCTTCATTTTTAGCTATTTTATATTGTCTCTTTCTGTCATATGTCATTTTTTTTAAGATTTCATTTATTTATTTGAGAGAGAGAGAGCGAGAGAGAGCAAGCACGCACAAGCAGGCGAGGAGCAGAGGGAGAGGGAGAAGCAGATTCTCTGCTGAGCAGGGAGCCTGACACGGGGCTCTATCCTGGGACTCCAGGATCATGATCTGAGCCCAAGGCAGATGCTTAACCAGCTGAGCCACCCAGGTGTCCATTTTTGCCATATTTTAAAATGTGAAATCCAATAATGTATTTGAAAATCTTTAGAAAAGCTATTGGCTCTAAATAACTTTATCTTGCTCTAGATGGGGCGCCTGGGTGGCTCAGTCATTAAGCATCTGCCTTCAGCTCAGGGCGTGATCCCAGAGTCCTGGGATCGAGCCCCACCTCAGGCTCTTCTGCTGGGAGTCTGCTTCTTCCTCTCCCACTCCCCCTGCCTGTGTTCCCTCTCTTGCTGGCTGTCTCTCTCTCTGTCAAATAAATAAATAAAATCTTTAAAAAAAAATTGATCTTGCTCTAGAGAAAATTTGCCCTTAGGACATGTAGAATATAGACTGCAATTTAATCCAATCTGGGACTGCACTAATAAATAGCTTGAATTTGAATCTTTATGCAGGCTTATCCATTCACATTTCACCCTTAGTTCCAAGCAGTAGCCAGCTTTTCAGGGTGCCAAACAGAAAAACACATATGTTTACCAGGGCTCCTTCTCCTCAGTGGACCCTGAACTCCATCTGTAGTATGGTAGCCTACTGAGATTGTTGAAAGTGCTGTCACCTTACCAGCATCTAGACTGCTACTTAAACACTGGCAAATGTCTCAGGGGAACAGCAGAGTTAAATCGTAGAGTCTCTTCTTTGCACTTTTCTCCTGTCTAAAATCTTATATCCTCCAATTCTCCTTGTTTTATTAGTACTCTGATGTCTTCAAACTGATGTATTTCCTGTTGTTCTTGGTGGGAGATGTGCAGAATCTAGTCTGTCATAGCTAGAAATAGAAGTCAAGTGTGTTTTATCTGTATGGTAGTGTCTGTAATTGGGAAAACACTCTCCAGGTTTTATTCGCTATGATTTATATAAAAAATCACACTCCAGAAATAGCTGGTCAACATTTCTGTCATCTTTACTTCTAACTAATAGAGGCTTATAGATAAAGGTTTGGAGGTTTTATTGTTCATGTGAGTGGATTTTGAAAGGATGTTCATTTTGAAATTGATCGCTTGTTAATTAGATTATGGTTAGAATTACTATAATTATTTTAAATTGTGAAAGTGTTCAAGTTATGTGGGTTGTGTATGATGTTGTAGAAATACACTACACATTGGATGAATAAGATATAAGCCGCCTAGCAAGACCTTTATCTTTCACTCTTTAGAGAGATCTTTGACACTTGGTTAGTTTATACTCTTACGTACAATTACAGATTCGGAGAATTCTGGTTGCCTGTGGTTAATTTGGGATGATAAGCAGTCTTGCCTCTATAATATGCCTGATTGTCTTGAGTGAACATTTCTTTCAAAATGTAGCCAGAGACTATAAAGGATACAGGTGAGACTACATTGCGCAAACAGAACAACTTCCTGGTCATTGTTTTTCTATATGGAAATGAAGTTGTGACTGAGGAGACCTACAGGACTCACTTAACCTCAATTAGTGTTGATTTCAAATGTTCATAAAAAAGAAAAAATTAATAATTATGCATGTTCAGTTTGATTAGATCAGTTTTCACACACCCAAATAATATAGTTTTTGCTTAAAAATATAGTTTCAACCTTTACGGTAGGGCTACAAAGCAGCAGAACTTTGGCTCGACCGGGCTATATACATACCTACTTCTGCATATGCGTTTATGTACGTGTGTGCCTGTGTTTTATGCACACATATACAGCTGCTAGTCTAGTTTAGTTAATGTATTAGTTTTTTGTACTACATGCTGTGTAACTTAAAACAACATTAAGGTGCGAGCAGAGTTGGTTCCTTCTCAGAGCTTTCAGGGAGAGTCTGTTTTCAATGCTTCTCTCTCAGTTCTGGTGACAGCCAGCATTTCTCAGCATTCCTTGCTGGTAGATGCATTGCTTTAATCTCTGCCTCCATCTTCACATGACTTCCCTCTGTGTCTCTTTGGTCATTTTGTAAGCACACCAGTCACATTGGATTAGGGTCTCACTCTACTCCAGTATGGCCTTCAGCCTAAGTATACCTGCAATGACTCTATTTCCAAATAAGGTCTCATTTTGAAGTATTGGGTCTTAGAACTTCAACATATCTTCTTGGGAAGATACCATTCAACCCATAATAGTGAGTTTGGTATCATTAAAAAATTGTTTAAAAATGTTTCAAAGGGTAGGCCTATTGTCTCTATGCTCCTATGTGCTCTTTCCTTAAGCACATAGTTCTCAGTAACTTCAATGGGCATTTAATCTCTCAAATTATATTATTAATATTCTAACAAATTTAATTTCAGGAAATTAGAGTTCTACCCATAGAATCATATATTAAATATTAAACTAAATAATAGTATTTAATATACTAAATTTTAAATAAAAATATGGCCGGATTGCTTGGCTATTAGCGTTTTCAATGACGCAGGATACAAGAAATTATCAGGTCAGAACGCGATATGAAAAGTAGTCACATAATTTTTAGAATATGTATTTTACTTTATTTTGTAAAGTTATGATTCATACTATCACTTTGAATGGCTGTATTTCAAAAGAAATTAAATTATGTTCTTTTTTGTTTTCTGTATGGCTGCAAAAATATTAATTTTGTTTGATGTCAATCCTATTTGCCTTATACTATGACATGGCGTGACTTAAGTAAAAACACATTTAATACAATGAAACTTCAATGTTAAAAGAAAAGAAAAGGGAAAGAAAAAGTTGTGTCTTTGGAAATAAATGCCCTGAAAGCAATCTGTTTTAGCTTCAAGTAGAAATGATTTTACTTCTGCATAAAAAAAATACACATTCATGATGTTTATGTGATATTTGATTCATTAAGATTTCCAGAGGCTGAATGGTTTAACAGATGGAAGTTGCTTTAAAATGAAAATATTATATGATATTCTATCATAAACAAGTATAGGACATATTCTCATATAGAATATAAATATAAAGGATAGGATCACTGAATTAAGTGAAAGGCTTAATGTGCCAGTTAAATTCTTTTAGTGTTCATATGAACATTATCCTTTTCTTCTAGTTATGAAGGACAAAATTCACTGAGTCTAATGTTCAAATAAGCCTCAAAGGTTGTAATCAATGTGCCTCCTTATGGATAAAAAGAGGAATGTATATCTTTTTGTTTGTCTATGCTAATACACAATTAAATAGATCAATATTTATTGGGCAAACCATATAATGGCATTATAATTAATTTCTCTATTTCAAGTTTATTTCTTTAATTAATTAATTAATTAATTCCCAGTGTCACCTGAGATTATTGTGACCATTCTTATTAGTTCTCATAACTGAAACAAATGGATCAATTATAATACAGCTTGCTTCATAAACAGACCATAATTTATCACCAAGTCAAAACCGATGTCTTTAAAGTAATAAAATATGCCAATAAAATAAGCTACATGTCAACTTGACTGGTCATGGGGTACCCAGATTAATCATTATTTTTGGGTATGTCATCAGGGTGGTTTTGGATAAGATTAGCATTTGAATCAGCATTTCTCACCCCAGGAATTCATCCAATTCCTTAAGGGCCTGAATAGAACAAAAGGCTGTTAAAGCTGAGACATCTCATCTTCTTCTGTTCTCAGACTGGAATTTGTACCATTGGCTTCCCTGGTCCCAAGCCTTCAGACTTGGAATGAATTACACCACCAGTTTTCCTGGGTTTCCAGCTTGCAGACAGATTGTGTTTCTCTCTCTCTCTCTCTCTCTCTCTCTCTATCTCTATCTCTATCTCTATCTCTATCTCTTTCCACTTGACAATAATCAGTGAGTGATTTTCTTGGAATCTGGCAAACAAAGCCAGATTAGAATTTAATGATAAATGAATGAAGGCAGAAGAATGAAGATAGGAGAGAAGCAGATGGCTTCAAATGGTATTTGGAAGGCAAAAGTGACAAGATTTTATGACTCATTTGCTTTGGAGGACAAGGACAAGAAATTCACAAGTGACTTCTAGGTGTTTGGCTTAATGGTGTTAACATTCTCTGAGAGAAAAACCACGTTTGAGGGGGGAGGGAATTATGAATCTGGTTTTGCACATGTTTGTTTCATCCAAGTGGTGATTACTTTCAAAAGCCATTGGGTATGCTGTCTGATGTCCATAAAAGAAGTGTGGCTAAAGATATTCTCAGAAATACTTGGTACACAGATGCTAACTGAAACCACTATTTAGAGAAAAGAGAGGGCTGTGTGGGTCAGGACCATATGGTGTGGAAGCAGACATTTTATTTGAAGCTGATAAGAGGTATTCAGTTGTGGAAAAGATAAATATTCAAGAAGGAATTTAATAATTCACAGCTAAGAAGATGAGTGGGTGAGAACCACAGCAGGCAGATATGAGAAATGCTTTCTGTTGTCTTCTATCTTCCTGAATTCAGATGTAAATTTATCTGTTGAGAATGAGTGGGGCAATGGAAGAATGGGAAATTGAGGGGGAGTTTTTATGAACTAAAGGCTGTGAGAGACACTATGGAGAATTACAAAGAGTTAAAAATTTAAGAGACAAAAACATTCTTTAAAATTTTTCTTTTGTTGTTTGTTTAGAGAGACAGGTAAGAGCAGAGAGAGAATGCTAAGCAAACTCCACACCCAGCGCGGAACCCAAAGTAGGGCTCCATCTCATGATCCTGAGACCGTGACCTGAGCTGAAATTAAGAATCAGACACTTAACTGCGTGAGGCATCCAGGTGCCCCAACATTCTTTAAACTTCTAAAGACAAATCTGTGCTGGTTAAACAAAGAAGTAGGACAGTTTGGTTCGAATTAGAAGAACATTACAGGGGCACCTGGGTGGCTCAGTCCGTTAAGCATCTGACTTCAGCTCAGATCATGATCTCGTGGTCCTGGGATCGAGCCCTGCGTTGGAGGAGGGGTCCCCACTCGGTGGGGAGTCTGCTTCTCCCTTTCCCTCTGCCCCTCCCCCTGCTCATGCTCTCTCTTTCTCTCAAATAAATAAATAAAATATTTTTTAAAAAATACCACTGCAGACATAGAAGTAGATAGACTGTCACAGGAGAAGAGTACTGGCATTCTTTGCTAGGAAAACTTAAAAGCAAATGTATTTAATAGATGAATACTATGACATTGTTTCTTAATGTGGGCTGCTATAATAAATTACCATAGACTAAATGGCTTAAGAATAAAATTCATGCGCTACTGTTCTGGAGACTAGGAAGTCTAAGATCAAGGCACTGGCGCATCTGGTGTCTGGTGAGATCCGCTTCTGCTTTGCAGATGTCAGTCTTCTCGCTGTATCTTCACATGGCTGAGAGGAGAGACAGACAGAGAGCAAGCTCTTGGGTCTCTTCTTATAGGGCACGAATCCTACTCATGAGAGCTCTATCTTCTTGACCCAATCACCTCCCAAAGGTCCCTACTACCAACACATTGAGGAGTCAGAATTTTAATACATGAATTTTGAGGGGACACAAGCATTTGTTCCAACCATAGCACAGTGATAGCAAACATGAAGTGAACATGGACTTACTCTGGAAAATAAAAAAGAACACACTTGGATAGGACCTGAATTTGAAAGGCTTTAAAATTTGACACTACATTTTACTTTAAATAAAGAAACTATTTTTGACTCTTAAACATAAGGAAATGATGTTTTCAGTATGATGTTTAATGAATCTTAGTCCAGAAGTAGTTTGAAAGATAAGATATTTTGGGCAGTGGAGAGCCAGATATTAGAGCAAAACTTGGAAGACTATTACAGTAATCAGTGTGTGAGTTAATGGATGCCTGTATTAAAGTGTCAGCAATGAGGAGGGTAATTGGCTTGAACTCAAGATAGATTTCTGGGGCATCTATCAGAGTTTTGAAATTCTTTAATGGAAACTTTACTGCCTAGGTAAATTGTTTGTTTTCCTGTTGAGTCAATCCAGAAAAGAATCCAGAACAGGAAGATAACCTTCATTAGGAACGTTATTGAACTATCTGCCTTACTTAGCTGCTATTTCTTATTGCTATGATGGCAATGAGCTTTATTTCCTTAAAAAAAAAAAAGGAAAAATTTGATTCTGCTGTATGAGAATATTCAGGACAATTTTGTGCTTGTCTCTTTAAGCACTTCCTTCAGTAACTAAGCAATAGTAAAATATTTTTTAAGAGATATTAAGCTGTTTCTCTGTGAAACACCTAAAAAATTTTTGTCTTCATCAAAATCCCTTCCTTCTAGCATCAGGTTCTAATTTGTTGATGCTCTAACTGTTTAAGTCTCAGACCTTAAGGACTATAAACAACTTGGCATGAGAAAAAAAATTCTAGAGCACCTATTTTCAAAAATTAAGCTGAGAATCATGATTAAATTATATTCTGATCTATGCTATATTGAGCTTTTCTCTTATTCTTTCTCTTTGAAATTTTTAGATTGTAGGTTAAGAGCTAAGTTATCCAATACTGGAATACCTGAATTTGCATAGCATCATTGCTAGCATATATTTCCTAAATATTAACCATCTCAGATTTACCAAATTAAAAAAAAGTGTTCATAATTATCAAAAGCATTCTATATATTTCAATATATTGAAAAAAATAATGTTCAAATAAGATTCCAAAATGTTTATTTGTCTTTCATGTTTAAAATCCCATGAGTGGATTTTAAATTCTTAAAAAAAAAATCTGTTTAAGAAAAGAAGACAAATGCCTTACTTTGGAAAAAGAGAATTCGGTATGTTAGTTGTAAACAGTATTTTTCTTTTCTTTTCTTTTTCTTTTTATTAAAGGTATACATTTGACCTCAACTAGAAAATGCAAATATAATACTGGATGTTAAACTAAAATAATATATCAAATTAAGCAATATTTCTTACTTTGGCAAATTCGTTCAAACTCTTGCATTGACTCATGATAAACTTAAAATAACCTAAAAGCTTCTGCAACACATGATTAACTAAGGGTGTATTTTGACAGCTACCATTATACTGTTAACTCTCATCTACCCAAGTGATGAGCAGTTTCTCAGAGGAAAAGTCCTATATTTAGAGGAGGTGACTAAGATTTACCCTACACAGGCCATTGCACAATATGGATGAAGGCCTTCAGTCTCTTCCACTTAAGGTGAAGAAAGTGAAATTTTGAGAAATGTCCCTTTTCTTCATTTAATAGTACTTTGTATGTTCTGAGAAAATATCAAAAGTGGGTAAATTTCAGAATATGGTAAAAAAGACAACTTTTATTCAATGAGTTTTATGTGTGAAACATATAGAGTCCATAGTTACTGAGCATTTACATATTAGTGGCTCTGTGCAATCCGTGTGAATCCTTCATGACAAACAGACTGGTCACGAGGTAAGGCAGATAATATTCATATCTCTGGCCCAATTTAGCCCTTCCTTTGCTAGAACTCTTTAAGTGTTTCCTTGCCTAATGACCCACATCTCTTTTCTCTTACATTTTCCAACTGTGTTATTTTCCCCGATTGAAATACTTTGAACTCTCTTAACGCCTGTCTTAGCCCCTTTGGGTTGCTATAACAAAGTATGATAAACTGGGTGGCTTATAAACAATACAGACTTATTTCTCATAGTTCTGGAGGCTGAAAGTCTGAGGTCAGGGGTTGCAGACTGCTGATTTCTCATTGTATCCACATGGTGGAGAGTAGAAAGGGCAAGGAAGCTCCCTCTTGACTTTCTAAGGACACTAATCCCATTCATAAGTGCTTCCACCCCCATGACCTTATCTTATCCTAATTACCTCCTAAAGGTCTCACCCTCTAATACCATCATATTGGTGGGTATAGTTTTAGCATATGAATTTGGGGGTAGGGGAACCCAAATATTCAGTACATAACAATGCCAATACGAAAAGCTTAAACATCTATATATGGTAGGATCGTTCATGATTCTGCGGTTGCTGTTGACCTCCCAGCCCGCATCCTACTTCGGATCACTTCTTTTGGCATAGCTAACAAAACCAGCCTCTGCAATGTGCCACAGGACCTGTTTCCCGTGTTCACAGGCTTTGTCCTAGAGCTCAGCCTCTCATTTTGTTGCCTAGATATATTCTCACTCACTTCTAAAAATCCAGTGTGGGAGAGGCTATGCATCTTTTGGGGGTAAAGATATATGAGAAATCTCTGTACCTTCCCTCAAATTTTCTTTGAAACTTAAACTACTCTAAAAAAAGAAAAAAAAGCGTTAACAAAATTCAGCTTAAATGTCATGTTGCCCTTCCCTAAATAAATTATCTCAAGGTTTTTGTGCTTATGGTACAATTATCCACTAAACTAAATGTTCAACACTGTGCGGCCATTACTTGTTTTCTTAAGTAAAGAATCATTTATTTAATAGTTAGAATTTCTCACAGTATTTTTCTGTCTTCAGCTCGAACTGAATCAAATCATCCATCATCCACCTTTTCTGATGCTTTAGGTCTGACATTCAGAAGCTTAAGCTAATTACAGACATGCCCTGAAAGGGGAAAAGAGGGTGGGAAAGTTTTTGAGATCAAGATGTAAGACATGGAAGCTCTCCTGCTTTGACCAGGGGAGACATAATTGTAGGTCATGTAAGAATGGGAGCTGTGTAGCCCTCCGAGGAAGTGGTGAGAATCCAAAGCAAGACATACATTTGATACCTAAGAGTTGGCACCCTATGCATTGAGTTCTGAGCTTTGACTGAGATTCCCATGCCTCAGGCTTAGCAAATTAGCAGAAAGCTTTGGAATCTCCTAGGGCTTTGTCACTGAGGATGTAAGAGATGACCATGATGGAGTGAGGAGTAACAACTTTTCTTTATTTTCCCAGCACATATATATCATCTGACTTTTGATTCCAAACCATTCATTACCTAAGAGTAAAGAGAACTCAGACTTTTGTGTTTAGCAAAGCTTGATCTGAATTTCAATTCTGACTCTATTTTCTCTCTCTCTTTTTTTTTTTTTTTTTTTAGAGAGAGAGAAAAGGGAGAGCGCACAAATGTGGAGGGCAGGGGGAGGGAGGGACAGCAGAGCTAGCTGGTGAGGGAGAATCTTAAACAGCCTCTGTGCTCAGGCGCAAAACCTGATGCGGAGCTTGATCTCCTGACCTTGAGATCGTAATCTAAGCCGAAATCAAGGGTCTGATGCTTAAGTGACTGAGCCACCCAGGGACCCCTCAATTCTGACTCTTATTTGCTGCATGAAATTGGTCATGTTAAACTTTGGCCCAGATCCTTCCTCAGTGAGAATTGCAATAAGAAAATGTTGAACATGAATATAAATTGAACTTTAGAATTTTTATGTTTATTATTCTAATTTTCCTAAAACTTACTATTTGGTAACCTTAAGTCAGCCCCAACAAGGCCCTGACACACTTTTTATTTACCAATTTTTTTGATCTATAGGTATCTGATTTAAAATCTTCACTAAATTACATAAAATATCATTTTAGTTATGATTTAAAATCCTGGCAAATGAAATCTTATGTAATAAAATAAAAGATGACATACCTTTAAAAATGAACAAAATGTAGTGTATATTGGATTTCTTTGAAGCTATTTAACTTTTTTTAAAAATTGAAATGGCAGGAGTAAGAATACTTTCAATGAAAGATGTTTCAGTAGACTGTGGATACCCATCCTCAGTTTTGCTATCTAGAAAATGGAACAATCAAAATAAGCTCTCACTATATCAGAATTCAGAGGCTAAATGATTAATTCAGCCACATTTTCTCTCACATCATTTAGACAAAGAAGTCAATTAAGTGGAACATTAAAAGCTGATGAATCAAACAGTGGCATAAAATAGCAATTAGAAAATAATCAGTTAATGAAGTAAAATGACAGTGGAGAAGTCATCAAATGACAGTAACGGAACCAGTGCATTAATGAGAAGTGACATTGAAGAATAGAAATGCCAAATACAACAGCTATGATGTCTGAAAATATATTAGATAGATTCATACAGATAATTGGGTTAAAATGCCTCTGGTGCTTAGGAGATTTTTCTAGTGTTGACTTGGTATTGCTACCAAAAAAAAAAAAATCTTAAATTTAGTCTGTTCTAGACATGACCTCCAAGTAAATCCTCTTACATTAATACAGCTATCATCCAAACCTCTTATTCAAACTAGATATCTGTAGCTTAAAAAATAGTCATATTTAGATTCTATGAGAATGAATATGCACGATGCATATCCATAAGGCGTTAGGGGACTTCTCTTTCCTTCTTACAGGGTCTAAATGACTGGAGGAAGTCCTGACTGCCACAAAATGGCTCCAAAGGAAGGAGAGAGCTGATGTGTTGCCAGGTTGAAAGGAAGAATGTCAAGAATGAATTAAGTGATGTAGTTTCCCAGTATTTCTCTCTTCCCACAAGACTCTTCTGTTAATACTACACAGGTTCTCACAGGACAAAACTCTAGATCAATCATGACCTAAGCATCAATAATTAGCCCCAAATCTAAGAATATTCCTGTGACAATGGAAATGATGCAAAACATAAATAATACCCTCTCATACTCAGATTGCTATGTTTATGGTGCTGGTACAGAAGATTATTTTTATAAATAGCCTTTAATTTTTAGAGAAGTGATGAATATTTGTCTCTTCCTCCTGGTGCCCCATAATAGTTTATTGATTAAGTTACTTTTGGAAAAAACGAGGAGTTATGGGTTATTTATGTGATAGTTCCACTAAAATTTGATCTAATGATTGTGCTCATTATTTAAGGTCTTTCTTATTAGTTACGCATCTATCTCTTTCCAATGCTGACAAATAATATCAGTATGTAGCATGATGAAACTATCCCACTACTATGATTCTGGATGGCATAAATAAAATGCCAAGACAAAAATAATCACTTTCTTTCTTCCATGATATAGAATGGAACCAAATTGAACTATGAAGAGCATGACTTATTTCAGTAGAATTAAAAATTAATGAAATAGCAATGGGATTCAATCCCCATGAGCTGGGAAAAGAAGGTTAAATTATAAAATTGGTCTTAAGTTGTATAGTGCATAGCCTATGAGCCCATATGTGACAGCCCTGGAAATCATTATTCTTCAGGGATATTTCAGGTTTCTTCCCTATGTGGATTACACCTCCTGATATAATTGGTGATTTCTCCCTCCTCCTGCCTTTTTCACAAAAGCCTTTTAAACCCTAGTTCCTTAAATCTTTTTTTGTGATGTCTGAGATATGATTATTCATCCTAATTTACATGCACTTTTTTTTTTGGCTTGCACTATGAATATTCCAACAAAAATTATTAGTGAAAACCATTTTATCTGTGTTAGAGAACTTTGCTTAGAAATGTTACTCAATATACAACTGGTTGCAAAGCCAAGAATGAAAAATATGTGCCAAATAAAATGCAAGTAATTATTAATCTCCTTGCTAAAGAACACTTAAATAAGACAAAATATGTACACATTAGTCCATGTTAACTCTAATGTTGTAGGACCTATTTCTATCATTAGGATTACTGTTTTATACATTTGAAAACGTACTCTGACGTATAGAATATTCTCCCCCTGTGCCAGGGATATTGATCTCTATTATGGCAAGTACAATTGTATGGGGTGAGAAGGACTGTATCATGAATGCCTTTAGTGTTTTTGTATCACTAGAAAAAATCAGATTACTTCATGATGCATGGTTCTACGAATACATAAATTTTAAAAGCAGCTTACAGTTGTTTGATGCCAATTTTTTAAAAAAGAGATACTTAAGAAATTTATCATTTATTATTGACTGAAAAAATTACAAATGGTCTTTCTTTCTTAAATTTTTTAGGTTTTCCAAAATTCCCAGTTGGAAACTTTTCCACTAGAATTAGGAGCAGAATACATGATGTTTAGATGAGCTAGAAAGATTTTCTCTGGTATTTTCTCTTGATGGAGTTTTATAATTGACAGACAGCTAAATGGTCATCAGAATGTGTCTGCATATTTCCTTTTTTCTACCAGCGCACTCTAAATCGTATACAAACCTCACTGTAGTATGCTTCACTAAACAGCATAGTTTAGGATAATATTATTTCATATCAGATTACATTAAAAGGCATTTACAAATAGAAAAATGTATAAAATAATGCCCTGTAGGAGGTGTGTACTTGACATATTCTTGAAACATGAATATAGCAGTTCTCAATTATTTGTTTTTCATGTGTGTTTTAAAATCACAGGTTTCTACATACCTATTTCCAAAAGTTTTAAAATGCATTAAAAATTACCATTATAAGTGTCAGAGGCAAAATTGTGAAATAGATAAAGTAACACCTGGCACTTTTTGCATGTCTTATGCCGAATTATGATTTGCTTAGTTCCAATTCTTTGTTATTTTTATATGTTCTTTGCTCCAAATAAGTTTTCTTCTGTAAGGAATTTTCTTCTGGATTTGGTTTTAAAACATCCATATGCATACACACACACACACACACACACACACACAGAGCCTGACTTTCAAAGAAAATCTTGCTTCTATGTCAATTTACAAATCATATAAAAGCAGAAGTACCGTGGTTGAAGCATGAGAAAGGGCCCTGAGCCATCTTGCATGAATTATGCATTAAGAGGTAACTTTTAGCTGAAAATGACTATGTTAAAAAAAGATGATCTCAACCTACACTGCAACCTTAAAACACTAGAAAAAGAAGAGCAAACTGAACCTATGTCAGGGGAGAAAATAATAAAGTTTCATGCTGAAATTATGAAATAGAGAATACTAAAATAAAATACAGAAATTCAACAAAAGCAAAAATGTCTCTTTGTAAAGATAACAGCACTGACGTATTCAAGCTATATTGATCAGTACAAAAATGGAAAAAGAAATCAAACTACTAAAATGAGAAATTACCAACCTTATAAAAATATAAAGGATTTTAAGCGAATGCTATGAGCAATTATATATCAATAAGTTAGATAATCAGATGAAATGGACAGTTCCTAGAAAATCAAAAGCTACCAAACTTGACTCAGGAAGAAACAGGAAATCTAAGTAGACCCACAGCAATTAAAGAGATTGAATTGGTTCAAAAGGCTACTCAAAAAAAAAAAAGTCTAGGACCAACACAGTGTGTTACTGGCATGAGGATAGGTATACAGATCAATGGAAATAGGATTAAGAATACAGAAATAAATGGTTACCTTTGTGGTTGCTTCACTACAAAGGTACCCAAACAAATTTAAAATCTTTTCAACAAATGATGCTGGGATAGCTGTATATTCACATGCAAAAAAAATAACATCCCCCTACCTCGTACCTTACACAGAAATGAAAGCAAAATACATCTTAAATCAAAATTTAAGATCTAAATCTAAAATATCTTAGAAGAATAGAGACAATGGTTTCTTAGCTACCACAGCAAAGGCGAAAGTGTCCAAAAGAAAGAGATAAATTTGACTTCATCCCAGTTAAAAACTTTTATGGTGCATGTAATAATATCAATAAAGTGAAAGGACAACCCACTGAATGGGAGAAAATATTTGCAAATTATAAGTCTGATATAGAACTGTATGCGGAATAGATAATGAATTCCTAAAACAGCCAAAACACATAAAAACACATAACTCAAACGATGCACAAAATTATGAATAGATACTTATACAGAGGAGATATAAAAATGCCCAATAAACATAAAATAAAATCAACATCCTTGCCATCAGGACAATGCAAATCAAAGCCATGATGAAATACTACTTTACACCCACCAAAATGGTTAAAATAAAAAATACCCAGATTATAAACAAGCAAAGAAATTGGAATCTTCATACATGGTTGATGGGAATGTAAAATGGTACAGCTTATTTGGAAAAACGTTTGTCATTTTCTCAATGAGTTAAACACAGATTTACAATATGACCCATCAATTCCACTCCTAGGTATACATATGATAGATTATTATTCAGCAATAAAATTAATCAAGTATTTAAACATGCCACAGCATAAATGATTCTTGCAAAATTATGCTGAGTGAAAGAAGCCAGTTGTGAAAGACCACATATCGCATGACTGCATCTGAATGAAATGTCTAGAATTGGAAATCTATAGAAACAGAAAGCACATTAATTGTTGCCTAGTTCTTTGGGCAGGGAGTATGGAGAGTGAATATTGATGAGTACAAGTATTCTTTGTAGGGTGAAAAAATTGTTCCAATATGTTTTACCACTCAGACTGTGGTAATGATTGCATAATCTTGTGAATATACTAAAAGTAACATTGAATCATACAGTTCAATAGACAAATTTTATGATGTGTGAGTTATATCTCAGTTAAACTAAAAAGAATAGATCCATGTGAGAAAGCACACTTTGAAAATAAAATAAAATAGTCTCCAGTAATTAAAACAATGTGTCATTTTCTTAATAGAGATTATAGAGATCAAATAAAATAACTAAATTACAATGAGAAATGTAAATATATTAAAAGAAAAGCTTATATGTTACAGTAGCTCATAATGATTATGGGCTTAATAATTTTTGGGTGTCCATAACTGTTCTATCCGTAAATATTTTGAGGCCAAATTCTTGAACATTCTCTAAGTATTGTGGTAACCTGTTGGATGCTAAGTTTTCTAAAAATAATTATTGTCCATGTGATAAGATTTCAATAACAGTACAATTATTAATATGTTTTGCCCAAATAAGAATTAGTATAAAAGAAAATGCATTCTAAATACATTGAGATGAACTGACCCAGATATGTTTTCAATCCTTTAACTAATTACACTGATAATCATTTAACTGACCCTTCACTCTGCCCTGCTTTTTTAAAAAATAATATTTATTTTGTTATATTAGTCACCATACAGTACATCCCCAGTTCTTGATGCAATGTTCCATGATTCATTACTTGCATATAACACCCGGTGCACCATGCAGTATGTGCCCTCCTTAAAACCCATCACCGGCCTATCCCAATCCCCCACCCCTCCCCTCTGAAGCCCTCAGTTTGTTTCAAAGAGTCCACAGTCTCTCATGGTTCATTCCCCCTTCTGTTTACCCCCCCTTCATTCTTCCCTTCCTTCTCCTACCAATCTTCCTATTTCTCATATTCCATAAATGAGTGAAACCATATGATAATTGTCATACTCTGGTTTCTCTTCAGATCGTATAAATCTTTTGCCCTGCTTTTTATGTTAAATGTGACAAATCTGGATTCTGACATAGAGACATTTTCTTTATTTCTCATCTTGAGATCTTTTATAGGACAGAGTCTTTAATTTTCATTGATTTCCCATTTCCTTTACATTTTGCCAAGATCTAAATTATTTTCAGTAAAAGAAAATGACTATAAGCCCATTTTTGATTAATGCATGTGGTTAGAAAATGTCGTTAGTTGACAGAGAAGCACGACTGAACCTGTGGTGACTCAGGAACATTCTTAACACTGTTCCTCAGGTCAGCTTCACCACGGAAGCAGCAAAGACTTGAGGCTGCTGATACTCATTTTAACCATATTATTTTTATCTGCATCACTTATTTACATATTTGGCTTTCAACAACATTTTTATTTTTTTGAGTAAACAGGCAGTGCAATTATGAGTCCAAAAACACTACGGTCTGCTAAAATTATGATTCGATCTGATGTCGAAACAAAGCTGTGGTAAATCCAGAACCAACTGTGATATTTCTGCAGATTACCACAGCTTTCCTCCCCTTCGCTTGATGCCTTTCAGTTCAGCTACTTTCCCAGACCTAGCTTAGTGATTTTGGTGGTATATAAATATATACATTATATATAATTTATATATAGGCTTTAATAGCTCCCCCATATCCCAAATCATTTTAATTAAAAAATTATGACTCTATACGTATGTATCATACACTGATTAAAAATTTATGGACAATGTGATTCATTCTGTCAAATAGTAAAAAAAAAAAAAAAAGAAAGCTAAATGAAAACTAAACTATCTTAATAATATTCCTATTGACTGAAAATTATTCCTCCAGAGGAAATTTGAACTAATCAGGCCTGTTGCCCCAGTTTTAATTTCCTCATTTTACCTCAGAGCTCTGTTCTCTGTCTCAATTCTAGTTCCTTTTGCTTTCTTGAATCATCTTCTGAAAACTCCAAATTCCTCTATTTTCATGTCCACCATATAATAGTTTCTTTGTACTGGCCCCATGGATATAGACAAAACCAAAACCCAAACCAAGCAAAACATAATCAACCCCCCTCAAGAAAATCACTATGATATTTTTGCTACTAAAATAATAACCTCTTTATGGTTCCAGTCTTAACAATACACAATATTTGCAGAAGCTTCTCAATTGTACATTTCTTTGGTCTTTAAACATGGGAATGGTAAACGTATCAGCTTTCTCTTCCTCTATATGCACAGGGTGTTTTCCAATCATATATGGATAAATCGTGTGAAAAATCATCAGAATTGATTATTCCTATTTCAACAGTTTAATAAAATATGGATAGGGAGATTTCAAATATGACTCTATACCTAGAAGCCTCCACCTCACTGCTTAAAAAATGATGAAGCATTAGTTTCACACTTGTCTAAACATACTTTACAACAGTGTTGTCAACTCCGGCTTCTCTAGAAAACAAAAAATCTGTACAAAGGCCTTGCTCTGAGGAATACTAATTTACTAATTTATCTCAACTAGGACATGTCCCAGGCATTAACATCTGGGATTGTTATAAACTCACTGGATAAATTTATTGCTCAGCCTGTGTTGGAAACCACTATTCTACCAGTGGAGGAATTATAGACATATTGAGGTGCTTGTAAGTCCAAATTGGACTTATTGAGAAAAAAAAATTATAGATGAACAAAATCATAAGGAATAGTGATTTTTCTAATCATGTCATCATATATATCTCATAAAAGTTACTATATAAATAGAATTTGTTCATTTGTTAGATTATAGGGTCTGTTTCTGTTGTTCTCTAATCAAAACTTTCATGGTGACATTACACAATTCTTGTTAAAAGCAGCATTAGTGTAATCTTTTCTACTTTATACATTTGCTGGTTAAAAAAAACAGCTACTTACATGGATTGAAAATAACAAAATAAGTAAGTCAGAGAAGGAAATATACCACTCATATATGTAATTTAAGAAACAAAACAGATGGGCATAAGGGGAGGAAGAAAAAAAGGGGGGGAGCAAACCATAAAAGACTATTAACTATAGAGAGAAAAAAGTGAAGGTTGCTGGAAGGAGGTGGATGGGGGATGGACTAAATGGGTGATGGGCATTAGGGAGGATGAACACTGGGGGTTTTATGTAAGTGCTGTATCAGTAAATCCTATTCCTGAAACCAATATTACACTATATGTTAACTAACTAGAATTTAAATAAAAACTTGAAAATAATAAAATAAAATAAGGTAAAGTAAAATAAAAGAAAATGACAAATTCAAAAACTAGTCACAGGAACTGTGAGCTCTTGATACTGTCCATTTCTAATAAATACTCTAGCACAATATCAATAACCCAAGTATACACAATATCCTCTTAAACTAAGTTGTAAGAATATATAGCAAAATAATACATTTCACTATATATTATATTTAGAATGTTTTACTGTATATTAGGCACTCCCAAATAAACAACAGCTTTCTATTTGAGATGTAGCTTTTCCAAAAAGAATTTTTACAAGCACAATTTTAAGAGAATCAGTTATTATTAGAATAACATCATTTGACAATATGAATCCTAAAAGAAAATATCTTTTAATAATCATATATTGATACAGTATACATGTAAATATACATGTGAATTTTCATATAATTTATCACATTTACTACATGAAAAGCATCAAGTGCCATGTACATGGCACATTAGAAAATATTCATAACTATATATGTAATATTAACATATCATAGATTTAAAAAAATGAAACCTAGAGATGATAACTAACTAGAAAAAGAGTAAGACAGAATTCAAATCGAATATGATCTATTCCCAAGTCTTAACCGTTATGGTATTTGCCTTTCCTTTGGTCTCTTTCAATTTGATTCCATCTTCTTTCAATGATAAAATTAAGCCACTAAATATAAGACCTCAAAATTTCAGTTATTGACTATCGGTAGAGATCAAAGTGATACAAAGCCAACAGAGTTCTGTACCAGACAACTGACTGGCAGCTGTCCCTCATATTAACACTTTCTGGAAGAAATTCACAAGGGATCAGGCATATGACTTTTCATACGATACTGCTGCTATAGGTAAAATATTAAAAATCACACAAGTAGATATTGACTATATTTTCAATTAAAGTCTTCATATTTTTTATTATAGGTTATCATAGCTTACTTCTTTTAACCTGATAATTCATTGGATTTGGTGCGTCATGGCAATCTGAAAAAATAAAGGCTGTGATAAATCAGCTTTATTGATATATCCAAATTCATCCATTTCCACATGGAAGTAGGAAAACTTAAATCTTTAAAATTAAAATTCTTCAACCATGACAAGAAATTTTTAAATTTTTCTGATGAAAATAAACCAGGGATTTCAAAACCATACTTCTTCATTGACATACACTTCCAGCACCGTTTTCTTTGTTCAGTTGTAAATATAAGCATTATTATCTAGCCTATGAGTATGCATTTTGATGAATGCATAGTAAGAAGTTCAAGCCATGTTTTTAAATTTTAAATTTTCTCATCAAATGATGATGATGATCTCATCAAAGAATATTGTAGACCATGTTCTGCCAGAGTCACAGTAAGAGAAACACTCAATATTCACCTAAATTTAATTATCTCCTAGGAAAGAGTAACTAATGAGTGGCTACAATGATTTGTCCTCAAACTTACACTCCAAAAACAAAAATTTCGCTTGTATTAGGCAGATGATTACCTCATAGTACTGTATTTCACTGACCTGACAAGGTCTTCATTAGATGAATTAAGCAATTTTGTAAGCTACTTCAAAATCTATTTACCTCTTGTTTTTATGGTTCATAAGAACTACAATCAAACACATTGATTGAACAAATATTAGGTACATGTACATATTTAAATTATTTATATGAAACCCTGGATCCATAACATTCCATTTTGGGTTATAAAGAACAAAAACAAACCTAATGTTACTTCATTCATGAATATTTCATCCACCAATAATAAAAATGAGTATTATCTTTTCTTCTTTTCATAATGTTCATAATAGAACATCATACTACTAGATGAATATTCAGATTCATGAGCATTAGGACAAAAGTTAGCATTGTGATTAAAAGCACTAAAACCAGTGATACTGATTTTATGCTATATGTTAATTAGCCAAAAATTGTTAGTAAATTTATTTAAATAAAAACGAGCTTATATTATATATCCAAACCAAGAATTTCTGATTTCATGATTGTGAAATATTTTCATGTGTCTAATCACACATGATCAGGTTTGCATAAAACAACGTTATATTTTCATTATTAATTCATAAAATTGTTGTTATTCATTTTTTCTGTCTCCAATCTAAGTAAATGTAATTATTGTATTTCATGAACTTTCACCTTTGTAAGAAGTATATTGAGAGGTAATGACCTTGTGTGTGTGTGTGTTGCTTTGCTTTCAGTGAAATCCACATCTCCACTAGTGTATATTGGCACAAAATCATTTTTAAAAGAAAAATATTATCCATGTCACATACCTATACCAAGGGTATGCATCTTTAATATTTCATTATTGAGTAAAAGCCATCAAACAGGAGGAAATACGAACACATAGGAGGAAAATAAATCCTGCCACATGGCAGGCGTGTTTGAAAACAAATCAATATAATGGTCTCAGGTTCAACACATGCATGTATTCGAAATGTAAACAGACACTTAGGGTCAACTTGACCAGATATCTGATTCTAAGGACACTTAAATGTTTCACAAGAAGCAGCTGTAGCTTTCAGCTTCAAAACACTGTAACTGTACGTATTAGCAGAAAGCAACCAGAGACGATTTTTAGTTTTTTCCTCACTACTTAATGTATGCAGCAAAATTATTTTGAATTTAGAGACAATGTGGTAGCTTACTAGCTATGCTGATTATACAATAAAATAATCTTGACACCATGAGGTTGTAAATATGCCATATTTTCAATTCAATTAGCTTGCCTTAGGTTCGGTAGCTTGTGCTGTAGAGACCACTGGGGCCACCGAGCTTCTGGGACATCAGTCCAGAGAGGCTGGAAGATGCAAAGCAGGAGTGTGGATGGTTGGAGCCTGCTGTGTAAGCTTTAAGCTAGGTCAGGAAGAGCCGGCAGATACATGCCTCTTCCTATTCCTTATCCACCTCATACTACTTTACCCAGACTGGAGATACAATATTGTTCCTTCAGCTTCCCTGATGGCATTCAGTGAGAAAAAGCAATGAGTTACTGTGTGTTACTCTGTGTCTGTTTTGGGCATCCTCTCATATTTGAATCCCATTTCTTTCTTTATTTCACATTTTTCATCACTCCTGCTTCTCTGGAAGTAGAAATGCTAGCCTAAAATAGTATTAGCCTAAAGATTTTCTTACCGTAGGGGAGAACCTGGAGACCTGGGCTAATGTATTTTCTAAATGGAAATATATATTAATTTTTAATGCAAAGTCATTATATGGCTGTATGATCTAATGCATATGAGAATAAAAAATTAAAGAGAGGTGTTTCTAAACTTGAAAACAGCTAAAGATTTAAGTAGACAGTAAGAAATTAGAGCTAATGGTTGAGATATTAAAAGGTTGTTGCAATTCCAACATAGGCTTTCAAAAACAAAATGGTATGGGGTAGAGGAAGTTTTACAAGTTAGGGAAATGCATACGCTCATTTAGAAAAAAAAAAAAAAGCCAAATATTGTCTGTCTGTGAGGGCTAAAGAACACAGAGTTAAGAAAAAATGACCCATATGAAATAAATGTGATTCTCAAAATAAATTATGTATGCAGAAAGTACTTAGAAGCATAGCAGAATGAGCAGGTAACATTTCTGGGGAAGTCACAACAGCCATGACAGTAATGGAACATAGCTGAGATATGAAGAAAAATGAGAGGCTTGCCTTAGTCAGCTCAGGCTTTCATAACAAAATGCCATAGATTGGGTGGGTTAAACAACAGGAAGTTATTTCCTAACAGTTCTAGAGGTTAGAAGTCTGAGATCAGTATGCCAGCATGATCGGACTCTGGTGAGAACCCTCTTCATGCCTTGCAGAAGGCCACCTTCTTCTGTGTCCTCAAATGGTAGAGAAAGGGAGGCTAACTCTGTCTGATGTCTCTTCTTATAAGGGCTCTAAACTCATTTTGAGGGCCCCACCCTCATGACCTCATCTAAACCTTATTACCTCCCAAAGGTAAATATTATGAATAAGTCTAACAAAATATTTGCAAGACATCTACAAAGAAAGCAAAATACTTGGCAGTGACTAAATAAGACATTAATTAATAAAAATTGATATGCCCATGGTTTGTGAAAGTCAATTTTATAAATATGCCAATTTTCCCATTTATCTTATATCCAATGCAATTCTAATTAACATCACAGTAGTTGTGTTTTGGATTGTCTGCATATGTATTTGGGTAGTTGTATGTATGAAAATTTATGAATTGATTCTGAAATATCTATGAAAATGCGATGAACCAAAAAGTAACAAAGACAATCATGAAAAGGAAGCACCTAGTTGGAGGGCTTTCATTACCATCTATCAAACTCGTTATATAAAGTTACAGTTATTAGCATTGTTACTGAAACCATGAAACACACGTAGACCACTGGAATATTATAGTACCAATAAGGAGACCCATACATATATCATCACTAGATTTTTTACACAAAGGTGGTACTAAAGAACAGTTAGAGAGAGGTGTTCTTTTCAATTGACTGCATTGATTCAATTGGTCAAATTATGAAAGAAAACATCTTGACCCATCTCACTGCATATACAAAAATCAATTTCATGTAGATTGTAAAATATGTTCCTTAACCTGGTACAGACAAAAAACACTCATCGAAGTCAAAAAGATTGACAAGCTAGACTTCTATAATTAAAAATTTGTCATTATAAAGAGACACCAAGACACCATTTAAGAGAGTGAAGATACAACCCACCAAACAGAAGAAAGCATTACAACACATAAATCTGACAAAGGATGAATATACAGAGACTATAAGATTACTTCAGACGTTGATAAAAAAAGACAGACAATGCAATAAAAACGCTTAAGGTGGAGCTTCAAAAAGAGATCATATTAATGCCAAATATACATATATATATACACATATACATGCATATATATATAATCTTTATGTGAAAAATGAAAAGGAAAAGCAAATTGGTATACTACCACACATACACTAGGACAAATAATATTTTAAAAGAATGGCAATATGAAGTTTAACCAGAATGTGGGACATCTGCAGTACTCATGGACTACTAAAT
This sequence comes from Ursus maritimus, assembly GCF_017311325.1. Lineage (NCBI taxonomy): Eukaryota > Metazoa > Chordata > Mammalia > Carnivora > Ursidae > Ursus > Ursus maritimus. Next base: position 20,025,471 of record NW_024426552.1, read on the forward strand.
GATTTGTGTAAATTCTTATAATCACATAGAAAAAAATTCTACCTAACCTACCCTAAGTATAATCAGAAACTGGGACCCTGAACTTCCTTTCATCTGTATATGTAACTGGGAGAAATGTGAATTATATTTCTTGCAAACTAGTTTTTATTTAAAGCTGGGATGAACAGTGTCTTCTATTACTTATAACATTAGATTATCTTTATTATGTTATCAATTACTTATAACACTTGACCTTTGTCATCTTAATTATTGTTCTATTTTTATTTGAAGGGTTTTATTAAAATGTCTGTAGACTTTATTAATTCAATATCTATTTAGCTAGTCATTAAAAATAACCTATCCACATGGTGCATTATGTTATGTGTTTAATTTTGCTGTACCATTTTAAATTTCTGAAATAAATCTTGTTTTACTATGACGTATTATTCTTCCTCTGTATTATTTAATCGCATTTACTATTATTTTATTTAGGATCTTCATGACTGCTGGCATAAGGAAAATTTGCCAACGATATTTTGTTTGTAGTTGTTCACTTGCTTATTTCAGCTTTTGGAACTGATATTATGTTTGCCACATGAAATGAATAAGAAACTTACTTTTTATAAATCATGCAGTATTTTTTTTAAGATTTTATTTATTTATTTATGTATGTATTTGAGAGAGAGGGAGATAGCAAGGGAGAACGAGAGGGAGGAGCGGGAGGAGCAGTTTCCTTGGGAGTGGGGAACCTGACCTGGGGCTCGATCCCAGGACCCCGGAAGGCAGACACTTAACCAACTAAGCCACCCAGAGGGCCCAAATCGTGCAATATTAATGAGGAAGTTTTCTTGCTCCTATGACCATGAAATCATAAAATATAAGCAGTAAAAAGTAACTATATAGATAATCTACAAAGATCCTGTTAAGAAATGAGCATAAAAAGAACCATACGGTTCAGTGATTTGGGTACTTCTTTTTCCTATAAAATACTTACCTTATTTTCATTTTTGGACTCTAAGTTCCTCAGACAGAGGATATGTGTTCCTCATCCGTATGTTTTCTGAAACCGAGCACACTACGCAATTTCAAACAGTGAACTTTCACGTACTGAATTGAATTTAAAGGAATTTAAGTAAAAAAAACATTGCTTTCACCTCCACACATACATATATAAAATTTTTCTTAGTTATACATTTCTAAAATTTCTTAAGATTACTCATAATATAAAATGATTTGTAAATAGTTATTCATATTTACAAGGTAGCTTCCATATATCTAATCATAGGCCGCTCAAACTCTGCCATATGCCATCTTCAGATTTGTCGTTTTTTATCCAGTAATATTAATCTGGACTCTCAAGCTATCCGTCATGGGAAGATAAAAGCAAGCCATCCACTACACCTATAAGTTACTGAGAAGGAAGGATCATGAAGGAAGCTCTGTGCACAGCCTCATTCAAAACATCGTACTGAAAAATATTTCCTTGACAGGCGTACTTCATGATTAAAATAAAAAGTGACATATCCAACCATTCAGCTGAAATCAAATATTTGAAAATTAATGACTCTCAATGACCTTGCCATTGCTCTCCTATAACCATCTACATTTGATGTTAATCATTTGAAGCGTATTTTATTATAAATTGTCAAATTTCCATCATTTTTAGAGGATTCATAAAATTCATTGAAACTCACTCCACGAAGTACTAGTAAAATAGAAATACAGTGATAAAAATGTATGTTTCTTATAATACCAAGGTAATTCATATGTTTTTATAAATTAGTACTGTGTCCATATGTTTAATTCCATGTCCTCTCCAAATGTCAATTTGCCTGTCAAACATAAATTATTATAATATTTTTTAATGCTGTATTCTCCTCATTGTAAGTTGGTACTGATAGTATGAAGCATAAAATAATTGCTTTTGGTTACTTCAAACTATTGGTGGATTTGTTTTTAATTCCATTTTAATAAAATAAAATCACTTAATATTAAATAAAACCATACTAAAATACATTTTGTATTACAGGAATAAGCATTTAATATATACAAATATAATTATATATCTTCATGTAATTTATGTGCAATTTGTGTGCATGCATAGTATGTGTGCATGTATATATATACATGTGTTACAATGATTTAAAATATTTTTTAAAAAAGATTAATGCCAAAAATAATTTGTGCTATTTGATTTTATTTTCAAATTGGTTAATTTACATTTTAAAGGAGACTAATGAAAATAAGCTTTCAAACGTAGCCAATTTGGGACTAAATGGTTACGATACTTCAATGGAGCTCAGAGTTTCTAATTGAGGTAATTCTATAATGAGGGGATAGGGTGTCATTGAATGATACATGAAACTGTGAATACTGTATAATTGGCAATGAACAACCAACATTTCAGAACTAATACTTGAAAGCTTTTTAAAAGCAGATAGCTGATAACTTCATTGTTCAAGACCAGCAGGTGTTCTCACAATTACCTGAATTAATTTGCTTTAAAGAGGTTCAACAGAGCTTAACGTTCAACGTATCTATTATATATGTAGTTCTTTTTATAAAAGTGAAGCAATGGTAATTTTATCTTTTCGTTTTCTGGTACTTACTAGTTACCATGTAATTATTATCCTTACTCATAAGAAAATGTGTAAAATATATATTTTAATGCAAGGTGATGTTTCCAAAATCTTACGTAGCCTAAGCAATTAGAATTTTAATTTTTTAATAAGAAAAGTGACACCCGTAAAAGATGTTTTTGCATAAAGTTTATTAATGATTATTCATATCTTCACTTTCTATGTGTAATTTAGGCCACTGTGTGTACTTAAATTTATCCACTGCTTTATTGAAACATGAAAACATTAATCAAATGGCATTTTCCCTTTTACTTGTGGCTATTACATCATTTTGCACAAATGTTCTAATGTTTATTTCTAATTTGAAAAACGTGTATATTAGAAGCTAATTACAAAGTCATAATAAGATTTATAAAACCACTTAAACTTTTTCAGAAAATCTTTTCCTTCCTATATATTGTTGCCAAGTTTCTGATAAATCCCATTTGAGGGTTTATATCATTCTTTTTCCTGTCAATATAACTTTCAATCCATCCCAGGATGGACTCATGCTAATGTTTTCATGTTTTATATCAATTTAAGCTACAATATATTTTCTAGTTTTGATAATTATTTCAACAAATATTATTAACCCATACCCAAATATTTATTTTTATTCATCAAAATTCAAATATCTCCTAATTTTAAGAAAACAGTAATTTCTAGATATTGCCAAATTTTTAACAGAAAATGTTGCCATAGCATATTTTTTACATACTATGCAATCTGTCATAAGGATGTTTTAGTGTTTAATTTAATGTGTACTTTAGTGTTTGATTTTCTAAATTCTAAAAGAGTTTATTTTCACCTCCAAAATCAATCAAATGCCTTATCTCTGATTTAAACTTTGCTTCAAATCTTCATCTAAAACAGGATCACCACAAGTGTGATGATTTTGAGTTAGAAAATTCAAAGGTCAAAAATCATTAAATGCATGTTTATGTGATTTATAACAATAACAAAGTTAAGATATCACATAAGAAATATACATTCACTATATATCCCCAAAATTTAAACTTTACACAGTTAAAATGAAAACTCACACCCCAAATAATGGGCTGATGTGTGTCACATAGGTCTGATGAGGTTTGAAATTTACAAATAGAAGTTAATACTTACGCAATGGACAAGAAATATAATTGTAGAGATGAATCATTACATTTTACTCTTTTATTTTCTTCAACTTTAGTCATTTTTTGGTTAGGATAAAATTTTCTCACCAAAATATATTACTTATTAGGAAAAAAATGTACACATATTATTGAAGCTAGTGTAAGACTGCAAAGACATTTCTTTACCAACTGTTTTAGTTCTCTATTTCATACTAGAAATTAATTCTAATAATCTTTTAGTCTATACTGAATATTGAATGCATTTTTGTTTTGCAATCATGTTTGAATAAAGTAACACCTTAGTTGTAAAATTGTTTATTGTCTACCCTGAGATTAAATTTTTATACCTTCAGTCACATCAGTAGCCACAAGAGGTAAATCAAGAAAAGAAAAGTACCATCCAATTTTAGTGCTACTATTAGCAAGTGGTATAACCCAAAAAAGTTAATGAGAAGTGCAGACTCCACTTTTACTTATGTTTCTTTATTTAGTTTCATTTAGATGTTGTTTATTAGAAAATGAGTATGAAACCAATATATATGATAGATAAATTCAGGAACTTTTAATTGATGTCAATTCAAAATAAGGAATTATTGATAAGAAAGAAGAAAAACCTTTTGAAAACTACTTTAAGAGTTCCAGAACTTAAAAAGATGAAAAAATAAGAGTTTGTCTTGGTTCTTAAATCAGCTGTGTAAAAACAAAGAGAAAAGGACAGATAACAAACTAACATTTGCAAGAAATGAAGAGAGAACTCTGGGCTGACTGAAATCTGTTTCAATTACAGACAAAATGCAGATGTCTGTACACGGGGCAGCCGGTGCAGTGGGGGGAAACACGGGTAAATGGAGCAGCTAATGGAAACTAACTTGTCCACAGGAGGATCCTTTTCTAGCCTTTCTCCGGGGATCCAAAGACAGCATCTTATCACAGGGCTGCTTATGACCTGATTAAACTTCTGTGTTGGAGGGAGGTCAATTGAGGCTCTCTGTCCCAAGCTTTATTCCCTCCTGTCCACTTAAACTCATGAAAAGGAATAAAAATGGCGGTCTGGGCTTTAGGCCCTCCAATGGCACATTTCACCATTAGAGTGATCAACTCCAGGGTAATGCAAAACAAATAACTAGATATCTTAGGAGCATAATAGGTGGGAGCTGAAGGAAAAAACACCAGATCATACATTGTGTGAAGCAGATTAACTGGAACAGATAGACTATTTTATTTAAATTCAGATAAAAATATCATTAAAGAGGTAAGACTGAATTTTGGTATGGAATACAAGATTTTAAAATATTAGCAAATAATATTCCTAAAGAGCTGGGTAAAGGTTTTGGTTAAAGAAATAGTAGGATAGAAATAGGCTGATATGAGGGGGAAAAAAAGAGAGAGAGGGAGAAAATATTTGAAATAATAGTAGAAATACTAGATTGTATTAAATAATTGATGAGTTTCAAAAGACACAAATATGAGATATGAGATTTATAAAATATTTTGATTATTTTTTCTTCCTTTCTCCCTCCCTTCCTTCCTTCCTCCCTTCCTCCCTTCCTTCCTTCCTTCCTTCCTTCCTTCCTTCCTTCCTTCCTTCCTTCCTTCCTTCTCTTTCTGTCTTTCTTGTTATTGTAGCCATAGCCATCCTAATGGATTTGAGAGGTGGTGACTTCTTGTGGCTTTCATTTATGTTTCTTAAATGATTGCTGGGATTGAGTATCTTTTTATGTGTCCAGAAAAATCTTCATGCATATTCATAAAGCGAAGGTGTGAAATCATTAATCGTAGACTGTGATAGCAAAGTATCAGATGGAATTTTTGTTTCCATCATTGTGCATTGAAAATGGTTAAATTATGGTGGATGCACATTATGGCATAATCATAGACCTTAGTAGCCATGCACACACAAAAACATAGATTTTTAACAGAGTACTGAGTTAAAGAAGTAAGATGCAAAATTAAAACAATAGCATAGTGCCACTCATGAAAATTAAAAATATATGAATATTTAAAAAATAAATATATGAGTAAAGGCATTATATCAAACACGTTAGAATTTTTTTTAAGGGAAAAGGGGATGACACTGCTGAATTAAATCAAATAAAAACAGCAAAGAAGAAGAAGAAAGGAAGGAAGGAATAGAGAAAGGGAGAGATGAAGACAAGGAAGGAAGGAGTTATAGAAGCAAGGAAAAAAAGAAGAAAGGAAGAAAAGAAGAGGTGAAAACACAAAAACTCTGGATAAATGCAGGTGAAAGCCCTCATCTTCAAAATAGACAGTAATAACTTATTACGACTATGTTGCATTCTATTACAAAAATGCATCATCTGTGAATAGAATAGGTTTATGCCAGTCCTGTGTAAGAAGAAAATAATATTAAGTGAACTATTCCTCTTGTGAAAAATGTAAAATGTAATTTGAGGACTTTTTATTGAGGCATTCATTCAATTTAGAACATTTATGGTCAAGAATTTAGAAATATAAATAGAATATTAAGTTACTCACTTGTTCACTTGTCTTCTCTGCTTCGAAGTCACTAATGATACATACCAGTGGGTTAACACTGTTTACCAGAAAAGAAAAAAACACTGTTTATCAGTGACATATTTTAAATAACGACAGTATATACACAGACAGTAGAGAGAAGGGATGCCTACACAGAGCTTTTGTACAAATCAGTACAGGTGTAAGAAATCTGCAGAATCCCATAATAATTAAAATCCACTCTCTGCCTTCCTGACTAAGCAGTCCTCCGTGGTCAATGTGTGCCTCTTTTGGAGGCAGGAGGGAGGGAATCCCTCCACCCAAACTCCTCGCCAACTGCCTCCTTCCACACACATACACATGACTCCGCCTATTTATATGTGTGAACTTCCTTGCATTCAAGTGAACACAGACTATGGCTCTCAATTGTTTCTGTCAAGAAGGCAATTACATGTGGTGATTTGGTGTTTAGACTTATTGATAATCCGTCAGCCTAACGGATTCGCAAAACCTGTCTTGCTATTTCAAGAATCTCTTTGGTTTACATTAATTCTCTTTGAAGAAGAAACATTAAATATGACTGATCCAACATTCTTAAAAATCGCCTTTGGCAAGCAATTATTTAACGCCATCAGTAAATTCTTCTGAAAAGAAAATTGGGAAAATTACAATAGGAAGTGAATTCAAGCACTTCACTAATGGCAAGCAGAGCTGCCCAGTCAGAAGCTGGCAGCAGTGAGAAAGGCCGATTTATACATGAGTACGGCTGTGTTCTGAAGATGACAACCATTCCTAATATGCGCTGAATGGTGCAACATGACAGCTGCTATAGCAGTAGCTCAGGCAAATGACAGACCCGTTTCCAGTCATTTCCTCTTAGATGACTTCTTCTTCCAGGCAGATCCTCAGGTGATCATAGTTTTAACCATAGTCCTTACGTACCTAAAAATGCAGATTATTTGAAGAGAAGAACTTTTCTGTAAATTCAATCAATGTAACAACTAACTGAGCTAATTGCCTTACTTCTCCATGTTACTAGACCTTCATAAACTTGCCTTTACCCATATAATTATGCTGGTAGTGTAGTAACCTGGGCTTGAGGAATTAATAAAGCCAGGAGCATTTTGAAACTTGTAGGATGATTGGATGGATTTTTTTGTGAAATGATCACTAAGCAAGTGCATGAAAATCAACATGGTAAATCAACAAACCAATTGACTGACCAAACAAACAAACAGTGAGAATCAGATATTTAAACATTTATTTACGTGATGGGAAGAGGCCTGCAGCATGGGATAGGTCAGGCTATATTAAAATAATTCTATATGTGTTTTAAAAAGGTCTATTTATTTATTTGAGAGAGAGAGGGCACAAGCTAGGGGGAGGAGCAGAGGGAGAGTTAGAGAGAACCTTAAGTAGACACTCCATTGAGTGTGGAGCTGGCAGCAGGACTCAATCTCTCAACCCTGAGATCATGATCTGAGCTGAAATCAAGAGTCAGACACTTAACTGACCGAGCCACCCAGGTGTCCTGAAATAGTACTATAGATTTTAGCACTTAAAAAATAATGCATATAACCCAGGCTTTCACATACGCTTACTATGAAGAAAGTTATAAGAGATCCAAAGAAGCAAGAGATGATTTAAGCCCAAAGCTGCAAACAACTCAAATATCCCTTGATGGAACAATAAACAAATCTTGGTTTATTGATGCAGTGAATTTACTCATCAATAAAAAGTGGATTAGATTACTAAAGTGTCAGGCACTTGAGTGGCTCAGTCAGTTGGGATCCAATTTGTGATTTGTGCTCAGGTCATCATCTCAGGGTTGTGGGATCCAGCCCAGTGTTGGGCTCCGAGTTGGCTGAGGAGTCTGCTTGGGATTCTCTTTCCCTCTTCCTCTGCCCCTTCCCCAATTTTTCTCCCTCTTAAAAAAAAAATTACTAATACACGCAACATAATGGATAAATCTCAAATGCATCATGAGTGAAAAAGGTCAAACACAGAAAAAATAGCTAGATCTTATTTATATGAATACTAAAGATTGTCAAAATGAGTTTATGGGAGAGCTTGTTTTCAGTTGAAGAACTGACTGAATGGGTCATGATGTAACTTTTTGGGGTTAAGTAATGATTCTAAATCTTATTTGGGGTGGTGATAGCATGAGTTTCTGCAATTGCCAAAACTCATCAAACGAGAATTGAAGGTCTATGTATTTTGTTCCATGAAAATTATACCTCAATAAAAATAATTTATTTCATGAGTTATATATGTGTTTACCTAATATTAATGTAATTTCTAAAGTCTGAATAGAGGGCACCTGGGTGCCTTAACTGGTTAAGCATCAGATTCTTGATCTCAGCTCAGGTCATGATCTCAGGGTCCCTGTGTCAGGCTTTGTGCTGGGCATGGTGCCTGCTTGAGATTCTCTCTCTCCCTGCCCTTCTAAAAAATTTTTAAAAATAAAGTATAAATAAAAATTCATGGGCCACTGATCTTATATAATTGTTGCTTTGTGAATACATCACAAATGTCCTATTTTAGTCAACAATGATAGTAGGAGGCTAGATCTATCTTCAAATAATGTGTATTTTATCCAGGTGCTTCTGTTTACATATTGGAAATTGTTTCTATTGTTGACATTGCAAGGTAAATATTTTCACTGATGCGGCTGTTGGCTTAGCCATGCAGAACCAGTATATTTACATGTATTATTCAAATGAGATTTTGAAACATTTCTGGCTCCTGTTTTTCATATAAAATTGGCATTTTACAGTAATTATGCAAATACAGTTTTCTAATGAGAGTTCTTTCTTTTTGTTTATTCTTTAAGGAATTTTATGAACACTTTGAACTCATGGTAATCCTTTTAATTGAGCAAAAAAACTGGATGCATTACTTCCTACAATGTTAGAATATGTATAAAATTAACTTGTACAATGCAATTGTGTCTAGTTTAACCTGAGCTAATTTTTTCCCATAATGTGTTTAATTAAATACTGTATGCACTTTTTATCCTAGTTCTAAGTCACATACACACAAATTAAAATTATCTATTTACTAAATGGTAAAACATGTTCAGTCATATTACTTTACCAGTTCACGTTAGTGTGAACAATATAATCTGTAATTACTAGTCTCAAAATAGAAAATTCTACCATGCCAAGGTAGTATAGGGAATTTATCAAAGACCTTTTGAAAGTTACATGGTTTTGCTGTTTTCAGCAATATAATGCATTTGCTATTTGGGGAAAAAATTTTGTTTTAAAAATTGGGATATTATAGAAAAAAATAGAACAAATGTAATCTAAAGCATGCTTTACAAGTCTTTCCAAACTTTAGTGATAACAGTCTTGTGTTTTAAGATAACAAAGTTAAAAAAAAAATAAGATAATAAAGTTTTAGGTTAAGGGATATTAGAACTGAGGCTATACAAAAAAATATTTCAAACACAGAGAAAGATTGGTGGGAGGAATAAAAAGAACAGTTAGCAAAAAGGAAAAAAAGCAGAAATAAATTCCAGGAAATTCAGACATTTTCATTTTAATTAAAATAAAAATAATTAAAGAACCAAGTAACTTTTTTTTTAATCTGAGAATGAAATACAATGGCATCAAAAAAGCTTGGCAGATTTCAAAATAAACCAAATGGAAACTCTTCTTATGACAATTTATCATAATCTGAGTTTATTATAATCAGAGTTATATCCATTATAATCAATGGATATGTTAAACAGCAATCTGAAAAAAAAAATCTTTAGGAAGAGAACACATTTTTTTGAAGTGTTCTGAATTCCAAGTGCTATTTGGGAAGAATCTTGGTATATTAATTTACTTCTGATTTTATTCAATTAAATATGAGGTTATTTTATAGTGGAGTATTACTCATATTTTATGTTATCTATGAAAAGTAAAGTCAATCATGAAACTTTCTAGCTGGTAGAGAGAAAAAACAGTGGAATAATAAAGAGTTGATCTCTCTGGCAGAAGAAATCAAAGGAGAGAAAAAGAACACAGAAATGTCATGTTAGATTTTGAAAGTGGAATCACCAGCTCCTTCCCCCATCCTCAGGGGAAAACAGTGGATCATAAAGAAAATAACCCTGAAGAAACCAACGGTATCACCATTTGTGATACATCATGGCAGTGGTTACAGGATGGAGGATAAGCAGTGCTTTCTCCTCTAAGGTGAAATCAAGACTAGATGATGAGAGAGCAGATGCTTCCAGCAAGAAAGAGAGAAACTCTGCTAAAGAAACAGAACTGGAGAAAATGAGGTGCTGAAGAATAGTGTCAGCAAAAGCTAGCAGATTTTTTTTTCCAGGAAAAAATTACAGAGAGAAGTTTTAATATTTAATTTATATTCTGAAATGAACAAATTATGTACCAAGTTTGGACCATTTTTGCGTAGAACAACAAAAGTTTTCCCCTCATGTCTTTAGAATGAAACTATTTCTTAGTATTTTTTTAATTATTGAAAATAAATATTAAACTTCAAATGTATTCAGAAGAAAAAACAAAGATAAATATAATCCAAATAATGAATAGGAAAATAGAATTCAAACTTGTTAGTTACCATAAAAAGGTTGGAAGAGGAGCACCTGTGTGGCTCAGTTGGTTAAGTGTCAGACTTTTGATTTTGGCTCAGGTCACAGTCTCAGGGTCCTGGAATTGAACCTGGCATTGGACTTCTCTGTCAGCAGGGACACTGCTTGAGATTCTCTCTTGCTCCACCCCCTCTCTTTCTCTTTCTTTCAAATAAATAAAATAAATCTCTAAAAAAGTTGGAAGAATTAAACTTGTCAAGTAAAGCTATTGTGGGGTTACTTTATAAATGGTCAACTTTATGCAGTTTACAAAAGGCTTGTCTAAAATATTTTATTTTTGTAGATTTTTTCAATTTTTATTTAAATTTCAGTGAGTTAACATACAATGTACTATTAGTTTCAGGTGTATAACTTAGTGATTCAATACTTATATACAACACCCAGTGCTCATTACAACTGCGCTCTTTAATCCCCATCACGTATTTCACCCATTCCTCAGCTCATCTTCTCTCTGGTAACCATCAGTTTGTTCTCTATAGTTAAGAATTTGTTTTTTGGTTTTCCTCTCTCTTTTTTCCCCTACAATCATTTGCTTTGTTTCTTAAAAATTAAAAATAAATGTATACTCAGCAAACATTAACACCTAGCTAAGCTGGCTCAAAGCAATTCCAAGCAAAATAGACATGAAGGCAAAACATCTCATTAGATATACAGAGGCTATACACACTCTGCAGAGCAATTTAATTCACCAACCAAAAATATAACAATACTAAACTTATCGGAACTAAAAACATAGCTCCAAGTTGCACAAATCAAACAACTGATAGAAGTGCAGGTAGAAGCTGACATTTCCAAAATCACTGTAGTAGTTTTAAGGAATCTCTCTCAGTAGTTTCTGGATCAAGCAGACAAAAATATGAAGATATTCAGTGATAATTTGAATGGAAAAATTAAAATTTTTCTATCTAAAATAAATACGTATATGATTCTGGTACTATCAATTCCCAGTGTCCTAAAATGAATATAGATCCTTCACTAACAAATACGAAATTTAAGGACAGGAAAAAAATAGATACAAGACTTATGTGGAGAAAGCTTAAAATTAAAGCACAACACTTTTATAAATTAAATAAATACATGAAAATGTATACTATATTCAGGCACAGAAAAACTAAATATAATATTTCTCCCAAAAGAAACCACAAATTCATGCAATATCAACCTATTAATTATAATAGTATTTTTCATTGGATCTCACAAAGTATATTATCATTTTTTTTATTCTGAAAAGCCAATTGCCAAAATTAGTCAATTTTGAAATTAAAGAAGAATAAGAGAGAAAGAGAAAAAGGGCCGGGTGTGAAAGAGGAGGAAGGGGGGGGAAGAGTAGAAAGAAGAAGAGGGAGAAGGGAAGGAAAGAGGAAAAAATGAGGAAGAGGAGGGGCAGAAGAAAAGGAGGACAAGGAGGAGGAGAAGAAGAAAGAGAAGGAGAGGGCAACAACAATATGTGATGGAAACATGTTCAAAATATTAATAGATTGACTGTAATAGCTAAAAACCAGAAGCAATTTAAATGTCCAACAGCAAGAGCCTGAGGTGTGTATATAGGAAAGGGTGCAGGGTACATAAGGAGCATCACTGAAAGCAAAATAGGCGTAGGAAGAGAGGAGAGAGAGTAATAACTAGAAGTCAGGGGTAACATCTTACCAGATACCTTTATAAACCTAATGGAGGTAAAACATGTGGTATGGCTACAGAACAACAAATAGATGAATGGAGCAAAATAGCCGAGAAGCAAAATCACAAATATTGTTTCAAAAGGTTGACTTATGACAAAACGGGGAAACACTTATCCATTCATATTGCTTAAACAATTCTCTATTTGAAAAAAATGGAACCTATCTCATAAGTTTAATAGAAAGCAATATTACCTCCAAGGTATTAAAGAAAAATTAATCCCCTCATATTTAAAGTAATTGAAAACTCATCTCACGCACACACACACACACACACACACACACACACACATTCCTATGGTTCAATTAGGTAAGAACAATTTTAAAAGCCCTCACCAGAAGAAATGAAAAGACAATTAACTAAACAGGAAATGCAGTTATAAATAAACAAAAGAAATGATGCAAAAAACCCCCACAAATTTTCAGGAAAATGCAAAACAAAGATATATTTAGGTATATAGTCTCACAAACTTCAGATGAACAAAACATTTAAAATCTGACAATATCAAAATAACATAAAGTTAAGTGAAGCCTGGGTGGCTCAGTGGGTTAAGCGTCTGCCTTGGGCTCAGGTCATGATCCCTGAATATGGGGACTGAGCCTGGCATTGGGGTCCCCATTCAGTGGGGAGTCTGCTTCTCTCTCTGCCCCTCACCCCACTCGTGCTCTCTCTCTCTCAAACAAAGAAATAAAATCTTTTTAAAAAAGTATAAAGTTAGAGAATAATAGAATATTTTATTAAATCATTCCAGTAATATGCACTGGAACCTAAAATGCCTATGAAACGCCTAAGACATGATGCAGCAATTTTACTACCAAGCATACACCCTAATGGAACCTTTCCCTCCATGCTCATGGAGACCTGTCCAGGAATATTAATAGATGTGATGCTTACAGAAGCCATGACTTAGAAGCAACTTCAATGTCCGATAGCAAGAAATCGAATATGTACATTTTAAAACAAAAGGTCCAGTATACATAAGGGGCATTATTGAAAGTAGGATAATAGAATTTTGTAAGTTATGAAAATATCAAGTATGACACTATATATATATATATATAGAGAGAGAGAGAGAGAGAGGGAGTTTAGATTAATTCATGAAAATGATGTGTAACAAATCTAGGATAGTAATTTCCTCTAAAAGGAATTCCATCAGGAAAGGAAGTATATTTTTTAATGTTTAATTTTTTAAGCTCGGTGATGTTTGATACATTACTCATTGTAACTTTACTATAGTAGAAATTATTCAGTAAATTTTTAAGTTGATAATCATTGGCTTCTGTTCTTGTCTGTAGCCCCTTTAATCTTTGCATTAAAAATTATTTACATATTTCTTCCAGTTCATATTTTGATAAAAGTAATTTGACTAAATCAAACCAAATCAGAACACTTACCATGGTACTTTGCTATGTGTTTTGAGAGGAATAGAAAGAACATAGTAATCAAAAATTCATAGCGTGGTTTGAGAGACAACATGAAATATTTATGAATTTAAACAAAAATATTAACTGGATTAAAAGCAGTAATATTTTAAAAACAATTCTAAAATAGAACATTAATCAGCAATAATTTCTTTCTAAATTGCTGTAAAAGTAGAATTTAAATGTTTATTTCAAAGATAAAATGATTTATACTTCAGGGAATTTCAAGTCTTAATAGGTCACACTTCATGGTTAATCTCCAAAGGGAAATATAATCATGCCACTTCCCAAACTTACCTCAACATGGAATATTTGAAGGGATGAATGGGGAGTTACCACATTCTTGGATAAACAGTGTTGTTGGATTCCCGAAGAGGAAATAGTTTTGGGGAGGCTTCATGAAAACATTACATTTTTTGTGAGCAAAGTGAAGAAGGGAAGCTGACCATAATGATTTTTTATGACCATTATTGGTAGATTAACTAATAAAACATTGCATAAATGACAGAGCAATAAAAATTATCATTTCATTAAATATTCCCATCAATTTTCCTATAATAAATTAAGTTGATAATATGTGACTTCTTGTAATTATACATTTCTTAAATGCTTTGATTTTTTAAATATCCTATTAGCTGTTATTTCATACCATGGCTAAAAAAATAGTGTTCTTATTTCTTTTTTTTTTTTAAAGGTTTTTTTTACTTTATTTATTTATTCGACAGAGATAGAGACAGCCAGCGAGAGAGGGAACACAAGCAGGGGGAGTGGGAGAGGAAGAAGCAGGCTCATAGCGGAGGAGCCTGATGTGGGGCTCGATCCCAGATCGCCGGGATCACGCCCTGAGCCGAAGGCAGACGCTTAACCGCTGTGCCACCCAGGCACCCCAAAAAATAGTGTTCTTTGTAATTTTGACTAAACTGTTAACATTTGACTAGAACATTGTGTAAAAATGGAATAATACAGAGACAAAAATGTTTACTTTATTTTCTTGTAAATATCCATTTTGATTCATGGATATGTCTGTTATCTGTTCTTTCCACTCAATTGAACATCTGTTTTCCTAAGCCTCTTTTTTTCTCTAATAAGAATTCTGAACTTGGAAAGCAATCTCAAAATAAAGCACCAACTGTTCGTTAGACACTCAGGCCTGTTTTGGACGCCCTCTGGGACACAAGGGCATGTGAAGCTATTTCCAGGCTGCGAACAGCAGAAAAGTTGACAGATGCTGGTGTTGTTCCTTAGATTACTCCTAAAGATCACATACCTCAAAGATGCCAGTCTACATTTTCTCTAATAGATTGGTAGTGAGACAAGAAACATAAAGTAAGCATATACAGTGTCGTATATTAACTTCCTAGAATGTGTATGAGACAAAGAGATGAACCACAGGCTGGTTTTTTTTTAATATGAAAATACATCAAAAATTGCTTTATCCCTCATCAAAAGTCATTATTTTGAGATCAACTATCCAATGAATATTAATTATTCATTTTATTCATTGAGACTAATAGGCATATCAAAAGAAAGAGAATATACACATCACTCTTATTTACTATTCTGTTTTAAGGTTCACTTCTTCACCTGTTTCGCTGGTTAGTTAATATTCTCCTAATATAATTAAATAAAGAACATTATTTGAAGTAGATATTGTAATAAAGAATAATCCATTTTTCTAATATACAATGAACATTTGATAAAATTTAGGTTAATTTTATAAAATGAACTCTACATACTCATAGTTGTAATGAAGGCTATTATTACTAACATTACTCTTTGAGAAATAGTGCAGACATTTTAAAACCAAAATTCAAAAAGTCCAATAATTAAGTCAGTGATATAGCAACATGTTTTGTAGAAACTGCTTTTAAAGAAAGATTTTTGTAGAGTTAAGCGGAAAATGGAAATTTATTTAGTGAAAATCTGCCTGAGTGCTATTTTCAATTATTTTGATGTTTAAATGTTTATCTATTGGTGAGGACGTGCAGTGCACAATATTATACCTGTGTAACATTTTACAACTTATAAAATCTTTTAAAACATTTAAATCTCATTTAAATTTCATAACCCACCTGAGAATTTACACGATAAATGTTATCTTTCTCTCTGCTGATGGGAAAAATTGGGCCTAACAATGTGGGGTGATGAGTTAAGGAGAAAAAAAAAAAAAAAGAAAAAACTTGTCTCCTAACCCTGCACCATATTTATGAGATTATGATTTAATATCTTCCCTCATACTTAATAATTGAACAGAAGGCCTAGTTGCATACTTTTAGAAGCAAACTTTTAGGAGCACATAAAAAATGAAGGTTAGGGGCACCTGGGTGGCTTAGTTGGTTAAGTGCCTGGCTTTGGCTCAGGTCATGATCGGGGGTCCAGGGATTGAGCCCCACATAGGGCTCCTTGCTCAGTGGAGAGTCTGGTTCTCTCTCTCCCTTGCCTGCAGCTCTGTCTACTTGTGCTCTCTCTCTCTGCTGAATAAATAAATAAAATAAAATAAAATAAAATAAAATGAAGATTAATGGTCAAGAACAGAATATTGAGAAAATTCCAAGAAAAAAACTGTTTCTACCACTTAATTCAGCAAGGCAACCATTCATTGCCAACAAAGTAGAGTATTCGGCTGCAATGTGGGCTATAATAAACAAGTACTTATTTTTAATTTTTGATATTTTATCTTATTAGATTTTGTTGTTAAAATAATTGTATTTATATGAATTATCAGTCATTTCTAAATGTTGAAAGAATAAGTCAAATAGAAAACAGGAAATACAACTCTTATTTTGGTTGTATTACCCATATTATTAATGATTAGAAATGATCATTCCTTTTTTTACAAGAATTTTTTTTCTTCTTTTTATTTTATTGACAATAGATTTAAGTTCCAAGTTCTTCTGCAGTAGTGGAATTCTATCACATTTAACTTTTAGAATGTTGATGGACTCCATCTAGTTTATAAGAATTAAACAAATTTGGAATGTTTTCAATTTGCTTACTTTGTGACTATTAAAATCAACATTCTTTAAATATCAAGAAACCAATATTCTTATTAATATATTACTTACATCACTACAAATAATTTATTAGTTTATAAATTAATATGTATAAACATCTTATTCATTATAAGTTCATCTATTCAGATTAAAATATTTAAATAAATTTAAAAATCTAATGTCTCAGGTTCTAAGAACTTTAAAACCTTAAGAAGCAGATAAACACAAACATCATGATTACAGAAATTATCATCTAACATTAAATCTGATTAAAAGCCCTAATCCACCAGATTCAGGTTTGTTTCTGTATTGTCTGTATGCTCATCCTTGTTTTGAATATAGAGACTATGAATCCTTTCATGTTTATATCTTGCCAGCTTTACCTCCTAAAGTTGGCAGAAATGTTATCAGGCACAATCTTTGTAGCTTTGCATGATTGCAGTGCTCTTTCATGCTTAAAAGGAAAACAAAACAAAGCACCACTTCAGACCAGCAAGCAAAGGCTGCAGGATTTGGGTTTTTGACCAAATAATGCTCAGTTAGGAAAGAAGACTTTGTTTTATTGTATAAATTTATCCAATCCTACAGGTAGGGTCTATTTTTTTAGATTTTTTTTTTTCTATTCCCATGCTAAAAGAAATTTGAAACCGCTGTCCTTGACAGAATTTTAGTTTCTTGAAACATTCACTGTAGCATTGATACAATATTTAAATTTGTATAACTGACATTACCTGACTCATATTTTTATTAGCATATATTCACTTAATCTATTACATATTTAAATGCATGCATGCATATTTATCTATAAATATGTGATTTGGGTTCTGCATATTTACATATGCATTTATATGTGCAATTTGCATATTCAAATATGCATTATAGTATACTATAGATAATACATATATTCTATATCAGTTGGCAATACACATTCATTTACATATTGTTTGTGACTGCTTTTGTGCCAAATTGGCTGATTGAATTGAGTAGTGGTGACAGGCCATATGGTCTGCAAAGTCTAATATTTACTTCCTTTAACTTTACAGAAAATGTTTGTTGACTCCTGTTCTATATTATGCAGATCTATATAATATTAACATATATAAAACACATGTTTACTCTATCTATCATTTATCTACCTACCTACCTAACATACCTATGTTTTTTTGGATTACAATGGGATATAAAATACCATATTTCCTAAATCATGCCATTACATCACTTTACTACAGTGCTTCTAAATGGAAAGGGCAAGTATTGTACTTAGATAAACAAGTAAATAAATCTTTCAGGTTTGAAAGTGGAGAAATGAAACTCCAAGATCTTTAAATTTCTTCATCCAAAGCACAACTCTTAGAGAAATCTTGATTGTGAAACAAATACTATTAATTATGGAAAATAATGTATCTGGCATACTTAACTATTCCTGACTCACTTATTTATGTGCTTTTTTATTTTATATAGAATCGGATTCGTAATTTTAAAAATAATATTGCCACAAAACTTCATCTGCTCCTACAAATAGGAAAAAAATAATTAATTGGGGAATATAACTAAGAAATTTTCAATCAAACTACAAAAACAGGACTACTCACAAGAAATTGTACAAAAGGGGTGCCTGGATGGCTCAGTTGGTTAAGCGGCTGATTTTAGCTAGGGTCCTGATCTCAGGGTCCTGGGATCGAGCCCTGCATCATGCTCCCTGCTCAGCAGTCTCTTTCTTCCTCTGCCTCTCCCTCATGCTCTCTCTCTCTTAAATTAATAAATAAAAATCTTAAAGAAAGAAGAAAGAAAGAAAGAAAGAAAGAAAGAAAGAAAGAAAGAAAGAAAGAAAGAGTACAAAAGATTAGACTTTTAATTTTTAAGTTACCAAGAGAAATTAGGCTATGTTTGTACATATAGGTAGCAAGTTTTATTGAATATTAGATTGTGTGTACACACATGAATGAAGGATTTAGAGGATGCTATTGGCTGTAATATTTGAACAAACTGATCAGAATGAGCTTCTTTATTTTGACTTAAGTGACTTCTTCTTTTCAGCCTTGCTGTCTGGCTTTTGAGACTTTCTAAGAAAATTAACTTACCTGAAAAGAATGTTGAGAGTCACTCTATAGTTGTGCTGATATCATGAGTCTAACATAACTTCAGAGACTTTTGCTGGGATAATATTTTATTCTAAATTTGATATGGCTTCTGCAACAAATTTGCGGTCCTTCACTGGGTTCCACTCCCAAATCACCCTAGCCCATCTCCTTCTGGGTCAACAACTGTGCAAAATTGACCATCAGCAATTATCAGCATATCAGAGTGACTCTACTCCACAGTGAATTACAGCAGAGTAGATGTTTCCTTACAGAGGAAAAGAACAGAGGATAATACAATGATGTCCAATTCAAATCAATTAACCTTACAAAAGCACTAATTATCAACAGATAAGAATTCTGGGTAAGAGTAAGGCCTTAAAAGATTCAAGAAACTGAAATTTATCTCTTACTAAGTTTGTAGTGCCTACATCTTTGAACTTAATACACTGAATGTTACTTTAAAATATTTTAGAGTGTTTTTGACATGTAAACAGGGCTTTGGATTTTTTTTTTTTTGTCATGTTAGTCAATATTATTCAAATTGTTGTTTCCCTCAGATAGCTTCGAGACATAGCTACAGATCTTACATATAATTTGCTGACTTCTGATGGAAGTATACATGCAGTAAAATGACGTGAAAGGGTGCTGGATTTCTCCACAGGAGCACTGGAAGATTGTGGATGGATGATCTACAAAAAGATAAAGATTACTGCCAATGGCTGTTAATTCCAACAGCATTAATCACCGCCCGTGTTGAAGGTCAGGTGACTTGTAAATAACAAGATTCTCTTTCTTCATTTTATCTTAACCAGAGTCTTACTTCCTAAACCCTAATAGTCCTTTTTTCTTCTTTTGTTCTCACCGAACTTTCCTAGGCTCCTCTGTTTCCTATTGAATTCCCTGTAGAAGCACAGGCCATCCTGTATTCTTTCACTATCTGACGAAGAAAACTTTTTCACATCTAACATTAGCGAATAAAGGTTCAAATGACCCTTGAACAATGGAGTTTTACTGTATGGGTCTACTTTTAAGCAGATTTTCTTCAATAAATACAGTATAGTACTTTAAATTTATTTTCTCTTCCTTACTTTCTTGACAATATTTTTCTCTAACTTACTTTATTGTAAGAATACAGTATATAATGCATATACAAAATATGTTTATGTTATTGGTAAGGCTTCTAGTCAATAGTAGGCTGTTAGTAGTTAAGTTTTTGAGGAGTCAGAAGTTACACGTGGATTTTCAAACATGTAAGGGGTTGGTGCCCGTAACCATGTTGTTCAAGGGTTAACTGTATTGATTATTCCTTATCTCCAAAACAAATATTTATGTAGCTTCACATGGCTGGTGGCCACTATATGAGGAAAACAGCGAAATATTCTCTAAATAACCTGGAAATCAGGAATGGTAGAAGCACTTACAATTTTAACAGTTTACTTGGGTTTCATGTGAATTAGGAAATATTTAGAACTTCCAAGGGGAAAAAAATATGGAAACAATTCTCTTTCTATAATCCCCAGGAATGATTTTGTGTATATTGTCATATGAATTAAGTTGCCAGGATAAGATAGAGTTTGCAAGCCTTTGCAAAGATGGAATTAATGTTTGATATGAAAGATGGGGAAAGTTTATTATGGAGTCTTGATTTCATATTTCAGATATGGGTAATCATATGAACCACAAAATATAGAACAGAATCAACCCCTGAGAAAGGTCACGTGGTGTATGATGGAGCCGTAGAGTGATTAATTCTGATTGGTATGTGAATGTTTTCGGAAAGACTGATATTTTCAAGTTTAACTCTACACTGAAGGAACAGTCTAACTCATTAAATTGTTAAAACTACATTTTGTGCGTAGAAGATCCATTTGTTAAACAATTATTAAAAAGAGAAGAATTGGGGTGCCTGGGTAGCTTAGTTGGTTAAGTGTCTATGTTTGGCTCAGGTCATAATCTCAGGGTCCTGGAATCCAGCCCCTCCTGCTCAGTGGGGAGTCTGCTTCTCCCTCTCTCTCTGCCCTTCCCCACCCCTCACTTGGTCTCTCAAATAAATAAATAAAATTTTTAGAAAAAACCAGAGGAGAAGGATAAAACGAATGCCAATACTAATAGCAGCAGTTGTAACCATGTATATAGGAAACCACTTCAATACACACATGGAAGAGACCATTTAGAGAGCCTCTACTAAGTGCCTCCTGCTAACTCCTAGAAATTGTTCCCTGCACACTCTTATATCTTCGAATTCTCATAAGTATCTTATAGGCTAGTTATTATTAACTCTTTTTCATATGAGGAGACTAAGCCTGCCAGAGACTAATTAAATTGTTTAAAATTTATGCACATCTAAGAGTGAAAGAGCTGGAATTTAAATCTAGGTTTCCTGAATTTAAAGTTGATTGTTCAGGGGCGCCTGGGTGGCGCAGTCGTTAAAGCGTCTGCCTTCGGCTCAGGGCGTGATCCCGGCGTACCGGGATCGAGTCCCACATCGGGCTCCTCTGCTGTGAGCCTGCTTCTTCCTCTCCCACTCCCCCTGCTGTGTTCCCTCTCTCGCTGGCTGTCTCTCTGTCACATAAATAAATAAAATCTTTAAAAAAAAAAAAATAAATAAATAAAGTTGATTGTTCAGGGGCGCCTGGGTGGCACAGCGGTTAAGTGTCTGCCTTCAGCTCAGGGCGTGATCCCGGCGTTCTGGGATCGAGCCCCACATCAGGCTCTTCCGCTATAAGCCTGCTTCTTCCTCTCCCACTCCCCCTGCTTGTGTTCCCTCTCTCTCTGGCTGTCTCTGTCTCTGTCGAATAAATAAATAAAATCTTTTAAAAAAATAAAAAAATAAAATAAAATAAAGTTGATTGTTCAATTGTGTGATTTAAATGATCACATGTGCCAAAGTTGTTTCTGTGTCCTGGGAAATGCAGACATGTGAAAGGCCCCGTGCATTAAATATACCAATAAAAGTAAAGGAAAACTTCAAAGGAAGGCGTCTTGTCACCTAAATCTTAAGCACTAAGTAAAAATTTTCCTGGCAAACAAGATCATTAGGATGCATACGGTGGTAGAAAGCAAAGGGCATACATATCAAGCAAATCAAGAACATCTGATTAAAGATAAGATATAGATTCATAAAAGGTCATAAAATAGGGATAGTGCTGGCAGGAGCTGGATTTGGAAGTCATTGTGGAAGTCATTGATCAGAAATGAAAAGTGTGTAACCAAAGAAAGTCTATCACAAAAGCCAAGGGAGAAGCCATCTTTAGGGCGAAGATGATGCTGATTAGTCTCAAATACTGCAAAGGGACTGAACTGATAGGAACATGGAAAAGGCTGTTATATTTTAGGACACAGAAAGTGGTGGATTATCTTTGAAAAGTGATACTGTAGTCAGAGTGACATTTTGGGAGTTAATAAGTGACTATATGATAAGAAGAAAGAGCAGTAAAGAGAGAATTATCAAAATAGAAGCAATTAGTAAACAATAGTTTTTCCAAACTTTAAATAAATTGCTCAATGACCTTCATATCATTGCATATAAAATAGCTGCCTAAATACCGAATTTTCTTAAACAATATTAATGTATGAGTTTTGAGTGTTCTGTTACACTGACTTCGGGGATTATTTTATCATATTCTTTATGGTACCCACGATTTCTGTAAGAGTAAAGGTTTTCTTTTAATTCTAACAGAATATTGCATATACAACATCATTTACCTAAAATATCATGTTATCAGCATTTTCCTACAAAATTGTTGGGGCCCTTCAAAAATGGGTCTCCTTGGACTTTTTAACTTGGAGTTGTCTACACTGAGCCTCTAGCAATTCACCAACTGCATTTCAGGTTTTCCTACCATGGCACTAGTTCCCATGGCTTTCTTTTCTCTGGTAAGACATGACTGCCTTTGTTCACCTGTCTATGTCTCCTACTATGAGGACATGCGTTTTTCCCTCCCTCACGGACAAGACAATGCTGATTTTTCAGTCTCTTCACCTTCCTACTTGTTGTTAGAAAGGTAGACAACTTCCAAGGTCCTTGCATGTAGAACTCTTGATTTACTTTTCAGGTGTCAGAATATCTATTTTGCTTTTAATACACATATTTTTAAATGTGATTATATATTAATTTTGTATTTATTAGTCTATGGCTCCTCTGGGGTTCTTGGTACTTTATAAGATGACAAAATATCTTAAATCTTTCCTGTCTAGCATTTGTGATTTTCTTTCTCCAAACCATGGCTTCCTACTTAACATAAACTTAATTAAGTAGCACACTCAATAACTATTTACCCACCTTAATGGAGTAGATTCAAATTGCATAGTAACACATTAAAATGTACGCTGGGTGAGGACAGATTTCTTTGTCGAGGTCCTTGCGTTGCCAATACTTGATACAAGATCTATCACGTGATAGACACATGCTAAATATTTATTCACTAGTCAATGATTAATTAGTTAATATTTATTATATTAATGAAAAATTTTCCTTTGTGACAGACTAAGAATTAGAATGTGTGTCAATCCTATGTTTAAAATTTACCGTTGTGTGTAGAATACACTGACATGGTATTTAAATAAATATCCTCATTTAAAATATGTATTTCTCCTCTCAGTCAAGTAAAATGCCCTGGAATATGTAATCAAACAAAGCTAGAAACCCTACGTTTTCTGCTGACTTATATTCTTCAGTCCAATTAAGCTTATTTATAGCTGATCTTATAGCTTTGGATATTTGCCAAATGTCTTGCTGTTTGTAGGACTCTCAAAATACTCAAGGTCCCTACATGTATTGCTGTGTTGGTTTGAAGCACTAGAACTTGTGGGTGACAGACAGCTGACATCTGGACTATTTATTTTAACCTGGTTCTTACTGATCTTAGACTCAGACTTTGGTGAATAAATTAGTCGGTCTCCATTTATCCAAAGGAGGAGACAGGAAAATCTGAATATACGTTTCATGAAAGGGAAATTACTATAGACACAGACAGAGGCACAAAGCAGGATGGATTAGCAAAAGGAAACCTGAGTGCTTGGGTGGGGATGGAACATGGATGAGAGGAAAAAGAAGATGGACCAGAACATTCCTCAAGACAAACAAGACACAATTAAGGATTCACCTACATTTGTGTTGTCTTTGGAAGGTAAATCTGTCCGAGTTCACTGCCAGTCCTGGAAACTCAGTCAGAGTGAAGCAGAAGGGAAAGAAAAAAAAAAAAAAAAGCTTATGGTCACACCATGATGATGTGGAAGAATCATAAATGAAGTGAAGAGTGAGAAGGCACAAATGTCATCTGCACTTGGCCTGTCCTTCTCTTATTCAACCTATGCAGACATATATTTTCCTATTCAACACAGTAAGTGCAGGCAACAAACGGACGATGTGTTTGAGTGTCTTACAAGTAGTTGTCCCATTTATTTGACACGTAGAAAGTCATGACCATCAGGTGCCTAGCATAGCAAACCGAAAAGGATAGTAATGAGGCAATTGACCAAAGAGAATATCCAGCAGTCATTTTCTTTCTTTCTTTCTTTTTTTTTTTTTTTTTTTTTTTTTTTTGCTACAGTGTGCAGAAAATTCTGCATGCTTAAGGGGGAAAAAAAGGTCTTTGTTTTTTATTTTCCTATGAAGTATCTCAGGTATGGTATGCAGCCCCTAAGAAGGTCCCAGTGATCCTATCTCCTGGTACCCCCAGGAGATAGGCTTATGTGTCAGATTCTCTATTACACCAAATCCCCTTACATGTTATAAGCACATGAAATATTAAGCATGTATATTTCCAGAAGTGAATAAAAATCAATACGAGTTTGATTTCTTAATTTAACTCTCAGCTATCTCAGTATGAAAAAGTACTTGACCCTTCTCTCAATGGTAGCCTAAGGTCATTTTGTACCAAAACTCCTCCTGAGAAAAACCATACATACGGGGAGAAATAAGAAAAAAAAAAAAAAACAAGTTTGAAAGCAAGAAAGAGGCGAAAAGGGAGCAAGAATTTGTAGAGTCTAAAATCCAGAGTGTGACGATGATCCCTTCCTCCAGATGGAGCAGGCACCTAGTCCAGGTCCAACAACAATTTCAGGTCACTGTGAACCTTAAAAGACTGAAGTGACCTTGCAGAATCAAAGAATGTACATATTTTTATTTTATTGGATTATCCCAGTTGGTACTCCCACCAGTAATGTGAAAGAGATACTATAGCTCCATGTTTTCAACAACACTTGATGTCTGTCCATTTAAAATTCTTACTAGCATGGTGTGGATTAGTATCTTATTGTGGGTTTAGCTTGATTTATCTTATAAATCATGATGTTGAGCACTTATTACAAATATTTATAGGCCATTTGATATTTTTTTGTTTAAAGTGTGCAATCAAGAATTTTGCCCACTGTTAAATTAGGTTTATAGTCTTAAAAACATTATCTATCTATTTTAGAGAAAGACACTGTGTGTGAGTGGGGGGAGGGGCAGAAGGAGAGGATATTTAAGCAGACTCCCTGCTGAGAGTGGAGCCCAACATGGAGCTCAGTCCCCTGAGATCATGACCTGAGCCAAAATCAAGGGTCGATGCTCAATCGACTGAGCCACCCAGGTGCCCCTATAGACTTTTTTTATTCATTATAACTATACTTTATATATTCTGTATACAAGCATTTTTCAGTTATATCAATTGAGAATATTTCTCCAATCCTGTGGGTTGTCTTTTCAGTTTTAATGTAATCTTTTGATATAAAGTTCATCCTAAATTTTAATGAAATCCATTTTATCTATCTTTTGTTTTAGGACATTTATCTTTCTTAAAATATCCTATTAACAGTCAAGGTGATACTATCTTGTGGTTTCTTCAAACAAGTTCCCTTCTTCTTCTTCTTCTTCTTCTTCTTCTTCTTCTTCTTCTTCTTCTTCTTCTTCTTCTTTTTCTTTCATGTTCAGGTCTATGATCCATCTCAAATTAATCACTGAACATGGAGTAAAGGAAGGATTATGGTTTATTTATGTATATTTTAGTGTAGATATCTAATTGGCTAAGTACTATTTATTGAAAATAAATCATTGCCCACTGAATTGCAGCAGGGCCTCTCCTCTGTTACCAATCAGGTGATTGCTTGTGATCAGGTATGTTGCTCCTCATTTACCAACAGACTTTCCTATTAAACAATTTATTTTTACAGCAAAGGTAGGATGGATGTGAGTCCAATAACGGGTTGCAGCTGTCATATTCTGCTACTTCACTCTTATGGCAGGCACACTGGTTCTCAAGGTGTGCAACTAGGCTACATGCCTCTAGGAATTTTTCCTGGAATTGCTTGACCCTCCGATTGATTTCACACATCTTAGTAAATTAATTTATATTTAAAATAACTGGAATGAATCTTCATAACTATAATTAAAAAGCCTTTCTATTTGATTGATTGATTGCTTGATTTTAGAGAAAGAGAGTGCAAGAGCTTGAGCTGGGGGTGGGGGGAGGAGCCGAGGGAGAGGGAGAGAGAAAATCTTAAGAGAAACTTCAGCAAGTTCTGTGCCTAGCACGGAGCCCAACGCAGAGCTAGATCTTACAACCCTGAGATCATGACCTAAGCCGAAAATCAAGGGTAGGATTCTTAACTCACTGAGCCATTTAGGCACCCCCAAAATCCTTTCTGATACATAAATTTACACAAATTCTTTGATAATTTCTTATGGTTTTTCCCCCCTGGTTTGGGCAGAAAGAATTATGAATCTCTCTTCCACTAAGTTGCATAATTGACTTTTTTGATTTTTCGCAATTTTCCTAATCTAAGAACCATAATTTCCTACCTATATTCAAATGGCACCTAACTGGATTTTACATAAGTTTTATATACCTTTTGTCTGATTTGTGCCTACATATTTGAAGTTAAGACAATGGTAGTAGGGAATAGTATGGCAAGGATGGTTTACACGTGTTGCAAAGAATCTGTCAATGAAGTATAGCGTATAAAGTACACACACAGCCCCTTACAAATTCTTAAGTTAAAAGTAAACTTGATTCATACTGTTCTAATTTCAAACTGTTATTTGTACAGACATTTGATGGGACTTTATAACAACGTTGAAACATATTGTGACATTAACTTAAATTCCATTCTAAACATTTCTTCACCTCTTGAACACTACATTTTAAAAAAAATTATCTGACATTTAAACTGGCTTTCAAAATATCTTCTAGAAATGTCTTCGTGTTGTCTCTCGTTATTATAAATATACAAGTAATGGGACTAAGAAATAACTCTGTGCTCACCTTTATCTCTGAGGCATTTCATTACTACGCCGGTAAGTTTGAAAGCTACAACTGCACTCAGGATACCAACATGCCCTTCTACTGCTAAAGATTTTAAATATATGAAAAGTAAAAAAAATGAAAATATAAATATGGTGAAGCCTCCAAAATTAAGTTTTTCACTCAGGCATTCATTAAAGAATTTTGAGCACCTATTAAGTGCTCCTCACAAGTAGGTAATCCAGATAGAAGAATATTTGTATTTCTTGCTCCAAAAGAGATTTTATCTTATCCTTGCTATCTACAGAATACAAAGAGTCACGTAAATAAAGACCATTGCATTATAAAAAATGGTTCTGTGAAATATGATATATCTATAATAAAAGCATGCTGAACGTCAGAACCCAAACACGGGTCACTTGTCCTGTTTTGTGACCAAGAGGTTGGATATAAAGCAGTAGTACTTAAACTGTGGTCCATGAAACTGTAGTGTTGACATCACCTGCAAATTCCCAGGCCCCACCCCAGACACACTCAATTAAACATTCTGGGAGTTGGGACTCAACAATCTGTGTTTGAACAAACCCTTCAAGTAATTCTGACATGCACTGAAGTTTCAGAACCACTGGCATATACTATTATCTTGATAGAGATGATATCTGTGTTAAAATATTAAGACAGCCTGGAATCATTTTACGAATCACAATGAGTTTAAGCAATTATGAATAATTCAGGTTTCAGGACAGTACAAGGGGATGGAGTTGCAAGAAATGATGTTGAGTATTTGGTCACAGGCTTCATCATGAAGGGTCTTTATGTTGTGGTAAAAAGCTTTGATGTTATGGTATAGGCCCATGCCTTTCAGAATTCTGAGTGCAAACCACATTGAAAAACATGTTTTAATATCTACGTAGCAGAGATGAATGTGTATGTGTGTATTCAAAAAAGTATTCTTATCCTTATTTCCTCTTCTGTTCCCTTGTACGCATTGTTTTCTATTTCATTTAAAACACTGTTAGTTCAGGAGTGCCTGGGTGGCTCAGTCGGTGAAGCGGCTGGCTCTTGATTTCAGCTCAGGTCATGATCTCAGGGTCCTGGGATCAGGCCCCACATTGGGCTCCATGCTCAGTGGGGAGTATGCTTCAGGATTCTCTCTCTCCCTCTGCCCGTCCCCCTGCTCTCTCTTTGTCTCTCTCTCTCTCTCAAATAAATAAATAAATCTTTAAAAAAAAAACCAAAAACCTAAAAACTAAAAACATTATTGTTTCAGACCCATTAAACTGATTTTATAATCCACTAATGGACCATAACCTGCAATGTAGAAAATACCGGTGTATATAATTGAGAGCAAAGGAAGGGTGTAAAGCAAGGTGGAAATCTGATCATACGTGACTTTTAGAAAGATTAACATAGCAACAATTTGGAGTGGAGGTGGAAATAGAAACATGTAGATGTATAATCAAAAAACTAGTAATTGCAATAAGAGATGACAAGGGTTGAAACTAAACCAGTAGTAGCAGGAGTGGAAAAAATAGAGAAATATTTGAGATAGAGAAATGGTAAGACGTGGCAGCCAGCTGAATCTAAGGGATAAGAGAGAAGAGTGAATCAAGGTTGGCCCTTGCTTTCTGGTCCATGTGACTAAGTGTAGGTAGGGATATTACCTGGTCCAACGAAAAGGAGAGAAATGTTATTTGTGAGGTGGCAGGATAAGTGAAAATAATGATTTTTAAGACTGCAAAATCATGCTATCATGAAACCACTTAGAACATTCTGGCTAAAAATATACACATGATAACATCAAAAGCATCTAAATGAAGATATTTAACATTAAGTCAAATTATATACATTATTGTTCGAGTTAGGGGTCAATTTTCTTAGAATATGGTTATCGATACAGATGTATTTTTATTCCATGTCATATTCCAAAAGGATTGAAGGCACTGGCAACTGAATCTGGGACTATTATAGCTCTCAGAGTAACAGTGTGGGGGTGGTGAAGATTAGTGAAGTTATTTTTATAGCCATTTAAAATTGTTTCTGTTAGAAGGGTTTTCTTAGCCACATCAGTATGTTTCACAAGTCATATGTTTTGGAGTAAAGGGATAGTAAAGAGGGATAGTTTTGGAGTAAAGGATAAAGGAGATAGTACGGCATAAATAGTCAAGCTTTCTACTTTCAAAGAAAACTTTTTCAATAACCTAAAACATTAAAAAACATCTCTATACACCATTTCAGAAATGACTTGCAGGAAACATTGTTTTCAACACAAAATATCCATTTTACAGTAACAGTAGACAACAATTCAGTCTCCATCATAAGCTGTTTTACAAATATTTTCTTAAAATGCAACATTTGAAGGATAACCTCTAAAATAGATGGATGCCCCAAAAAAGGAGAAACAAAGAACAGTGTAAGAGAACGCATACTCGGCTACTGATAATTTTATTGGTAAACTATTTTCAACCAGTTTTCTACTATAAATATATTAAAATGAACTAAAAGTTGTATTTCTATTTTTAGTTTACCTTTATTCTAACTAATTGTTGGAGGAGGTCACTCCAGGGTCAGCCTGAGAGCTGGACCTGGGCAGCAGAGTCTCCCTCCCCTCTCCGCTGTCCTTGGAATGTACATCCCACCCACCGCTCCCACAGAAGGAGCCAGCTTCAAGGATGCAACCTAGAGAGTAATGTGTTGTTGGGACCATCTATCTGGACTGAATACACGAGCAAACCCAGTTAAGGCTTCTATATAAACTTTAAAGATTCTGGGGGGTGGTTGGAGAGATCTACTCATCTTATGGTCGCCCAGGACAAACTTCACATGTAAGTTTCCTTGCTTATTAAACCTGCCACTTACCAATTTGGAGTGGTCTGCCTTTTTCTTCAGTCTGTCCCTGCCCTCTGTGTACAGGGACCAATTTCAGATCTTACCCAGTAAGCTCCTGAGGTTGTGAACCAAAACAAAACTATATTTAAAAATAAATTTGATCACTTTTCAAGTCAATTATAATAGGTATTAGCCCTCCGTTTTTTTTTTCTTTTTAAAGATTTATTTATTTTCTTTAGCAAAAGAGAGAGCACTCACAAGTCATGGTGAGGGGAGGGCAGAGGGAGAGGGGAAAAAAGTCCTCAAGCAGACTACATGCGGAGTGCGTAGCCTGACACAGGACTCAATCCCAGGACCTTGAGATCATGATTTGAGCTGAAATCAAGAGTCCACCACCTAAACGACTGAGCCACCCAGGTGCCCTTTTTAATTCAATTTAATTAGCAATATTTTGAACAATTTGCACCTGGTAAGCACTCAAAGACACATGTACAGTCTGAGATAGCATTCAATTAAATCTTTCTACTTTAAATTGAAACAAAGGCAAGAAAAAAATAAATCTGCATTCATTGCTATAGAAAAAATAAATCCACTCAGAGATTCAATTGATCTGGGCCCAGAGCTATGGATAGGAAGATGTAGAATCCATAGCAAGGTTGAAAATTTACCTTATTTAGTTCCCTCCTTCTCTCCCCCTCCTTTTTCCTCTCTCACTTCTCCCTCCCCCCCCCACTTCTTCAAAGAACAAATTATCTACTAAGAAACTAAACTATATTTTAAAGTCTTAGTTACAGGATGCCTTGGTGGCATCAATCAGTTAAGCATCTGCCTTCAGCTCAGGTCATGATTTCGGGGTCCTGGGATCCAGCCCTGCATCAGGCTCCCTGCTTAGCAGGGATTCTACTTCTCCCTCTGCCTCTCCCCACCCCTGGTTTATGCTCTCTCTCACTTACTCCCTTTCTCTCTCTCTCATATAAATAAATAAAATATTTAAAAAAAAATAAAGTCTTAGTTGCTATTTTTAATATCAAGAGGTGCAGGGCTCTCTTAATATTAGGATGTAGTGTTGGGAGCCAGGGAATCTAAATGTTAGGATTCAATTAATAATTATTTGTAGTAACATATTTTTCATGTTTTAAGGATCTTAATTCAGTCACTTTAAAACATCGAATAGGTTCATCTTGTTGCTTACATTAAGGCAAATCTGTGGGTCTGCTTTAAATCATATTGAAATACACTAAAATTAGGAAGTAATTACCCGATATTAGTGTCATTTAGATAAATTCTCCATATTATAAAATAATTCCTCATTTTGGGTATTTTCAAGTAAGACAGACTTTATACTTTTTGGATTTTACTAGGTTACTATTGATAATCAGGAAACAATATTTCTTTTAAATTATATTCTTTTTAGTCATACCCTATTGACTTTTTAAATATTAGTAGTAGAGCTAGCTATTCATGTCACGGAATTGATTACCATTATGAACTACGCAACTATCATATGTTAGGAAAAATAGGAGTCCCCAAATATGCCCATGTCTTGATCCCAAATTTGTGGATGTTACCTTATATGCAAAAGGACTTTGTAGATAAGACTAAGTTAAGGATCTTCAGATGGGAAGGGTGTCCCAAATTATCCAGGTTGGTCCTATGAGGAATCCAAACAGAGGCAGAGTCAGGGACAAGGGGACGCTATGACTGAGGCCGAGATCGGATGATGCCCTCTGAAGAAGGAGGAAGGGACCACCAGCCAAATAAAACCAGCCAATAGTAAAACCATGCATTTTCTTATACACTAATTATTGTCTAGATTGAGATGTAGGTGAATTAAAATAATTTTATTTAAATATCTGAGGCAAATTTTGTTACTTTCCATTAGAAATGTGGTACAAGTGGTTCAATAGTTTCTGCTAGATATTTTCAACACCTTTTAATAAATTTACCTCTTTCTATTTTCCATCCATGCTCTTCTGAACATCTATAAATATGTCAATACTTGAATAATCTTTAGCTTTTCAGAGAGAAGTATTTCTGTGATCAGTATTAATCGCTCTTCCCAATAGGATATGAACAACAGAAATAAGGAAGAGACAAGAATGAGAAAAATTCAAATAGACACCTGTCGATGTAAGATGCTATCTAGTCTTAACTCCAACTTGGATAAGTGAACTTTGCTGACTCCCTTTAGCTGTCCGAAGGCTTTCCTGGCTTGAGAATTTTTCATCTTCAGCTTCAGGGCTATAGGTTCAGTTTAGTAGTCATTTCTGGTATTGACCTGATTTTATCTTAAAAGATACTAAAGTTTTTCTCTCTTGCTCTCTTCACAACTAGGTGTTCCTTCTAGCTCTGTAATTAAGAGTCACAGATGGCAGGGAGGTCTTTCCTGGGAGGTGATACTCATTCCTCATTAGACCACATTTTTAGTTAGTGCCTCTTTGTTGCATCTCTAATCACATGCCTTTCCCTTCTTTAAGCAGACACTGTGTGGCCACTGTGCTACTGTTCCTTTCTTCTTGTTGTTCTCAAAACTTCTCCAGAAAAACTTTCTTTCTGGGATACGAGTGGCTAAGGTTCTAACTGTAACTTCATTTCATGCCTGATACTCTTTCTTTGAATCTGATGGATGCTGCTTCCTTTCATTAAATGCTTGTTTATGATTCCTACCTGCTTAGGTTTTCCAAAAAACTCTGTATCTCTGGAAACAGCTCATCTTTGGAAACAGCTTATAAAACAAAAGTTTTGGGTTTTTTTTAGTCAGTAGAAATGACTTTGGACAAATATAAAAATAAATACAGTTGCAGGGTATTCCGAAAGGATTTCATACCAAGGACGGGCTTAACTCCACTCAATGCTTCAGAATGGTATTCATGAATACCACAGCCATGTGTACACTCCAGATGCCTGTTGTAATTTACTAACATACATACCTTCATGTAGATGCTTAATAAAAACAATATTGGTGAGGAGTTGAACTTTGTTACGTCACATATCTCTATTTTGTCATCAAAATAAGTATAATGTAATTAACTCTTTAGTAATGCTCAAAATGGCATTTTGAATGATGGGTATTAAGGAGGGCACATATTGGGGTGCCTGGGTGGTTCAGTCGTTAAGCGTCTGCCTTCAGCTCAGGGCGTGATCCCAGCGTTATGGGATCGAGCCCCACATCAGGCTCCTCTGCTATGAGCCTGCTTCTTCCTCTCCCACTCCCCCTGCTTGTGTTCCCTCTCTCGCTGGCTGTCTCTATCTCTGTCGAATAAATAAATCAAATCTTTAAAAAAAAAAAAGGAGGGCACATATTGAATGGTGCACTGGGTGTTATACACAAATAATGAATCATGGAACACTACATCAAAAACTAAGGATATACTGTATGGTGATTAACATAACATAATAAAAATTATTATAAAAAATAAAATTAAAATAAAAAAACAAAAAAATGAACGGTAATTATTATCAATATTAATTTTTAATTACAGAGATGCAGATTTAAGGTCTTGTATTTAGTGTCTTCAAGTCACATATGAATGTTCAGCACTTACTTTAAATGCTTCTCTTTTTCTGAAGTCCTTGTTTTATAATGTGAACTTTAAATGTTGTCAAATTCAAAAGGACAGAAGACCTATTATCTATAATGATATACATTTTATCTTTGTGAGAACACTTAAAACAAAAAAATCACTCATCCTTTGAATAAACTCAAATTTACTCCCCACAGTGTTTTTCCTATGTTAAGAATTAGTCATTACTGAGAAGTTTAATGCATAAAAATTGCTTTTCTATCACCTATTTTATGAAAGAAAATTTATAATCCTTATTTTGTTTCCCCAGGCAAAGAACATTTAAACTTAAATAAGGATACTGGCACAGAATTTAAATGCAGACTATTAAAGAGACTGAAATCAACCCATTTAGAAAATTATGAGGCCAACGGACAATTTATTAAACTCTTGTGCACTTTATAAATTGAACTCAAATATTTCTTTAGGTATAGAATCAGATGAAGCATGAGAAGTCTTAGTTTTTGTTATACATTGTTTGTCATTATATTACTCTCTATTCTAAATATTTCTTCCCCAAAGGGTTATGAAATAGTTTGGTGCTCTCCAAAGCAATGAGCACCAGGGATCACCATGGAAACCTAAAGCCACCAGGGGATACTTGGTTTGTAAAAATAATTCAGAGGCAAAAGGAAAGTCATAGTGCCAACAATAGGTTTTAACATATCTTTCCATATTAAAACACACTCACACATAAACACACATACCAGAAAGAACATTGCTTGAAACTATATTAAGGAAAAAAAAAATTGAATTTCTAGACCAGCCAGTTTGTATTTAACTCATTGATAAATAACAATTTGGTATATATTTTTATTCCCTTCCCATAGATTTGGTAAATCAGGCTGATATGTTTATTCTAAAGAAAATATTTCATTTAGAAGGTATTTAAAATAATATAATGACCGTCTTAACATTTATTGTAAGTCAGTGATAACCTATATTTCTCACTTAGCGAGTTTTTTGTTTAAATAGTAAAGCTTAGAGTTTCCGTGAATTTAAAGGTGTGGCTACAATTGATTAAATGAAATGGCATAGGTGAAATTCAGGTAATGCCATGTTATCAGATGTATAAGTAAAGATTATATTTTTATGATTTGTGATAATAACAAATATTTAATGTGCTCTTTGCTCTGGTTGTTGTGAAGTTCAGAACTAAATTTGATGCTTAATATCTATATTACATACATTGTTTTTTTAGAGAGAGAGTGAGAGAGAGATAGCATGAGTAAGGGGAGGGGCGAAGGAGAGGGATAGAGAGAATCCTAAGCAGACTCCACGCCCAGCAAGGAGGCCGACTTGGAGCATGACGCTGGGCTCCATGCAGGACTCAATCTCACAAGCATAAGATTATGACCTGAGCTGAAACCAAGAATTGGACATTTAACTGACTGAGCCACCCAGGCGCCACTGTATTATATACTTTTAAGATCAACATGTTTTCCTTGTATTCCCTTTAATGGAGTTCATTTTCAGTCCTAATTGTTTTGTGTTTGTCACTTTAAATTTACTTTTGAAAATGAAACATATATCTAATAAATTATATACATTAAATGCAGCTTAAATAATACACAAAATATTGTCTATCGATTTCTGTTGAAAATTCCTAGTAAAAGAGTGAAAACTTCATTCTATTTCAACTTATATAGATTCTTACTATATAGGCAACACATCTGAATTACTATATACATTTTGACCAGTAGATACTGGCTGTCATAAACCATTGCTTCTAACATTTTACTCTAAGAAAGAATTACCCAGATAACTGGCTAAAAATGTGTATTTGTGGGGCCAAATCCACACACTCTAAGTATTAAGGGAGTTGTCACCAAAATATAAATATGCAACAGCATAGATAGATAGATAGATAGATAGATAGATAGATAGATAGATAGATGATAGATAGATAGAGTCTGGAGGGAGCTCAGGATCTAAGTTTTGGATATTTTGGATTAAAATACACATAAAATATCTAGGTATTAAACAGACATTTGTATATACAAGTTTAGAGTTCCAGATCTATCAGATTCCATCCAGAAGATCTCAATGAACAGGGTGATCATATAATTTATTTCCTCTTTGATTCACTTTAGAAATTGAAAGGAGGCACTGTTGTTAGGTAAGTGAGGATGACAGACTTAAGCTCAGACAACTCAGGGTAAATAAACTAGATGAATGTTTTTCCTAATGTAAAATGGGACACCTTTCCGTGAAACTTGTCTCAGACATCCGGTTTGACTGGATGTTACCGTGCAGCATTCCCCATCTCAGGGGAGGAAAACACTTTTCCAGCGTTGCTTCATATCCAGTTCAATGGGAAATTTTGTTAGAAGCACCTTTAAATAGTCTCAAAATATGATCCTTTTCTATTTCTGAAGACTTATTTTTTGCCTGCATTCCAGAAGAACCTGCTAAACAATCTGCTTGCTTCCATCTCTCTGCTCCAAGGACAGTTATCAGAGAAGCAATAGTGATCCTTGCAAAAAGTAGGATTGATCATGCCAGTTAGTCCACTTCTGTCTCTGTGAGGACTTCCCATTTCTCTTAAACTAAATGCCAAGTTCGTGAATGGCCTTCGCTGACATCCTCTCCCACTTCCTCTCCTTCCTTTTTTGGTTCCAAGCCTACTGGTCTCCAAGACATTCTTTGTATATACATTAAGCATATTCCATCTCTAGACACTACCTGGAGCTATCACTAAGCCTAGTTAATTTGCCATGATTTACCTTTTTTTTCCCTGAAGTTATTGCTTTTATTCCTTTTTTTCAGTGCCTTAAATGTCTAAATGAGGAATGCTACAGTTGCTAGGTTCACCTGTGCATTGTATTTTACATTTATATTTTATTAACTGTTTTTATCATGGTAAGAATACTTAACATGAGATCTACCCTCATAAATAAATTTTTAGTGTACAATACAGTATTGTTAACTAAAGTAAGAAAAAGAAGATTTTGGGGCGCCTGGGTGGCACAGCGGTTAAGCGTCTGCCTTCGGCTCAGGGCGTGATCCCGGCATTATGGGATCGAGCCCCACATCAGGCTCCTCCGCTATGAGCCTGCTTCTTCCTCTCCCACTCCCCCTGCTTGTGTTCCCTCTCTCGCTGGCTGTCTCTCTCTCTGTCAAATAAATAAATAAAATCTTTAAAAAAAAAAAAAAAGAAGATTTTTAAAAAGTCAGAAATGGAAGAGTACACATTACAATTGATATTATAGAAATACAAAGGATCGTAAGAGACTTTTTTCATAAACAATTATACACCAACACACTGGAAAACCCAGAATAAATGGATAAACTCTTAGAAACATATAACCTCCCAAGAGTGAATCATGAAGAATGAGGACATTCAAACAGACTAACTAGTGAAGAAATTGAATCAGTAATCAAAACCTCCTCACAAAGAAAATCCTAGGGCCAGATGGTTTTACCCATGCATTCTTAATCTCTACTAAAATACTTGGCATGAAGTGAACATAAATTAACCTTTAGTGTAAATTAATATTTTTGAATTAGGGAAGGAATCATTGAATAAATAATAGACCCAGCTTTATCTCCCACTATTCTGCGTTGTTATCATAATTTACTCTTCCAGATTAAAAATTCTGCCAAAAATTCTCAATTTTTCTGTATCTTTGCAAGGTGAGTTCTTCCTCTACTGAGCTCTGAGGCTGGAATCACATTCTTCCTCTTGTCACAAATATTACATGTCTTTGAAGTTCCCCATAAAGTACCTCATCTTTTATGAAAACTTCACTTATGAGGACCAAAAATCATTTCTTTATGTATTTTAATCCAAAAATATTTTATTTTCCTGATAAATATTTTCCTTATGTTAAGTATCTATTTTTCTTTCAAGCATGAATTATAAAAGATAGATATCAGAGGTACAATATGTTAACTTAGAAAATAAATTTATCTAAGAATTATTTTAATAAAATGATAAAGCAATTTTTAAAAAACATATTAGATTTAGGACAATTGTGACATGAGAAAAGATATCTACATTTGAACATAAATAAGCTTTGTTTTTGCTTTTGGTTTTTTTTTTTTTTTTTTTCATTTTAAAGGGGGCTGGGCAATATAGTTTCTATGGTTTATTTTCATTTTCTTAAGCCGTATCATAAAAACAGTGAATATATATGTAACTCAGAAATTATCCAGGTCAACAGTTTAAAGTGCCTCCTCATGAGTCTAACACGTACTTCAAATACAATAGTTTGAAGTATTGAAAAAACCAGAGACTTTAAGAAACTGCCTTTATTAAAAAAACAAAAAAATTCTTGCATTATACTCCTTTCCTTTTTTTTTTGTTTAATATTCTAAAGCAAATGTATGCCAAGTTCATTTTAATGATAATTCTTAGAAAATAATATGATTTACTCTTTCATATTCACTGAGAGAGATGACAAAGATGGAGTTTTGATGCCAAGAGCTTACAATTATTTTTGAAGGAACTAGCTTGGTAGATGGGATATTGCACACATTTTGACGTTCTAGAGCCCTACGGTTTCATTCTGGTTCATTCTAGGCATATAAATGAGAGATGAAATAATCTCCCTGTGACTGAATTTTTATATTGTAAGATCATATATCACTTAAAAGAATGTCATTATGAGCAAGTGATATAATGTATGTAAAAGCCCGTACAAATACTTGTCACATATTATGGATCCAATACTTAATTTTGTGATGGTGGTGTTACCATCATTGATTTGTACTCATCAGTCAATTACAAGTAAAGTATAGCCAATGTAAATTTAAGTAGAAAATTGAATAGTACAATGAATACTTTCTAAAAACAGTAAGAAAGATGGGTCTAGAGCAGTCAAAAGGACTTTTAAAGGAGAAGGGAAAAATGCTAACTTTTAAATTTGACTAGAATGTCAATAAAGACAAAAAAAGAAAATGTGGGAGAGGAAAGGATTAAAGTTGGCAAAGAGTATACCAAGATAATGAAACAGGCTAACCTGCTGGTGTATGGCGATTTACATGATCAATAATGGGGTTAAATTTGGGTAAATTGATTTTGAATATGGAAGATTGTGAATCACATGAAATATGGATTTACTATCTATGCATTGAAGTTTGGGAAAGGCGATTATGAAAATAGTGTTTTAAGATTATGAATTTGGTGGCAAGTAAGTGGTACATATTGAATTCAACAGTGACTGGAGAATAATTAGTCTGATGATTTGCAGGTAATATGTTAACATTTGAAGGACATTAATGTCATTAAATGGGTATAAATTGATTATATTGAATTTAGCATTTTCTTTAATTTCCCTCCTGAATCTAATTCTAAACAACAAAGAGTTTGATGAAAACTACAGAAGTAAATATTTGGGCAGAGTGCTGTTTTCTCTGGAAATGTCTGCTAATCAAATCCTATGATTCCTCTAGTTAATAAAAAGATGCTTTCCTACAATTCCAAACTCCAGGCTTCCAGGAAATATCAGTTATGTCTTCTTTAAAAAAATAAAAAAAGGATTTACCTACGCATTTTGAAAGAAAGAGAGCACGAGTGTGGGGAGCGGCAGAGGGAGAGAGAATCCTAAGCAGACGCCACACACGAGGCTCGATTCCATGACCCCAAGATCACAACTTGAGCTGAAACCAAGAGTCAGATGCTTAACCAAATGTACCTCCCAGGCGCCCCCTATGTTATGACTTCTTAATTTTTATAATGAGATCACTTTAAAAGAAGATGGTGATAAGAGGTCTGCTGATTCAACAAAAGTCATAAATACATCTCAAATTTAGTTGTCTTCAGAATCCTCTGGGGAATTTTTTTTTTTTTCCAAAATTCCAGAGCTCAAATCCTCTGAGATGCCAAGTTATTAAGTCTGAGATTGGACACAAAATTAATAGCTTAAGAATTGTTTCTGCATTCTGATGCTGTAGTTTTCCTGAATACATTTTGGGCAACACTATCCTAGAGTTCAGAGTCAAGCCATCTTCCTAATGAGATATTAGTCCATTATGAATACTTTGGGTACTTACTTAATTCTCCAATGCTGCCTGCCACAACACTTCCTACTTTACAAGGACATAAAGCATAAATTAAAAACAAAACAAAAGAAAAAACCCAGAATACCGTGATTCATCCTTCCAAAAATCTAAGGTATTTTACTGTATGTCTTAGATTGATATTTTAGTTTTTTTGAAATAGGGATGATGATATCTTTAACTTGGTTGAACTTGGTATTTATTGTCTTAAGCAAAAGTTTGTGTAGGAATTTGAAAATTAACTGTTTTATAATGTTCATACTGCCCTTTTCTCTACACATCCGATTCAGGCTTAGTCCTCTAGTTCATTAAGGAGACTTCACTTCTATAGATTAATGATTCATTTACCAATGTGTTTGGAGCCAATTTTGACTAATTTTTAGATTTTTAGATTTGAGATAAAGTTCAATTATATTTATGTTTTTCCTGTTCAGTCTGAGGACGCAGTGGTTAATACGCACAGGAAATCAGGGGAGATGAAGCAAACAAAACTTTCAATGGTATCTCATTAGAGTTACATTTTGGAAAAGAGAACTCAATGGAGGCTGGATTTTGAGCCCTGATCTTATCGGTGCCCATGACCTCTCCAGGTACTTTTTTAGCACTTTAACTTAATAAACTCAAGAAAAAATAGTTTAATAAATCGCCGCTGGCAATAGCAATACCTTGCATTTTAGTATTTTTTTCTAATTATATGAATAGATACAGTGTAGTTCCACTTTATTCCATGGTGTGAGATTCAAATGAAATGATGCTGATAAAAGTGCTTTAAAATCCATTGAATCTTTCAATAATATATCACATAATTAAAGCCAAGTTTTAGGTTTAAAAAGAAAGTGGCATTTTTAAAAATCATAAAGGCATTATATTAGTTTCGAAGTGTTAGGCAACATACTCTAAAATGAATGAAACAACAAAACAAACAAAAATTCACTACCCGGAAGTAACCAATGTTTACTCCTGGGAAACATTCTCGTAAACAGCTCTCGTTGGGCTTTGAAAGAAAGTACTAGAATTTACAATTTTAACACTTTTTAAAAATTCAGCATCACTGAATTCAGAGTTGAACTGACGCTGTTACACTCACTTATGTGTATGTGAGGTGATCACGTATTTTAGATGTGAAGGAGCTGTCCTAAAAGGAAACATGGAAAAGCCACTATTAGAAGGGCTTGAGATCCTCTTATTTTTAGATCCTTACTATTTTTAGAGACTTATTATATTTAGATATTTCTATTCATTGCAGTTTTTGTGCTCTAAGAGAACACATATTGTCAGGGTTAACGTAGAGCACGAAATCAGCTATAATAGCTGGCTCGCTACAATGTAACACAGAGGCCGCTGAGGGCAGGGAAGGTTTCCGAGAAGGGCGTAAGCCTTTGGAATGTCGAGGCCTGCGTGACCACTCTGCTGTTGGAATACTGCGGAGAGTTGCCTTCCTGAAATTTTCCTAGCCCAAACAGCTGCCTTGTGATGGAAGAGATGGAGGCATTGTCCCGTAGGCTATGTTAACAGAACTCCTAGAACACACAAATGAGCATATTGTATCTTTCCTGTAAACAGATGCTCACAGGTTCAGTAAGATCTCTTGTCACACATCCTGTGCTTGAGGAACAGTGATAAGGGTTTGTGATTATCCTGAAGGACCAATAAAAGCGGGAGCAAAGAAGAGCAAAGGGTCTTTGCCTGAGTGTTGACCTCCTCGCATTTTCTTTTCTTTCAAAGCAAACTTTGGAGTCATCTTTCATCCATCGGTACAGGGATTGCTGGCCATTCCCAGCAAGTGGTGACCCCAACGTGACCATCTTGCAATGGACACCGTAGGGACCCTTGAAAACGAGAAGTCTACACGCAGTAAGTTGGCATCGGCTCAAAGCTGAGTTCAGGGAAGTTTCAGGCAAGGGTATTTTTATGGAATTAAAAGTTCTCTAAGAACTCCAGATATGGGGCAAAGCCCGTCTCTCGAACAGAGACAATATATTAAGGTTTTAAAGCAACTATTAAAGGCTACCATTGCTGCTATAAATGAGAAACAGCTCCTTAAGGTGAGCGGGGCCTCTCACGGAGGACCAGCTTCAGGGTCTGTTAGCGGTTATTGAACAACCCATGGTTCCCTCACCGAAGAACTTAAGATTTAGAAGTATGGGAGATAATTGGAAAGAACTTGAAACATTGCCATAAACAAGGTAAAAGGGTGTCCCTTGCTTCCCCTACTATGTGGGGTCTAGTCAGGTCCGCCCTGGCCCCTTTATATACTGAGAACACCTTAAATGTCTTTAAAGAAAAAGGAGAATCTACGACTCCTTCGGCTCCTGAAATGAGCTCTTTAGCTTCTCAAGTTAGACCCCACAAGGAGGAAGAGCTCCCCACACCCCCCCCACACTCGGACATTCCACCACCTTCTCCCCTCTGCCCCCTGCTTAGTGTTAGTCGATCCTTACTGGGGGCTGCATCTGGGAAGCGATGCTTACAGGGGAACGTTTCCTAGGGAAGTAGGCCATAAAGACCACGTGTGTTGGAATGCCGCTTAGACCATGATGGATTTCCATCTTTACTGTTTTCCATCAATGTCCTCTACTAACTACTAAAGCTACAAAATTGGATAATTTCCCCTTGTAAAACTTCCAGTGTTTCCCATGGGTTAAAAACAGCAGGTTCTTCAAGGCAAGGTAAAAATAAGACATGACCTTCATGGCACAGCCTTCAAGGCATGGTCCTTTGGTCCATACACCAGCACCCCTTATAGTCTAAAATGCGATAGGGAAGCAGAGGGGAGGGCTGGCCTCCCTCCTACAGGGATATCAGTGGCGGTGGTCATAGCGATTTTGTTTGGAGGACACCTTGGGTCGCTTCTGACACCAGGAACCTCTGACATACCCTATATGGGATGCCACCTGGGAGTTGGGGATTTTCTAGGTAATGGACGCTCTCTTTTCTTCAGTTTCCAAAGACTCTCCCTTGGGGTGCCTTTTAACCCACTAGAAACAATTTGGATTGCAAAATTTAGAAAAGGATTGATCTCCTGTAACACTGCATGGCCTCAGTGGGTTCTGTCATCCAGATCTATGCAGTAGGAGAAGGTAAATGGACCTCGGGTACCCATTTCTCCTACCTAGGCCTTCATTGTTTTACACCAGAACCCCAATCTAAGGGCCTTGCAGAATTGGTTTGCCTGCATGCGTTTGGCTAGTAAACTCCCTCCTGACATACTGGATAATTATCTAACTAGGCCTCCTTAGTTAACCCAGGTTAACACAGGCCATCCCAGACAAAGGGGACTCTTGACTCTCTTCCTCTCACTGTTCTGATAGAAGTGGGGGCTTCTCCCTCACTCATTTCCCAGGTTAATGGCTATAATTGGAGCCAACTGTGGTTAGTCTCCCTCAGGACTCAGGACGGGGACTTCAAGGGGTATTCCCAAGCAGCTGCCAAAACTCCCTTTGTTTCAGGGGAAATCCCATCTTCTCTGGCCCACCATGGGACTATCTATTCCCGTTTGTTGGCAGGAAAATAACGGCATTTGCTCCTCTGCTGAACTTGATGAATGAACAGGGAACCCTTTTCTCTGCCTTAGGCAGCACTTTGCCTCTTTTCTTTCCCCCTCCCCCTCCTCTTTCTGCACCACCGTGGGCATGGCCTACACAACTGGCTTCTAGACCATCTTTGGTGCCTCAGGCACCATGGCTGCTCTTGCCTTTACCATCAAGGAGCAAAAAGAGCACCCCCTGAACCTAACACCACCCACTTTAGATTTCCCCACTACCTTTTTACTTTTTTTTACCTTTTTACTTAGGTAAAAATTGATACTGGGGCGCAAACAGACTTTTAAAAAAGGATCCAGATGGAACATAATTCGGCATTTTAAGTTAAGTCTATCAGTTTAATTTAGACCTGTCTTTAAGGTTACCAGCATTAAATGTGAAACTTACTCTGTCGAGATTTACTAAGGCTCGAATACGCTCATGTTATCTCTCTAGCAATTTGTTAGCAAAAGGATGACTCATAAATTTG
Source organism: Ursus maritimus (assembly GCF_017311325.1). Classification (NCBI taxonomy): domain Eukaryota; kingdom Metazoa; phylum Chordata; class Mammalia; order Carnivora; family Ursidae; genus Ursus; species Ursus maritimus. The sequence goes on from NW_024426552.1 coordinate 20,069,064, forward strand.
CCAAATAAAGAATTCTGGTGCAACAGTTCGCAATTGGTTACTAGTTAGTCTTCACTGGAGACAGATTTCTAAAGTGCACAATTCGGCAACTCTGAATGTAGAAAAATAGGAAAGATAGAAGGAATGGGAATTTCATTCTAGTTAAAAGTAAAAGAAGGTAATTTTGTCCCAAATAAGATGGTTATTTGGAGAAAAATGGCTTGGGACAAAATCTGAGTGCAAAAGAAAGTTGTAGGTTTGGGAAGGAAAATCTTTGGAAGGGAATTTTAGGTGTGGTCAGACAGACTAAGATTAAAATGAAGGGCTTTTGAGGGTACAGTGGTATAAGTTTGAAATTCTCTCTCTGCTCAAAAGACAGTTTTCTTGAATCATTGGTTTGCTCTTGATACAGAAATGTAAACAAAGGTTTTTTTTTTTGTTTAGTCTGCCCAGAAAACCAGTTTTCTATGATTCGCCTTTAACAAGTCCTCAATGATCCCTCATCCTATTTAGGCATGTGCTTTAAACCTTTCTAAGGTTTTAACAAACTTCCTCAAGATTTAAATCATGAACGAAGTCTCATTGACTAATTAGGCTTATTTGGTATGTTACCGTTTGGTATGTTACCTTTTGGTATAAGGTCGTCATGCTTGATATTCTGCCTATTGAAGTGTTTCACGTATCACAGAAATAACTGAATTTCCTTGTCAGTTGCATCACAAAGAATTCTCGGATATTAACAATACCCATTTCTGAGTTTGTCATTTATAATTGTTACTCTCTTACAAAATGAGGTTCATATTCAGGAAAATTCATACAAAGGACTTAGGACAAATACAGGTTTTGGTATCTTTAAAAACCTAAAAAAAAAAAAAAAACAAAAACAAAAAAAACCTGAAATGGGTAAAAACTTCCAGAACTAACTACAGCTGCATTCAAATTAAACAAGAATTAGTAACATGGGACTAAATGAACTAAAAGATCATTAATGTTTTGTGACTCTTATTTAAAATATTGCTGATTGTCTTTGGCTCTTCCAGATTAAGGAAATTTAAGATATAAATGTCCTACAGAAATGTGATAAAGTATTCATTTGTAAACAAGGCATTTATGTAAATCAGTACTTGGGGCCCCTCAGTATGTGGTCTGGCGTACTGAGTATGACCATTTATGTGAACAACAAGCTGCTCAGTCACTTAGCAGGAGTTCCTACAGTGGCTAATACGCTTCAGGGGAGAGGTCCATACGCAGATGTGCGATTACTACTTATGGACCCTCGAGTCTTTGAACAATGCTCTCTGTTCAAAACGAGCTTGGGAACGGATCCCTGATCAAGGCACTCCTCAAGGCTCTTTTGCATCGATTAGCAGGGCCCCCAAGAACCTTTATCAAATTTGTCAGTAAATTACAGCAAGCCATTCAGAGACCAATCAGTCATAAACAGACTATTATTGAGAGAGCACATTGTACTCTTAAACACATGATACAAAAATAAAAAGGGGGACATACGGGTCCTGTAGCACAATTACAGAAACCAGAAACCATTGCTTACTCTAAATCTCTTTAAATTCTGATTTTGAAACCCCTGCCAAAGAAAAACATTTTAAACCGCGCTCCCCACCAAAAACGTGCCCAAGTACTCTGGAAGGACTGAAACACGGGCATGTGGCAGGCACCAGTAGAACTGTAACATGGCAGTGAGGTTATGCTTAGTGTTCCCACTAAGGACTGACCGCATATGTTGTCATTTTATTTTTTAAAAAAATGTTTAAGTAGACAACTTAAACTATTACGTGAAGAAAAAAAAAAACACGGAGAATGAGATTCAAAATTAATTTGTACCACAAGAGATTTAATAGTTGTCCCATGGAAAAGAAATTGTAAAACTTAGGAAGTTGGTCAGTTATGAACACTTTCAAAGTCTCAACATTTAAAATATGGAAAATAGTAATTTCTATTCTGATGCATGGAATTTATTACATAAACATTTGAGTAAGATTTTTTTTCACCAAAATGTCTAATTGACGTTGGGAAAGATGTAAATTTGCCAGCCTAGATTTAAAGAACCGTTTTGTAGAGCAGGTGGTTGGGTCTGAAAACTGAATGGGACCATTTTTGCAAGCACTGCCAAAGAGCCTTTTGCTCTATTTATATTTAGGTTTCTTCAGGAAGTATTTTTTAATAGCAACTCATTTTTAGAACACAAATTTTAAAATATGCTGAAGTAAGAACCACTTCTTAAAATCATTATTCTATCAACTCTTCAGAATTTTAAAGATGAATGTGACTACTTAATCATAACTTACTTTTAAATTATAAATATTAAATATAAATATTATTTTATCTTATCTCATTTTAAAATTCTGATAATTGTATCTCTTTCGTTAAGATAGTAATAAGAAATTACATGCAGAAGTAAATTTGATTGATTGTGGTACAACTCAGTATTATTTAATAGATTGTGGTGTTTGGTCTGAGTCATTTGGAGACCAAAACAGTGCACTCTTGACAATTCATTGTTCAAATGTTAACTCCTTCCTCATAGGTTTTTACATGTCTTTAAAGAGTCAAGATAAAATGCATCATGGACTTGGAGTAGAGCACTCTGTTTCTTACGGGACACCAAAAAATAATTGTATATATTGGGGTGCAGGATGAGATGCCCTAGAATGTGCCACTTTGGCCTCAAGATGGTTTTGAGTTAAAAGTAATCAAAAAGCTGTCTTCACCTCAACTGCTTAAATTTACATTGGAAAGGAGAGTTGGTATCAGGAAGAGAGCTATTAACAGAGACCCCTTTACCAAAGAACCTTACTTGCATAATAGGGCAACCTTCGTTTTTCAAACATCTCCTTTCACCTCCTGCTAATGGTCTTTTTCCCTATTGTATTCTCAGGTCCCTACCCCTCTCCTTAGCACTTATAAGCAGTATGTTGGCGGCATTGTTTTTGGAATCTCAAATCTGTATGGATTCCCCATAAATACACCTGTTAAATTTAATTTTCTCATTTTAATCTGCCTCATGTCAGTTTGATTCCAAGTCCAGTTAGAAGGACCATAGGGCAGAGGAAGGTCTTTCTCCTTGACAATTTATATACTTAGCAAAGAAATTGAGATTGAATTTTTAATACAGATTTTTAAAAATAAATGATTCTTCTAGAAAATTGTATGCAAGTTTTGTTGCGCATGTAGTGTACATTACGAGTAAAAAGTACTTTAAATTCTAGCTAAATTTAGAATTTTGTGTTCAAGTTTTGCTGTTACTACTGATGGGGTTTTGGAATACAGGTGAGGTTCATTGGGGTGGAGTCTGGAGCCGACGACCAAGAAAGAATTCTTGAGACGTCTTTGGTGCAAAACAGTGGTTTCTTAAAGCACAGGGACAGGACCCATGGGCAGAAGGAGCTGTTGCCCTGGGGTTTTGAAGGGTGGTTGACTATATACTATGGGGTTGGGGGAGGTAAGGAAAAAGGGAGGTTCCAAAGGATTTTCATAGGTTAAAGACAACTCACAGGATATCATAGGCCTTGCCTTATTGCCAAGTTAAGGTTGTTCTTCCCTCTAGTAAGGCATTAACATGAGATAGTTGGGAACTTTCTGGATTCCTGGAAGTAACTGTCTATGGCCTGCAGGTTATGAAGACATTTAATTGTATTTACATTCCCTTCTGGAAGCTAGGTTACTGATAGCTTTGTTCTTGTAAACTGCTAAGACATTTGTAAACTGAGGGAGACTCAAGTCTTGCAGGATTGTGGTCTCTCTAGGTTAACTATCTTCTTCCTTTAGGGCAGCCAGGAGTGCCTGAGGAATGTCACATACATCCCATGGGGGCAGGCGGTTTGTGGGGTGTCAGTTTCTGCTTTGTCCTCAGCTTGCCTTCTGTTCCCTCATCACTGCCATTCAGAAAAAGTGAAAAGTAACTTTTCTGATGAGATATTCTTTAAAGGACAAGACCGTGACTGCCGCATTAAAAAAAAAAGACTTACGTGGATGGTGATTGTTATTTTATGTAAGATTTTCTAGTATGTTATGAATACAGTAAAGCTCCCCAGAAGTAATCATATATAAATTATGCATCCAAAGCCTTTCTAAATTGCTAGGGATTTTGATGCTATCTAAGTTATTATGTCAGTAATTATTTTGCTATTTGATTCAGGATTTAATAGTTGGATTTTATTTCTTCCAGACTGGACTCTTTATGAGTTTTTCCAAGTGGTTTTCAAATTTTTCCTTCAATATCTAATTTCTTTGCTAAGATTTTAAGGAATCATGAGAATGAATGATGAGCTTGTAAAAAGAAACCCATGAAATTTCTGGGTGGACAAATTTTGTGCTTATGAAGTTTCCTAAATCACCTCAAGGGCTTTTAAAGGATTGCTGGGCCTCCCCTGAGGTGTGTGCGATTCACCACTGCAGCAGGGCTTGAATATTTGCATTTCCAACAAGTTCTCAGTGATGTTGACGCCTTCACTTTCTAAAACTGCTTGCAGAAATATTACCTTAGGCCATAACCCAGTGTTTCAACTTTTACTGCCTGTATCTTGATGGTCATTTTCCCTCAAAATAATACGCATTTTATTATTTAAGGTAAAACAAAAAACGAAATCCCAAAATGTGATATTTGCAAACAAAACTGGAAATTAACATTTGCAAAGGTCTACTAGTATTTTGGTTTATTGTTGTTGTTGTTTTGTTTTGTTTTTAGACAGCATGGGGGGGAGGGGTGCAGGAGAGGGTGGAAGGGAGAGGGGGAAGAGATAATTTTTTTTTTTAAGATTTTATTTATTTACTTGAGAGAGAGAGCATGAGCCAGGGGGAGGGGCAGAGGGAGAAGCTGAGCAGGGAGCCTGATGTGGGGCTCAATCCCGGGACCCTGAGATCATAACCTGAGAGGAAGGCAGAGGCTTAACTGACTGAGCCACCCAGGTACCCCAGGAAAGAGAATCTTAAGCAGGCTCCACCCAGGGCTCAATGTCACAGCTGACCATGAGATCATGACCTGAGCCAAAATAGAGAGTCACACGCTTAACCAATTGAGCCACCCGGGCACCCCTACTACTATTTTTTTTAACTGAGTACCTGGTCTGTAATTTTTTTTCCTTCAGTTTTCATTTTTATTTTTTCTGGTAATATAAACTATTTTCTTGTTCTATAATAATTGATTTATACTTATTTCTGTGATTCATTTAAAAGCATATCCATCACTGAGCATCATTCTATACAATAGAGAAATATGACCTTCATATTACTCAAATATCAATTATACTATTGAAAATTCTCTCAAGGTCAACAAATTTGATCGATTATTTTAATGAAAAGACATAATTTTAGACATGGCTAAAGTTGAGTATTTAGAGTCCATATACCAAAAAAAATATATAGCATTTTCAAGATGGTGTTACCTGGCATTTGAATTCAGGATTTATGATATAATGCATTCTTAGTCATTCTTTTAAGAGAATAAATTAAAAAGAGAGATTAGCATTTTTATGAACACTTTGGGAAGACATGGGAGCAAGCACATGAATAGTTCATATAAAAGTTAGGCAAAATCTGAGAAAAGGTACCTACTTTTGTTTCAAATACTAACTTAAAATTAGGAAATTACTACGAGAAATATTCTGAGGTAGACAAGATACAATTCCTCTTCACTACCCCCACCCCTGCCCCCCCCAAATATGTTTCCATATACTCATTCATGAAACTTTTGAATGCATTGTGTTACAAGGCACAAAAGGGAATTAAGGTTGTAGACAGAATCAAGGTTCTGACTCGGCATGTAAAGGGCAAAGGTGCAGATAATGTGCTCACTTAGTATGCTTTTTTAAAACACAGGCATCTTTTAAGAATTTTAACACAGGTGCTTATCCATTTAGGGTAGAAAGCCAGATGGTAATTTAGTCTGAATATAGCTGAAAACATTTCAGATTCTTATAATAGACTTACATGTTCATTGGTGTAATGATTAAATAACACAGCTTTATCAAGACATTTGTATTTTGAGAATACCAGATCCCAAATTTTTACATTTTTTATTATGTCCTATTATTAGTTTATTCATTTCACAACTATCTTAAAAGTTTTTCTGCTATGCCAACACTGTACTACACATTAAGAATGCAAACGTGAATAACTATGACCCCCACATTTTAAGGTTCTGCCAGACTAATGGGGAATAAATAGACATAAACCCAGTGCAATGCATAAGTGTCTTACCACTTTTTACTATCCTTGAATTTAAATCTGTTGCTTATAATTACCAAAATACTAAGTAAATAAAAGTAGTGGGGGAAGGTTAAGAATATTACTTCCTGGAAGCAATTCATTAGCATTGCAAAGCTAAAGTCAATCATAAATTAATAAAAAAATATATTATTCTCAAGAAATTTAATGAGCCTTTTTCTGCTACTTTATTAGCTTAAATCATTTGAAATTATACATTTAGGATCATTTAGTTTAATAAGCCTTATTTTTCTCAGTGTCTACCTACACGTATTAACTTTCTTCACAATTTATTTTGTTACAATAAATATATAGCAGTTCATTATAACTATAGATACACCAAATTGTTCAAACATAAAAATATAACTGAAGAAAGGAACTGTTTATAAAAGTGTTAATAACCCATTATAATTTATTCTCTAAAAAATAATGAGGACAATTTTTAGGTGCAGAGCATTCTTCACTGTGATTTACACTTATTTAATATTGAAATAAAAACGGAATCATTGTTAGGATATATCCCCTCTGCATTGTGATTATTTTCAATATTTTTATGTTGTATGTTTATTGTATCATAGAATTAATATACCCATACTTAGTCATTATGGAAATAAAATAAAAACTGTAATGAGATACCATTCTTATATACTAGGATATCTGTAATCAGAAAGACACTCAATAACATGGGTTGTCATGGCTGTGGAGAAATTGGAACCTCTCATATATTTTTGGTGAGAATAAAATGGTGCAGCCACTTTGGAAAATAGTTTGGAATCTCCTCATAATTGTTAAACTTAGAGGTACCTATGACCCATCAATCCCAGCCCTAGGTATATTACCACGAGAAATGAAAACATATTCTTACAAAAACTTGTGCATAAATGTCTAAAATAGCATTATTCATAATAGACAAAACTGTGAAAAAAAACATGTTCATCAATTGACAAATGAGTAAATGCAGTAGGGCTGTTTTATAGGTCATTATTTTTGAGTAAATGAAATATGGAGCGGCACCTGGGTGGCTCACTTGGTTAAGCATCTGCCTTTGGCTCAGATCATGATCTTGGGGTCCTGGGATCGAGTCCCACATTGGGCTCCCTGCTCAGCAGGGAGTCCGCTTTTCCCTCTCCCCCTGATGCTTCCCTGGTTTGTGTTCTCTGTCGCTCACTCTCTCTCTCTCTCTCTCTCTCTCAAATAAATAAAATCTTAAAAAAAAATGAAATACGGAGATAACACCACTATATAGATGAATCTTAAAAACATACTATGGGAAAGAAGCCAGTCACAAAAGTCACAGATTGTATAATTTTATTCCTATTAACTGTCCAGAATAAGCAAATCTACAGAGATAGAAAGTAGACTGGTGTTTTTCTAGGGCTTGGAATGGAAGGCAGGATGGGTATGGGTTTCCTTCAGGGGTGAGGAAAATGTGAAACTAGAGGGAGGTGGTGGTACATCTCTGTGAGTAAGTAAATTAACGTAATTTGAATGAACTTATTTTATATATGCAATTCATAGCTCATTGCTCATAAAACTGTTAGAAAGAGATAAAAAGGAAATAGAACAAGTGTAGAAAGGTTTAACAAAAATGGGATGAGATAGACTGAAATGTTTAACTATAGATCCAGGACTCGAGGAAAGGAAGTTTTAAACTGTGCATAAAAATCATAGTGAAACATGAAGAGGAAGAAGAAAAAAAAGAACAAACAAAACAAACTGTGAAGTATCACAGGAGTTGTTAAAAACAATTCTTGGAATCTTCCAGATTCTGAAACAGTCCTTCAGAAGGACTGGAACCTTAGATGTATCAAAGTCCAGCTTGACAGGTATCAGACCTTCCCTACCAATGAATATGTTGGATGTTCCCATATCTCTGACATAAGTATAATTAATACTCATCTATTGGGGAGGAAAATGGGATTGAGAAACTATCCCAAGGTGATCCCAATAAAATTAAAACTGCTCTTGTCACTTTATCTCAAAAGCATTTGTTCTTACCTGTACATCATTTAAAACCACTTCTATTTGTGGATAATAACATTGCTACAAATGTATCCGAGATTCTGAATAAAATTTGAATGACTTTACACCTTCTGGGAAACATACAAATGCAAGAGCAAGGAAAGTCTATTAGTAAGGAGCCCTACTCCCATCTCCCCTTGTTTATATAATGTTGCAACAATTGAACCAGAGTTCAATTGACACTATTGAAACATAGTGTCAGGCTTTCTTGACTAATTTCTTCATTTCTTCTTTCAGATCAGAATGGAGTGGACTGGAGATACCCAATTATTATATCAATAGTGCGGATATTACATTTTAGCCCAATTCCTGTTTTATGGGTTACCCTCTCTGTATGGCACGATTATCTACACTATAAGAAGGTGGAGCATAAGCTCAGAGAGGGGAAGCCCTTGTCTTACATTCATGTAAATAAAAATGAACAGAAAGTACTGTGCCTGGTACGGACAAATATTGTTGGGTTTGGCCAGCAAACCCTGAGACTTAGCAGCATTATAATTTCACATTCCTTTGTTGGAACAAGAAAGCCTCAACTATATAACCCATTAATGTCCAGCCGCTAATGCAAACCAGTCGAGGAATTGGCTGGGGGTTTGTAATTCCCTCCTTAATGCCCAAAGTATTTTAAGTAAATGCCCAGGAAACCTTGGGTTCCCTCCAACTTATCATTTAAAGAGTTGGCTTTAATCCTCTTTGCCGGTAACTTAGATTTTAATTCCTGGCTATGAAAGTTACCCAGTCATTTGATTTGCTTGCTGCTCAGCTTGCTGCTGACATAAATCATCAAATTTTGACCGCTATGAAATATTGGGGGGGCTTCTATTACCATTTTACATAACATTTGCCAGTCCCAGGGGGACATAGCATAATGGTCCACTAGGGAAGTAATTAATCCCTTAGAAAAGGGGCTAGTAGCACCATTTTCTCCTATGCTTTTTTTTTTATCTCCTTAAAAGTGTTAAAAGTAAGTGGGTCATGAAAATGCCAGGTTTTGTTGGTTGATCATTACTGGGAAAGCAGAGAGTTTCCCTGTAAGCATTGCTTCCAGATGCAGCCCCGAGAAACCGTCGACTAAGTGGGGTATAAGGGGAGAATGTGGTGGAATTTCCCCTAGTGGAGAGGAGGGGCGAGAAGGAGGGAGCTCTTCCTCTTTGTTGAGTCTAACTTGGTAAGTCAAAGGACTAATTTGGGAGCAGAAGGAGTGGTAGGTTCCCCTTCTCTTTCTTTTAGAGATGTTTGAGGTGGCCTTAGTATGTAAAGGGGCCAGGGTGGACCTGAAGAGACTCCACATAGTAAGGGAAGAAAGAGGCATGTTTTTACCTTGTTTGTGGCAACATTTTAAGTTCTTTCCAGTTCTCTCCCATACTTCTAGATTTAAAGTCCCTCGGTCTGTAAACCAAGTTTAATGACAACTTTAATAAACTCTGGAGTTGGTCCTCCTTCACTGTGGCCCCTCTTGCTTTCAGTAGCTGTTTAAGGAATATTGTTTTTGTTCAGCTGAGACATGCTGACCCATAATAGAGATAGGAATCCCAGGCCTGAAAGTTCCCTGGAACTTGGCAAGCCCCAGAGGGCCTCCGCTGACCTAACTGCGAAGTCCTTTCCTTCTCCGTTTCGAGGTCTTCACCGCTGAACCAATACAAGTCCTCACTTGTTGGGCTCGGCCAGCAAACCCTGAGACCACAAATGAAAAGATTACTCCAGACACCTAAGTAGGAGGAAGAAGAGGGCCTGGGGACCAGAGTTTCTAGTGGCAAAAGCCCTCCCAGTCAAGCTCTACCTCCATTTCTACCATGCTTGTTACTGTTACATCAAAGAATCAAGATTAGAAAGGAATGTAAAGTTTAATAACAAGGGCGGTGACATTTACAGGCATTGTGTGATTAGAACTATGTGTTCGTGACCCGGGGGGTAAGTTAAGCTTCTGTCCCCTGAGAGCCTTGAGCCGCAATTAGGATCCAGCTGTTTTCAGCCCAGAAACCTAAAAGGTGGCCCCGTTTTCTAGTCACTCCTTTGCTTTTCAACTAGACTCTCCCAAGGAAGATTGTGTTTATCATATCTTTGCTAGCCAGGTATTGTGAATTCCCACAAAATATATCAGGAATAATTCGATGTGATAATTACATGTAGAAGGACTTGAAACTTTTCAGAAAAAGTACATATTTATTGTATGCTAGAATACGAGCGATGACACCAAGGGCAAGAAAATTCCAGTTTTACAAAGAGTAAGGTGGAACACTTAACAGATTAAATGACCTGCCCAAGGACACATAAAATTGGTAAGTAATAGAGTCAGGAGTTCACGTGTTTTTGCGGGCTCCTGCAGGAGACTTTTTCTCATCTTGCTAAAATGCATCTACTTATCTATACATACACACAAATTAAAAACAGTATAAAGTAAAATCAAAACACATATTTTAATGTACATAACAAACCATATCTAATTAAATTGAATTAGCTTAAATTGTACATGTTTAAGTATTACAAACCTGATATACTTAATGACTCATAAGTCAGTTCTAAATAATTTCCAACATTAATTTAAAGAAGAAAAGTACCCCTATAACAAAGTATTTTTGCATACAATTACATAAAGAATTTACAGGTAGAAATAATTTTCTACTTTTACTTTGAATAACTGTGAGGATATTAAGATCATCTGAAAAATACCGGAAAGATAATATTGAATATTAATGAATACCCATTAATGAATACCCAACTACCTCACCCTACAAATCAGGTCAGCTAGTTTCTTCCTCATTTTTAGATTTTGTTGTGTAATCTGGAAAGAAATGTAACTCAATAAATTCAGTGGTTTCACTAGTAAGATCATTCCCTGCTAAATATATTCTATTCTCTCAACCTCACAGTTTCGTAAATGATGACTTACGCTCCCTGGCTCTAGTCTCTACATCAGCTACATTGGTCGAAAGCTTTGATTGACATGCTAAAATTGGCGAACGTAAAGTTGGAGTAACTTTTATTCATATATTATTTTGGAATTATTTTGGTTGTTAGAAGTACATTCATTGTTTTTATTTGAAACGGTAGTTTGCTTTTGTACTATTTACTGTTTGAATTATTGGTATTTTTGGTTCTAATTTCAGCTGAAGAAATTTACAATGTCTAGTGGGAAAAGGATTAGCATTCTAAGTTTTAAAGCTGGGTTTGTTAAACTGATCCAAAACAAATATTTAATTGCAATACTAGAGAAAGCAGTTTAAAGCACAGAATGAAGCTAATCCTGAGAGCAGTACCTAAAACAGAGAAAAAGAAAACGTAGACCATTGTTATATATGTATGAAATTGCAGATAAATAAATATATATATGAAAAAGCTCTTGTCTAATACTTTGTAATTGATGGCTAAACCTCATTTGGGTTTGTAGCTGAATTCGCACTGCCAAATTGGTAAGTCAAACTATACCAAATTATGCAAAACAAAAACTCAGTATTTTTGGAAATACTCCAGTGTTAAGAGTACTGCCAAGCACCCACAAAACCAATTCAAACCCTCTCGCTGAATATCCCTGAAAACACAACTTAAGGTTTATGACTCACAGCCAAAACCAATAGTAACAACAACAAAAAACAAAAAACATGCATCTCGCACATGGAAGCGCACACACGCACACACGCACACACACACATACAAGGCCTTATGAGTTAGAATCTGTTCAAGTGTGAACTTAACAAGACTCCAAAATATGTCCCCTATTATTAGAATTACTGAAAACATAAAAAAATACAAAGAAATTAAGTGATATTTCAAATATTAACAAAAATTTAATAAAAATACGAAGTAGATTTTTAAAGACCAGCATTTTAAACATGGAAATAAGTTAAACATTTTAAAGACTTGAATAAACAGTTTAAATAATAGAATAAATAGATACAACAGAAGAGAGAATTGGTGTATAGAAAGAAAGGAAGGAAGGCATACAGAACACATCAAAACAAATGACAAAGAAATATTAAGGATTATGGAGAGATTAAGAGACATGGAGTAAAAACTGGTAATCAAAATGGAATTCCGGAGGAAATGATTGAAGAATGGATTGAGAAGTTTCTAGATTGACCTGTTAATATCAATAATCATTGCAGGAGGCAAAAATTTGCAATTAGGATAAATGAGTATAAACCCATACCAAAATCACAGAACAATACTGTGGTCAATAGCCCAGTGGCCCTTCCAAAGAGTCTGTGTCCTAATCCCTAGAACCTGTGAGTATATTACTTTGTGTGGCAAAGGGACTTTGCAAATGTGATTGAGGTTAAGGATCTTGAGATGGAGATACTATGCTAGGTTACCCAGGGGTGCCCGGGTTAGTCAGGTAAATCCTGAAACTCTGAACACCTTTTCTGGCTGTAATCAGATGTGTCATGAGGGCTCTGTTTGTTGTTGCTGCTTCTGAAGATGGAAGCTCACAAGCATCTAGAAGCTGGAAAAGACTCTTTTCCTGGAGTGTCCAGAATGAAAACAACCTTTCTGACATGATATTGGCCCAGTGACACCCCTGTTGAATTTCCAATCTATAGAACTGAAAGACAATAAATGTGTGTGGCTTTAAGCCAGTAAGTGTGTGGAAGTATAGCAGAGCAGGAAAATAAATTAATACACATATAAAAAGGTATTTCTTAAAACACTGAAAGGAAAAAAAAAAAGACAGCTTTCAACAAGAAACATGAGACTGACATTTTACTTCTCAAAACCATCCAAGGAATTAAGTATGGAAATGATATATTCACAGATCTGAAAAAGAATAAAAAGACCCTTGGGCGCCTGGGTGGCTCAGTTGGTTAACTGTCTGCCTTCGGCTCAGGTCATGATCCCAGGGTCCTGGGATCGAACCCAGCATCAGGTTCCTTGCTCAGCAGGGAGCCTGCTTCTCCCTCTCCTTCTGCCTGCCGCTCCTCCTGCTTGTGCTCACTCGCTCTCTTGCTTTGTCTGCCTAATAAATAAAAATTTAAAAAATTAAAAAAAAGAATAAAAAGACCCTTATCAACCTAGAATTCTATATTCAGTGAAAGTATCATTCAAGAACAAGAGCAAAGCAGAGATATTTCAGCTAAACCAAATTCAAGTGAATTTAACACCAAACCAAACCAAAACGAGCAAAAAACCCTTCACTTAAGTAAAGTCTAAGCAGTGATTCTCAAAGTGTGGTCCTTAGACCAGCAACATGGATGTTGTCTGTGAGATTTGTAGAGGTAAAAAATATAATTAAATAATGCAAAATAATTTAAGAATTTAAGACACAAAGCAAGGAAACAAAAAGGCAAAAAAACAGATTTTTTTTTTTAAAGATTTTAATTTTTCATTTGAGAGAAGGAGCGAGCGCAGGGGAGGGGTAAAGAGAGAATCTCGGGCAGACTCCATGCTGAACACGGAGCCCAACATGGGGTTCAGTCTTATACTCTGGGGTCATGACCTTAGTCAAAATCAAGAGTTGGACACTCACCTAGCTGAGCCACCCAGGCACCCCAAAACCAGATTCTCAAATTCAGAGAACGAAATGGTGGTTGCCAGAGGAGAGGTGGGTGGGGGAATGGATGAAATAGATCAAGGGGGTCGAGAGTACAATGTATAAAATTATTGAATCATAATACTGTACACCTGAAACTAATACAATACTGCATGGTAATTATACTGCAATAAAAAATAGATCAGGAAAATTTTTGATAAAATTGCACTGTCCACTGTAACAGCTCTTAGCAAACTAGGAATAAAAAAAATGGCTAGTTAAAAGTAATCCAAACCTACAGCAAATGTATATAATAGTAAAATTTTGCTCCCTCTTTAAGAAGAGGAACCAGATAATGTGCCTACTCTCATCTTCCATATTGAACTAGAGGAGTTTCCCAGCATAAGGAAACAGACACAAAAATAAAAGAAATGAAAATGAAAACAAAAATAGTATATATTGGTAGATGATACAATTATATGCACAATCACAGCACAGAGCAAATTGCTTCTTAGTTCAGTACATTTATCAAAATTTCCAGTGTGGAACAAATGCTTAAACTGTATGTCAAAAGCAGCTTGCAGAAAGTATCCCCCGGACTATTTAATACCTATGAAATAGACATCCAGAAGAGTAATTCTCCTGGAACTACCCTAAATATCCCCTTGATAATACAACTATTTAACACTACATATTCCAGCTGCCTCATTGATTATAATAGACCCCTTTCCCCATTATGGTTAAATGAGAAGGCACGACAAAATCTAAGAGAACAAAATTAAGTTACTCTCAGATTTGGTTAGGCAACAACGTTGAATGCAAAATGGGTATCTGACAGTCAGCCTTCACTGATTAATAAAGCAAGACCTAGATATTGTGAGTGATGCATATAAATATTCAATTGAATGGTTACCTGGTATCACAATAGCATAGAGTGCTAAGGATTGCTTTTACCTATTTAAGGTGTGTGCTCATGTGTGTATGTGTATATGAAGTAATGAGTGTTACATAATTATCCAAATAAAGGAAACAAAACTCTTTCATCATAACATTTTCTCTTCCAGGTTGAAAAATACATTCTAGTCCTCTTTTCATGAAAATTCGACTTATAATTTAAAGAAAGATACTAAGGCATTACTGTGATTTATAAAAGCATAAACATTTGATATAGGATATGTATCACATGGAATTATAGATACACTTGAGTATATAAAATATTTTCAGATACACATTGTATACATTAAACACATAAACATACAAGGACATTATATATTACTGTAATAAAAGCCTAAGGATGGGATATTGACAAAATCTGAAGAAAAGCAAAAGCTCATGTCTCAAACCCCATTGTGCAAATAAAAATTACAAAAATTCTTTTCTGTGTGCAATTTGCTAATCCACAATGCAGAAACAAAATTTTTTCTCACTGTGGGAAATTTGAAATTGGTAAAAACATTTTCATTATTTTATGAAGATATCAGATTTAGCTCAATTGCATAGATGGCTGATTTTTACAGTGTGATTGAGTTTGCTTTATTGGCCTGCTTAATTCAAGAAATGTCAAGTTAATCTCGGTGGTACAGTATCAAAAATTCATCAGTTAATGCAATTATTTAAAACACTTGTATGGAAAAAGTATTAGCTCTATAAGAATATCAAAACAAAATTCACTCTTACCAAGTATGTCTAATGCCATTTATTCAGTTGTCTTCTTTAAAGTAAAATTATATATATGTCTACATGTATATATAAACATATGTATATGTAACATATAAATGTATGTAGACATAAATGGTGTATATGCTTATGTATAAATATTATGTAAACATACATATATAGGTAATATTTCTTTTTAAAAAAGATTTTATTTATTCAGTGGGGAGAATACGAGTTGGGGGCAGAGGCAGAGGGAGAGGAAGAAGCAGGCTCCCTGCTAAGCACGGAGCCCAACCTGTGGCTCCATCTGAAGAGCCATGACCTGAGCTGAAGGCAGACGCTTAACCTACTGAACAACCCAGGTGCCCCTATATAAAATATTTCTAAAGTAATAGCTACTTAAATTTGTTATTTTTCATAAACATTAAATCTATTTTTTTTAAAGATTTTATTTATTTATTTGACAGAGATAGAGACAGCCAATGAGAGAGGGAACACAAGCAGGGGGAGTGGGAGAGGAAGAAGCAGGCTTCCAGCAGAGGAGCCTGATGTGGGGCTCGATCCCAGGACGCCGGGATCACACCCTGAGCCAAAGGCAGACACTTAACCGCTGTGCCACCCAGGTGCCCCCAAATTAAATCTATTTTTATTGAATACCCAATGATGTATAAAATCTTCTATGGGGACATAAATTACTGATAAAAGATGACACATTTTACTTGATGGGCTACTTACCTGGAATTACATCAGTGGAAGCAGAACATTTTCATTAAAAGTATTTATTTTTGAAAAAATGTTTTTCCCTGGTACCTGAAGGTGAAAATAGGATAACGCTGCCTTCTGAGAAGCATTTCCAAATTCATCTGCTGAGAGAACTAATTACCTGCTTGCAGACATCTCAACTAATTAAATCCAACAGAGGAATTTTCGAACATATCACTTTTGGAAGATAAAGTGCTTCTTGGGTTTATTGAACTTTGTTTCAGAAATGAAGAGAGTTAGAATCAAAGAACACAGTGAAAATGGTTCTAAATGATCAGTGAGGTAGCTGAATTCAGGCTGTGCTCTGTTTATATTCTGACCAAATCAGACATGCATTTGTATGCAAAACTGGGGGGACAAAGCAGCACATATCACAAAATCTTTAAATCATATATATATATGTAAGAAATGGTCATCCCAACATAATTGTTCACATTTAAATGTCACTGTGAATGCATTTTTGTCTTACTCAAATGTAGAAAGGTCAGGATCAAAGCAACTGGTATATAGTGCTGTCACTGGAGGTGTGAATGCCCTCCTGTGAGATTTTTTTTCAGAGCAACTTCCTTTAGCTTTGATAATAGTTTCAGACAGCAAGTGACTTACCGATTTTATAGATGATATCCAGGAAATATAATACCCAAACATATAGAAGACCAAGACCATGTTACTGTATTCCCAAATAGGTAAAAATTAATGGGCTTATATAGGTCTCCTCTTTCCTTATACTTAGCAGATGAAAGCAGGGTACTAACCAAGTGTACTTGGAGAAAGAATTATCTGGAAGGAATAAAATTGTGCTGAGGGACTGTTGGCATCCTTTGTAGAGGGGTCCTCTGGAAAAGGACTGTCATTGGCAAGAGGACCTTGCATCTTATTTATACAGACCTTGTCCTCATTGGCAGGTAGGTACTCAGCAAGTGAAGAAATTCTTCCATGAGAAGGGCTGGTGGGTAAAAGAAAAATTGAACTGCATATAAAGAATATGGTATTTTAATAGACAAACCATTTTCACATTCATTAAAAACAGCAGAAACATGTTTTATACTTGCTTTACAGATTGAGACTGCGAAGTGCCATTACCAATGCTGAGAGGGGAACAATCAGTTACTGAAATGAAAGCCCTAAAATTTGCAGCTCAATGGCTGTCACTTTATAATTAAGTACTTGTTTTTCATTAGCAGTTAACAAAGCATTTTACTAGTGAGGAACTGATGAAGATACATAAAACAGCCTCATATTATTCTTATAATTAGCTTATGAAAAACGAATATATATGAAATGCCATGATAATATTGGCATTTCTGTCCTGGTTCCCCACCTCTGCTGTTACATTTTAGCACCATGATTTATACTGGAAACCAGTTTGCAATGGGCATCTGGCTCTACAACGACTCATCACTGATATTCCTAAGATACATGGGGTACTGTTGTATAACAGAAAGGAGCTAATTTAATATATATTTGTGAGAAATGCGAATAGGGATTTAACGGGGTGTACAATAGGCAGAGTTTCAAACGGGACTTTGTTCTTATTCTTTGATGTTTTCATGGCCATCAAGCGAGCTCACATATCAAGCGCCCACTCCCTCCCAAACAGAAAGACTTCCGTGGTTTGGGGGAAAGAGTTCACGGAATCTATGTACAGATTTGTGGCAAAATAGAATATTAAAACATTAATTGTTCCCATCCGTGAGTATAATATATCCCTCCGTAAATCTATGTCTTTTAAAAATTTCTCTCAATATTTTATTTTGCTTTTTTCCTAAACTTATCTGAATTAAATTTTAAGGTCTCTATAATTAACTTGAGCTCCACTCAGGGGTTTGTTCCTACAGTTAATAAAGGTTTCATTGAAATAAGATTGTTTCTTCCTTCACTATGACACTTCAGTGAATATAACTATATCCACTTATGTAGAGTCTCCTTTGACTTTGAATTTTATGTAGACAATAAAGTATGATGTTCCTACCTACATTAGGACTCTTATATTGCAATGGCAAAGAACAATAGACATTTCAGAGGCACAAAGTATCTATATTCTGACACTGTTGTTTGGAATTGAAGCATCTGTTAGCAATGGTTTTCTTTCTTTTTTTCCTTTTCCTTTTTTTTTTCTTTTCTTTTTTTTGGGGGTCTACTTAGAAGTTTGGCATGATCTTCAACCACTTGTACTTGACAGCCTTTCTTTTCATTCCTTGTGATTTTCTCTTGTGAGGTACTTGGGGCCGTAGCCAACTCTCTAGAGCTACTAGAAAGTCCTTGGCGTGTTGCACGTCCTCAAACAGCCTTCATAAATACAAATCCTAAGATTTCGGTATATCTAAGTACAGTCGCAGCCTTCATCAACTCCTGAGACATATTCAGGAACATATTTGAAGGCTTAAAAAATTAGAAAGCCCAATTAATAGCTTCAGGGATGAGGTATTTTTCCCCCCACATAAACCAACCCAGAAATAAAGAGTGGCACCCAGGGCTCATGCAATTTTTCAGCAATACCATACCCTTCTTTCCTCCCTCCCTCTCTCATACTTAGCAGATTAGCCTATCATTTCATGGTGGAAAAATTTCCAATTTCTGTTTTAAAGCAGGAAAATGTAAAAAAGCATCAGCTATCCCTGGTTCACCCTTTAATAAGAAAGCAGAAGCTTTCCTAAATACCTTGCCCCCAAATGAGGAATTTTGTTTAAATTTCATTACTTGTAGCTGCCACGCAGAAACTAAAAAAACATATTTATGTTTTTCCCGATACTATTGTGTGGACAGATAAGAAAAGATTTTCGTATTGGCATATGGTTCACCAAACTGTACTGTCGGTTTGAAGTCTTACGATCATAGGTAAGTTTAACAGTAGCTGACTCTTTCCAGCAGTATTTCATCTATGTGATACTGACTGATACCTCATTCCTACTAATAGCTTTACTGTTGTGTCTTCTTAGTCCTGAAGAGGTTGGAGATCAGTTACCTGACACTTGGTAGGGTATACTTTTAGTTGTCTTAACGTATTTTCTCCCCAGCATGTATGAGAACCCAGAATCATCTACCTTTTCCTCCCAACAGAATTTATACTTGGTTGAGAGACTTAGCAATAAATATAGTTTAAAAAATATTTTCTTTTTTTTTTTTTAAAGATTTTATTTATTTATTTGACAGAGATAGAGACAGCCAGAGAGAGAGGGAACACAAGCAGGGGGAGTGGGAGAGGAAGAAGCAGGCTCATAGCGGAGGAGCCTGATGTGGGGCTCGATCCCATAACGCTGGGATCATGCCCTGAGCCGAAGGCAGACGTTTAACCGCTGTGCCACCCAGGTGCCCCTAAAAAATATTTTCTTAATCCCTATAGAGAAGAGTATCTTATAACGGTAAATGATTATATACTTATCACAATATGCCAAGTACTATCTGATAAGGATAACCATTCACTCATTTAATCCTTACATAAACCATTTGACCTTACTTTGCAATAATGAAACTGTGGCCCGCTAGAGCTTACGTGACTTGCTGGAGGTCATTCATACAGTTCCTGGCAGAACAAGAGTTCAAAGCCAGGCCGCCTGGCTCCAGGGTCACTATACCTCACTATTTTGGCAGCACTTCTAATCTCTTCAAATGAAGTTGCAGGGAATTTTCCAGCATCCCATATTCCCTCAATCTAGGCAAGTAAAACTATTAAAAGGAATTGACACCATCCCATGAATTCTGTGAAATTACAAAGGAACATTTAAAAGTTATTGCGTGAAAAACCAGATTTTAAACATCTTTCCTTTTATAGTTTTCATCAGTTCATGTGATACAAAACCCAACTGTCCATTTCTGGCATGTTGATTAAACAAATGTTTTTAAACTCCATTGGGCAGTTTTGAGAGTGAAAGGGTGTGGTATTAAGCCAGGACAATAGGCATAAAACAATTATTCCCTGCTAAACTAGGACTTTTCATCATCTTAAATTTAGGTCAATATGTTCAGTAGAATTATCGTATTTCTTTGCATCAAGTTGAAAATTCTAATTTAAATGGTTCATCCAGGTTTTCCTGAATCATGAACTCACTTTCAGAAATACACCTTTTCATTTCACGTAGGTAAATAACTGTCACTCTGTGCAACTAGTATCATAATTGTGAGCTTGTTTCTGATTGTCTTGTCAGATTCCCTACTGCTATAACTATTCATTATTCAATCTTTGAGTCGAGAATACAAGCAAACCCATGGAATAGCACACTAGGAGATAGATAATGATCCCCAGCTTTGAAAATCATGGTATTGAGATCTCCTTAATGTTTGTTTTCTGAAAATGCCTCAGCCTTGTCCCGATGTGTATATTAGGGGGTGTTGGCATGAGGGAGGGCTATTAGCACAGCACTGTGGTGGTAGGTAATACTTCGTAGAGGAGTGAATACCTGAATAGTAATTGGGCAAAATAATTGTGAATTACTTAAATAGATGTGCTTATGTTTTTCTTAGCACTATGATCCCCAAACACAGTCTTTTGCACTCACTCTTCCGTTCCTGAAGGAAGAAAGATGATGTAATACATGGAGCTCAGCTCTGATCACACCATTTCGCTGGTTCAAAGGTACACAGTCAGTTCCAACTGCCTATGAATAAAATCTAACTTTTTAGCCAGACTTCCAAGCCCTTCACAACTCAGTCCTCTGTAACCCTCTTTCGTAAATTGTAGCACATACATTTCCCCCCACATTTTAAAATGTATGAACCAGGAAAGAATCTCACAGTCACTCATTCAGCAAGAGTTTCTCTCTATAGTTACAAGAGTTGCTGTTGTCACATTTCCAAGTTCGCTGATTTTTCTTCTACTTTGTTTATCTGCTGTCAAGATTATCCAATGCTATTTTTATTCAGTAATTATTGTTCTTTTAACTTACAAAATTTCACTTGATTCTTTTTCATATCTGCCTTTTCTCTTCTCATTATATTCATATTTTTCTTTAAATCCGGACCATATCTAGAGCAGTGATTTAATTTTCTTTTTTCTAATTATATCTCATTCCTGGGCTTGTTTCTATTAAATGATTTTCTTCCTCATTATAGGTCACATTTTTCTGATTCATCACATTTATAGTAATTTTTATTTAATGTTGGGCATTTTGATTGCCATATTTTGGAATGTCTATAGACTGTTGTCTTTTTTTTTTTTAAGGTTTTATTTATTTATTAGAGAACATGGTGGGGGGAGAGGGGAAGCAGGGGGAGAAGCAGACAGGGAGCCTGATGTGGGGCTCAATCCCATTACCCAGAGATCATGTCCTGAGCAATAAGGCAGACACTTAACCAACTGAGCCACCCAGGCGTCCCTAGACTGTTGTCTTTTTAAATACAATTATTATTATGAGTAGTGGTAGTAGTTGTATTTGGTTGCGTTTGGATTAGTTGCAGATCACGGTGATCCTTCTGGGACCTCCTTTTTAAGCTTTGTATTTGGCAGGTCTATTTTACCCTTTAATGTGAAAGCAGGGTACTTGGGGAGTCTTTGCTGAAAGAGGTAATCAGTAAAGTCCCTTTACTCACACCTGTTATAAAAGAGTATTTCCACACTCTCTGTGAGCACTGAGATTTATTCGTTTCACAGCAACTTAGTCGTGGTTATTTCCTATTCTCATGGAGTTCCCATTCGCATGTGCAACTCAGCAGTCTGCAAAAAATCAAGCAGCGTTATGTAGATTCTTGTATCTCCTTACCTGAATATTTCCCTTCTCTTTCGTGCCCCAGTCCTGCAACTTCCAGCCATCTCAGCCAGACTCTTGCCTCTTTCCCTTCAAATCAGTGAGACTGCTATGATACTTTTGGGTTTCCCCTTCTTGTTCTTCATCCTGGAAAGTGCTTCCAGGTTGAAAAACAAGGGTGATCATGGTGGAGATTTACTTATTTGTTTCCTTTCTCTTATTGGTCATTCTGCAGCACTGTCTAAAATAATTGTTTCATGTATTCTTTCCAGGTTTCTAGTGTAAGATGTGAGGGCAAGTAACTCTGTCATGGGCAAAAGCAGGAGTCCTCAATCTGATTTTAATGGAGAGAAGTTTCTGGTTTCAAGGTAATTCCTCCTAAGAATTCTATCATCATTATTGGCTTATCTTCTTACATCTACTGTTGATGTCAGTTTCTTTGTGAGTAATCCTTTTTTTTTTCTTTTACAGTGTATTTCATAATATTTTAAATTATTATTTTCTGTATCCTAATGTTACCCTATAATGTTAGAGGCTTTTAAAATTATCATTGATACTTTTGTTCTAATTATTTGTCTCTGTTCTGATACTGTTCATTCTCTCTCTTACTGATCACTCTTTTTCTTAGTCTTAACTCCTGATGAAATTTTGCGTTTGGAAGGTCCTTTTGGGAGACCAAATGGGGGAGATAAGGAATAGGCCTCCTACTCACTGTTTCAGGTACTGTCCCAGATAAAGGCATCTTCTTTGACTCCGGTTTTTGTTTTTTTAAGGTTTTATTTATTTATTTGAAAGAGGAAGAAAGCGCACGTGCACAAGTGGGGGAGGGGCGGAGAGATGGGCAAGCAGATTCCCTGCTGAGCTGGGAGCCAGACCCCAGGGCGCAATCCCAGGACCCTGAGATCATGACCTGAGCCAAAAGCAGATGCTTAACCGACTGAGCCACCCAGGCACCCCTTGACTCCCGTTCTTGAAGGAAAGTCCCCACTTGAAAATCCCCACTTCTGTGTTCCTTGCTCCTGTTCATCACTATATTTTTTTCACTCTATCTTGAAGCCAGCCGTGGCACTAGTGCTTTCAACCATGTCAAAGACATTTTTGTTTTTCTTGTCAAACCATCTGATATGACACAGAGCATTTAATTACAGTATCAGAATAATTTTATATTAATATAACAAAGTAATTGATGACTTTTAAAAGTATTTTTAAAAACATTTCTTGTGTATATTTTAAGCTGGGTAAAGACAGATACTATTTACAAAACAGATTGGGCAACTTTTCCAGCTCTTAGGAGAGCTGATTCCTCTATAACATTATAAATTCAGAGTATAAGTAATTCTTTAGCACATCAGTATGTTACTTTTTCTGATGTGACTCATTCCTTTCATTTACTACCAATAATTCCTTCCAGTTTTACTTAAAAAAATCAATAAAACATTTAAAATGAAAGCTCAGTTTTCTTGATTATTTAAGGTCATTTGTAAAAATGTGGAAATTTTTTCCTTACAATTATGAGAAATATTGAACTAAAACTTATGTAGAAAATTAACCAAGGGAACCAAATGAACCAAACGAATTTTTGGAACTTATTAAAATCTTACGTATGTAGCTATCCAAGGACATTTCTTAAGTTTATAAATATTATAGATAGCTGATTGTAAGAGAAATAAGAGTACAAAGTAATAAAAAGAGTCATTTATCTTTCTATAATCTGAAATAGATAATTATTAACCAGCTTTTTCTGAAATAAATCACAACATTATGAAGTTAAGGCTCTTTTGACTTTTTTGATCAAATTGCCTTTCATTTTGCCAAGTCTTTAGAATTAAGCATTGTCATGAAATTGCTGGATGAATTTCTTAATAGAACACTGTCCATACTTCCATAAACTCATAAACTACATATGAATACTATAAAATATTTTGGTATTTTTAATTTTTAATAAAGCAACTCAGAGTAAATATAATTTTGCAATTCGTTTTTCCATTTAATACACATTTTTATAATATATTTATGCTAATCGATCTAATTCAATTTTTTGGTTTGCAGTATATTTTATGAATCATTTGTTAGTGTCTATATTGATGACTAGGTGTGCTGGAGCTAGCTCCTAAAGGGTCATGAAAGCCCACATTTGCATTAACTTCTAACCTCCACATTCAGTGACATTACATTGGTAGATTGAAATGGCCCATTGGGGGTGCTATTTACACCATGAATTGGCAAATGCTATAAATCAAGACTTTCTTCCCCTTAAAGAACTAATTCTTAAACATTCAGCAGCACACCAATTGGTGTCCATATTATTTCCAATATAAAATTATTACTAACAACTCTGAAATAAACATCTTGATGCAAGTACACCTTGTCCAGGTACACC
This sequence comes from Ursus maritimus, assembly GCF_017311325.1. NCBI lineage: Eukaryota > Metazoa > Chordata > Mammalia > Carnivora > Ursidae > Ursus > Ursus maritimus. The sequence goes on from NW_024426552.1 coordinate 20,093,230, forward strand.
ACTCTTACTAGGAAATACACTTGGGAATAACGTATCAGGGTGCAATATATTGCTGTGTAAAGCAATGACTTAAAGGCCATTTGCAAGAAATATTGTTAGTTGTTCTTCAAAACAGGTAAAACAATTTGCACATCCAGCAGCAAAACTGGAAAACTCTTGGTCTTTATATTTCAATTCCATCATTAAAGATTGTCATATTATTACTATTTTATTAATCCTGGTTTTTGTTGATTTACTTGATAATTTTATGATTATAAATGTTTAATTTTTTCTTAATTTGTTGTTTCTGTCAGTGTACATGGTTCATTACTTCCCTTTGCTTTTTTTTTTTTTTTTTTCGGTAATTTGGCTTTTTGCATTTTTAACTCACTTCGAGGCATTTTCTTTTAGGCGTTCTTTATATTACAGATAAAAATTTTTGTCTTTTATAGTCAACGAATGTAAATTCTACTGACCTTCATTTTATCTTTTCAGATTTTTTTATGACTGATATAATCAAATTGATCATTCTTTTCCTTCATGGCTTGTATTTTGTGTATGTGTCATTTTATAAAACTTGGAGTATAACTTTTTCTTAGTTCAGTGAAATAGTTAATTTTATTTATTTTCCTATAGAACAGTTAGTTTGTAGCATCAGTACTTCCTGAATAAGCCTACAATTTGTCCACAAACTGTGATTCTAGTTCTGTCATACTCCAAGTTCTTATTTTATCCACTGAGATGTTTCATCTCTCCCTGCACCTGTATACAAGGCTCTCTCTGTTCACTCTCTCCTGAGACTGTGTCAAGGAACAGAAGCATCCCTTCATTCGCTATTTCTTTCCCTCTAAAATTACATTGGTATCCATACAAATTAACCACACAAATTTTGGAATAATTTTGCAATCACATAAAAAAAATCTATATAGGCTTTTAATTAAAGTTTATTAAAATTATATTGAAACTATCAAATCGTTAATTTTGAGAGAATTTACTATTATGGCATATTGACTTTTAATCTAGGATATAGTGGTTTTTCTTTATGCAGATCTTCTATTAGGGTTATCCATAGTTTTAAAATTTGTGTTCCTATGACTCTAGCACATCTTTGGATTTCTTACTAGCACATTATAAATGGTGTTGATGCAAGGGATTTTGTTGTTCTGTTGTTTATTGCTGGTATATAGAAACAAGATTGATTTTTTTAATATCGATATTTTTAATAAGAATCTGTCTGCATCCTCTTATCTTTCATAAGTTACTGTTACAGTTTCTCTCAGATTTCACTAATGAATTGACATACTATCAGGATTATTTCTTCAATTTCTTTCATTTATAGTTTTGTTTTAGTCCTGCTTTATGTCAGGTCACCAGTAAAATATTCAGTGTTGGACTCAACAGAATATGTCATGTTCTTATTAAAAATGGCAGTGCTTCAATGATTCATCATTAAGTTTGATGTTTGATGAAGTTTATTTGGTAAATATTTTTTGAAGTTTAAGTAAAGGCATTAATAATCTTAGATTCTTTATGTGTTAACATTAAATGTTATTCAACATATTTATGCATTGATTATGATAATCATAAAGCTTTTCTCCTTCAACCCATTAAAACATTGGTGGGTTTGGAAATCTTCTCAGGTCTATAAGAAAGCCTATTCTGTTGGCTCACTATTGTATTCATGGCTCTTGGGTTGACCTAACTCTCCTAGTGGGTTAATGAGGGTAAGAAGAGTACTCTATACGATAGGTTGCATGAATGTTTTGGCCTGGGGCTAATACTAAAATGAGTTCATATATTCTTTCAATCCATAGACAGATCTCTAAGTATTGCTAACAAGATGTCAACCAATGCTATGTCATCCAAAATGATATATTTAAAACTTCATGATTTATGACCTAATGTGGCTTGACCAGAGTTCCTGGGAAAAATAATACAGTGTGTTTTCCCAGGATGTTCCCAAATGTAAAAGGTACTGATACAATATAAAACGGTCTGTTTTCCATTATCCTTGCATTATTTTACTTTGACGGCAGCTTGTTTCACATTGCTTTTCAAAAAATATAACTTATTTTATATTTCGTTTTCTTTTTCTGTAATACTTGATGATGGCATATTATTTTAAAATTCTACTAGGCAGTTTCATATTTAATTTTGCATTTAGGGGAGATTGCATTTTGGTCACATTTATAAAATTATACTGTCCTCATAAAACGAACAGGTTATCTTGCCCTGTTTTTCTACCTTCTGTTATTAAAAAGAGTTTTTAGAACATTTGCCGTTGGATAATTCAGCAAAAATGCCTATAATACTGAAAACATTTTATTTTCAGTGGAATAATTTTTCTACCAAATAACTTTCCTTAATGAATACCGTATTTTTAGATATTATATTCTTTTGAATTTTTTTAGATTAATACTTCCCATTTTTTAAAAAATAATATATTGGAATGAATTTATTGATAATGTAATCATAATATTTTTCCAATTTTCTTTGTTAGCCTTCATTTTTATTCATGGAGACAGTCGCAGTAGTAAAGGTATAGTTTCCTTGTTTACAATCCCATTTTAGGGGGCAGTATACAGGCATGGAGTAACACCACAGGTAGAGGGCCTACCCTACTGTGAGCCCTTTATAAACTGCAGGATTCAAGAAGCCTAATTTCCTCTGCCTCAGTGAAAGAGCTGCAGTACAAGCCTTGGGGTTGCAGCAATATGACAGGGCAGAAACAACCTCTAGGTCACTTGCACCTAACTAGTATTCATAGTTGGGAGAAAATCAGCCACTTCAATGGTCACAGTAGTTGAACAAATTCCAACCATGGTCTGTTACCTGCATAAACACCTTTCTTTAGCTGATTTTCATAAAATTCTGTAGAATGCCAGCTTCCTCTCTGGGATGAGAAATCTCTTTTTTTTTTGTTTGTGTGTTTTTTTTTTTATAATAATATTTTTTTATTATATTATGTTAGTCACCATACAGTACATCCCTGGTTTTTGATGTAAAGTTCTATGATTCATTAGTTGCGTATAACACCCAGTGCACCATGCAATATGTGCCCTCCTTACCACCCATCACCAGCCTCTCCCATCCCCCCACCTCCCTCCCCTCTGAAGCCCTCAGTTTGTTTCTCAGAGTCCATAGTCTGGGATGAGAAATCTCTTAACTATCATAAATGCTTCATAACTCCGCAGTTACTGCTTTTTAACCCGTCAATTAATACAAAGAGAATTATTTAATTTCCAAATGTTTATAATTGTTCATACATGCTTTAAAAAAGAAAGCAGTGTAAGTGGGTTTGGAAACATCGGTTGGTTTTCTTTCCTCCATTAATTAAAAGTTAGACATCCTAGTCTTACCTTCCTTTGGTTATTTTTTAAATGTTGAAATATAGATACAGATGTAAATATAGATATAGTTCATAGTTGTAATGTGGCTTGTTATCACAGTTTTGGATTAACTCCTCTGTGTCACTAGCATTTTAAAAAGGAGTAATTGTTTTTTGGCCTAATAAGAGACACTATTACCGAGATATAATTAAGTCAGTTAACTTCCATATGGTTAATGAAATACATAGGAAATAAAGATGGATAATCTTTCAAGGAGGAAATCTCTCACAAGATAGACTGCAAATGTAACTCAACATGATCTTGTTTTCATAGAGACTGACTTCATAACTGGAGGAATTATTTAATTTTAAAATTTAAAGGATTTATTTATCTCTGGAAAATTTATAGGTGCTAAATACTGGTAACTAATTAAATTAGTAGGTTTATATTGATCTGATCAATTATATTTTTAATAAATTAAAAATGTTTAGATTTTAATGAAAAATATTAAGATGAGAAGATTTGTGTATAGTCTGATCAATAGTTACAATATATAAAAGTTTTGTATCATATATAAATAAATATTCCTGATATATGATTTTATTGCAGCAAAACAATATATTTCAGAAAGAATAATTATCTTTAATATTTGTAATAATATTTTATGATCTTGAACTTCTCCTTAGAGAGATATATATATACACACATTATATATATAAAATAGATAGCTATTACAGTAAATGATTTTATATTTTGTGATTCAACAGCAGAGAATAAAGATGTCAGACATTTCTTCCTATTCTTTAAAAAAAAATATTTGGTGACAAATTTCCCATATCCATTACAAACAGGCCAAAAAGTTACATACAATGATAATTCATTGTATTTAAATCCAGGTGACATAAATACCTCATTAAAGCAAACCCTGAACAATTAATTAACTTATAAGCATATAAGTAAATGGATATTAGCAACCATTAAAAAAAAACCCACTGATGTCCATGATCTGATTATTCATTCAAAAATATTTCGTAAATACTCAAATGGAGTATTCAGTATGGAGTAGTTTCTTGAGATATATTAGTATACAAAACATATAAAATATTTTTTGGTATTGAGCTTGCATTTTATTAGAGGAGACAGAACAAATTTATAGTGTGTTAGGAGGTTATATGTGCTATAGGAAGTAATGCAGAGTAAAGAGAATTGGAAATGTCAAGATTCAGACATGTGGCAGGTTGCAGTTTTAAATAGTGTGGTCAGGTAAGCCATACAAAGAAGTGACATAAGCAGAGATGTAAAGGATACAGAATAGTTAGCCATGAGGGTATCAGTATTGGCAGCAGCAACAGCCAGTGTAAATACCCAATGGGAGAAGCATACGTAGAACACTATGAAGAATGTGTCTGGAAAGAGTGATTAGTGAGGTCAGGGTGGTAACTGGAATCTCTAGCATGTAAAGTGTGTAAGCCTTTGCTTTTATTCTGATAGAAATATTGAGCCCTTACATACTTTTTCGCAAAGGAATGACCCAAATTGAATTAACTTAAAATTAACTCAGGCTACTAAGTGGAGAATTTACCACAGGGGAAATAGAAGTATTGAGATCACATTTAACACTATATAGGTGAGAGATGATGTCATCTTGATTCAAGATAGTAGCATAAAGGTACTTGAGAAGGGTTCATATTTTAGATATATTTTGAAGGTAGAATGAATGAGATATACTCTGCATCCAATCTGTCAGTATCAGAGGCAAACTGTAGCCAAATATGACTGAAAGTTAGCTAATATTCCCATATATTATGAGGTTTTGTTTTTGATTAAAAACAATATGTAAACTCTTCAGGAAATAACATGTACTCTTTCAGCACACAAACAATGAAAGAATATATTCTAGGATGTTTATCTTCTACAAAAAATGAAAGGATCAAAAGGTTATATAACATTATTGGCTGTAATTGCTCAACTGATAACAATGTTAAGCTTATTAAGGCTTTTCTGTTCCAGATTTGCAATTTCATTACTTACCAATGAGAAACTTGGTTCCTATTCTCATCAATACATTTCCTTACTTGAAAAAAAAAAGTACTTTCCTTATTTGATCAATGCCTTTATATGTAACCAATCTTTCATGGTCTCCTGATGCCTGAAAATTCTTCTTTTTTTGACAGAAATGAAAAAGCTGATTCTAAATATCATATGGAAATAGAAAGGACTTAGAATTGGCAAAAGACATTTGAAAAAAATAACAAAGCTGGAAAGATAATAACTTCCTGATTCAAAGACATTAACTATTTGGAGGAAAAAAAAAAAGACATTAACCAAAACAATGTAGTATTGACATTAGGAAGACAAATAGATCAATAGAGCATCCACATGCATATGGATTCGTATGTTTTAATAAAGATGCAAAGTTAATTCAGTGGTGGTAGTTTAGTCTTTTCAGCAAATGGTAGTGGAAAAATTTGATCCAAGTGCATTAAAAATTTTTTTGATCCATATCTGGTACCATATATAAAACTCAATTCAAAATGGCTCACAGACCTAAAGGTAATTAATACCCATATCAATTTACCTCCTAGAAGATGACATAAGTCCATGTTACTTTCTGTTAGGCAATGATTTCTTAAATGTGATCCTAAAATGATAATTTGGGAAAGAAAGAAATCTTATTAAAATTAAAAACCTTACCACTTCATAAGACACTGTTGGATAATGAAAAGACAAGCCACAGACCAGAGAGAAATTTCCACAGTAAGTATTTGATAAAGGATATATATCCCAAAAAAAGGAAAGATAACTCAAATTTTAGTGATCTTAAAATAAACAACTAATTTAAAAAATGGCACTGTTTGAAGGCCATTTTTACCAAAAAAGTTTATGGATGTGAAAGAAGTATGTGAAGTGGAGCTCAGTATCATGAATCATCATGCAAAGGTTAGGTAAAACTACAAGCTACATTGGACACCTATTAGAAAGGCTATAAGTGAAAAGATTGTCCATATCAAGTATTAGAAATGATATAGAGAAACGGGAATTCTTAAACACTCCTGGTGGGGGTGTAAAAAAATGCAATTACTATGAAAAACGGATGGGCCATTTCTTTACTAACCAAACATACACACACCTAACGTATAACTCAGCCATTCTGTTCCTAACCTCTACCTGCGGGAAGGGGAATTGTATGTTAATACCAATACTTACATCTGAATGTTCACAGCAGTTTTATACATATTAGGTGAAAAGTGGAAGAAAAAAACCATAAAATGATTTGTCAATACAATAAAAAAAACAGATTTTGGTATATCGTACAGTAAGTACTACTCAGCAATATAAAGGAGCAAACTACTCGCACATGCGTGAATCTCAAATATATGTTCAGTAAAAGAACTCAGAAACCAAAGGTTACACTTGCAAAGATCCAATTTATTTGACATTTTAGAAAAGGCAAAAGTATAGAAACTGAACATTGATGAATTATTGCCAAAGGCTGGTAGTGGGGGCAGGAGGGTTACTGACTGAAAGGCTTACGTGAGAACTTGATGGGGCAATGGACTAATTCTGTATTTTGATTGTAGGGGAAATCAAGTTGTCACAACACATTGAACGGTACATTTTAAATGTTCCTATTTTGAGCAATACCTCAATTTAAAATAAATATGCCCATGTTTCTGTAACAAAATACTTTCTCATTGAATTACTCTGTTGATTGTGCCTTCGTACTTCTTTCTTCCTTTATTTTATTAAATACATACTACCTTTGGAAATCACCGTCCCCCCTTGAAACAGAGAATGAAAGAGTTCTTTTAATCAGAAGTGGCCTTAAATTTCAATATTCTTTTCTCACCGATTTATCTGCAGACTCTATTTTCTGTTAGTACACGTCAGACATTGCACTCAGTACAATGAGGTATTTCTCATTGTTTTAATTCTCTGTAAGGCATATTTTACGATACTTTGTATAAACCTTCAATATAAAAATAAATTGAATTGAGCTTGTTATAGCTCTATCAAAGAAGGATCCATTTGGAAAGAATTTTGTCTGAGAAGATAATGAGCAGGTATTTACGTTTGCATCACCACATTCAAAATGGTGTATTGAGAATTTTCTTCAAAAATATGAATATAAAACATATTACATTGCTGTTCCACTTGAGAAGTATAACCATTTAGATCTCCCATCATATTTTTTCTCAAATTTTCCTCTCCCTCAAGATTAATAAAAATTAATTTTTTCATTTATAAATTGAAGTTTTACATAAACAGTTCTTTAGTGTTTTTTTTTTCCCATATGAAAGGGGAACTTTGGAATGGAATTTTTTTTTAATGTAGCAGCCAAATATTAGTTCTATCCCATTATATTTATATAGTCAATGTCTTCTCTCCAGAGATTATACTTCTATTTCCTGTAATGCGTAGTGTGTTCTTCGTAAGAAGATTTCCATAAGAAAAGGGAAATGGAAGTCTGATAAAGCTCTGAAACAAATTACTTATCACTTACTTTTCCAGGCATCCACTTGTATATCAAAATTAGAGTAGCAGCATTTTACTTGATCATTATGCATCCAGAGTGAAAACATTTGTAGCGTGTTTTTGGTAAATACATGCATTATACTTAGGAGACTTGACGTTTTTATTATTATCGTGCCATTTATTTTGAGAAAATTGTGGATTCATACTCAGTTATAAGACATAATACAGAGGGATCCTATTTATCCTTTATCCAGTTTAGGGAAATAGACATTTTAAAATCAAGGCTGGTTATGTTATTTTTGTTTGTGTTTCTTCATTCATGTGATCATTCATTGGTCTGGAAAACTACTTCCTGGTGCTCTGTGAGGTCCTTTGGTGGTTGAAACAGTTATACAATTAAATACTCCTATGGAGTACCTCTTGCATTTTTCAGGAATACTGAAAGTAATTCCAGATTATTAAAACCCCAATTAAAACTGATTTAAACAAATTTGAATTCATTGACACATGTAAAAGTAAGACTAGAACTAGCATCTGATTTGGCTTGTTTAGACAATACTTCTTTTTCCATCACTTACTCGGTTTTCTCTGTGTTAGGTTAATTATTAGGCAGACTCATATTTCTACATTCATTCTTTACATAACTAGTGAAATATTAATCAATCTTCTTCTTCTGAAGGGTTCTGAACTCCAAAGTAGAAACTCATCTGAGTTATTTTTGTTTTTGAGTATTTTTGGGGCTATAAAGGCCACACTGCCATACATACTTGTTAGATAACATTTGTGAATCAAATTTAATAACTAGCATTTATTTATAGTTAAAAATGTATCCAGCACAACCTTAAGCATTTTTAGCTCTCTTAATCATTACCACAACCCAGCCATCCCTATATAAAAGATTAGGGTTATAGAGTTTGTGAGGAGTAAATCCAGTGTTGTTTACATAGAATGAGTGATGTATTTAATTTATCTGTTAAAATTTTTCATGTACCCTTCCTGGGATTGTCTGTTCAAAAAATTCATGATACCAAGATAAACCAAAATAAGATAGCATTTAATATTACCTTCAATACATGTAATTAATTTCTTGTTCTACAAAATGTCATCTATGCTTAGGAAAAAAGAAGTTCAAATTCTCTCTTTCCTCACTAAATAAATATTGACTAGATGTATGTTTTTCTTTCATCCTTAATTTAAAGGAACACCACATTATTGGTCTGCTACAAGTGCCCAATTTCTTGGATCAGGAAGATGACTGCTTTGAGACAGGCAAGTCCTAATTGGATTTTTGACCTTTTCCAGAGTTCTCAGTTTCTCTGTCCTTGCTTTCTGCCGAAAACCATTATTTTTAAGGAGAGGAATTTCTATCATGGAATGGCCTTTCTGTATTTTTTTATCCTTTTATATTCAACTTATGTTTATCAGTTTTATTTTAACTTGTCCTTTCACATTTGAAGTCCAATTTGTTTCTTATCAGAACTCCTTGCTTTTATGTACTATCTACTCTGTTGTTCTCTTTTTTTTTTTAATTTTATTTATTTATTTGACAGAGAGAGAGACAGCCAGTGAGAGAGGGAACACAGGCAGGGGGAGTGGGAGAGGAAGAAGCAGGCTCATAGCGGAGGAGCCTGATGTGGGGCTCGATCCCAGAACGCCGGGATCACGCCCTGAGTTGAAGGCAGACGCTTAACGACTGAGCCACCCAGGCGCCCCCTACTCTGTTGTTCTCTTAATACTTGAAAATCCAAACTGTTTCATCAGCAGTGCTGATAAAAACATGGAATACAATTTTATCTTGCCATATGCACCTCTCTGATCATGTCAATACTGTGATTTCACAGATTAGATGATCAACTCTGAATCCTTAAATGTAGTGTTCTACACTGGATTAAGAGCCAGTTCTGAAATGAGAGTAGGGATTCAGAGAGAGGTAGCTAGATTAAAAAAAAAAAAATATGGTGAGAAAAGGAAATGTAGATTCCCATCTACACTCATTCACCTCTCCCACATACATGAACACAGGAAACATTATGCATTTAAAGCATAATTTTTTTAAAGATTGATTATTTTATTTATTTGACAGGCAGCGAGAGAGAGAACACAAGCAGGGGGAGCGGGAAAGGGAGAAGCAGGCTTCCCGCTGAGCAGAGAGCCCGATGTGGGGCTCGATCCCAGAATGACAAGATCATGACCTGAGCCGAAGGCAGATATTTAACGACTGAGTCACCCAGGCACCCCTAAAGCATAATATTTTTAGGTATTACATTTTTTATAATTTAGAAATTAGTTTACTCTTATACACATTAAGGTATTATAATGCTGAAATTTGCTGAAGTTGTTTGGGAATACCATGGAGACATGATATTAGAGAAATTAAACAGATTTATGCAAAATATATTTATTTGAACATGACCTTAAGGTCTATTTTTCATTTATTTTCTTGATGTGGAATTTGATTATAAATAAGTTATTAGAAGCTTTGTGGATCTTGTCCTTGCCTTGTTGAACCAGTATTAGCTAGGGTTTTTAATTAAATTTCTCATTATAGTTATAGAAAATGTTTATTGTATCACACATAAATGTATCTTAATCTTATATTTATAAAATATCAATCTCTATAAAAATAATGACTGAATAAATATTTCCTCACATCAAACATACTTTCATATATATATGTATAAATATATATTTATATACTTATTCATATACTTCATATATATATATCCTTTTTTTGTGACTGGCTTAATTATTAGTTTTTGAAGTGTAGTTGACATACAATATTATTTTCAAGTATACAATATAGTGATTCAACATTTATATACATTGTGAAGTGATCACCACTATAAATCTAGCTACCATCTGTCACCATACAAAGTTGTTACATATATTGTTTTTATTCAATTTCACATTATAAAGTTATGAGTAATATACTGCAGTCTTTTCAAATATTGGCTAGAACTCAAAGATTTATTGATGATGTTAGCCTAGATATATATTTGTTCAGATTTTTATTGACTTCACTTTTATGTAGCTTATTTTGATAACCTCCACTTGTATTGCTCTTGTCTCTGATGAGAATAAAAATATATTACTATCATTAGTGTGCTCTTTGAAGTAAGCTAATTTAGCACATATATGTCAAAATGTATCTTTCTCTGTGATTTGTCTGTAATTTTAGCATGTATTGCTTTTGAAATACATTACAGTTAAGATAAAATAATTTTATAGTGGACATTTACTTTCCCAGCCCATCTATAATAATAAACAAAAACCTTTTCTTGTGTTTTAACTTGGTATCTGTTATTCTGTTTTAAAATTCATGCCACTCTTTATGAGATGAATTATCATTGGCACATTTTCTTCAAATAATAGTTAAGATTTAGTAAAAACTGCACTGATAGAATTGCACATACATAGGCACATGCACTAACACAAAATTAATTATTGGAACCAATAACCTTCCACGTCGGTCGAGCCTTATTGGGATTCTAGGAGAGCGCAGTGGACAATGCAGGGAACTTTCAGATGAAAGCCATCAGTCTATAAAATACCTAGAACAGCTATGAACATCAGGCACAAAAAATTCTACAGGGGTGACCCCCCATTGTCTTCTTGTCCTCTTGACCCCCCATTGTCTTCAGCCCTCATCAAAGACATCCTTAATTAATTGAGGACATTTCAGAGACTGCCTTACATGTGCGCCCCCAAAGAGCTGCCATTCCTCTCAGCCTGTATAGAAACTGTGAATTTTCTTATCTACCTTTCCATTTTTTCTCTGTGCTGGAGTAACATCTAAGATGCTTGATCTCTGCCAAAGCTTTTCCCATACTGAGATGCTGCCAGAACTTCTGCCCACACCTTATCACTAATGCCTGAACTACCAGTATAACGTTTGTGCTGAGGGCACTTTCTCCTGAAGCCCTACAAACACGGAATGTCTAACTCTACCAATGACAGCACACGAATGACGCCTGTCAATGTACCTAACATCTCGCTGAAATTTTTATTAAACTATCTATTAAAGTTTTCTTCTTGCTCCTTAATTGCAATTCTATAATCCTAAGACTCAGGCATGAATCTACTTAGGGCAAAAACTGAAGGCAAAACCAGTAATAGACACCGCATTTAAAAATAATCTTTCTCTACAGTGCAGTTATATTATCCTTGATCAAAATGGTGCTACCAATCTTCTTTTCCTTTGAAATGAATTGTTTCCAGGATGATCCTTTTCCTTCATATAAACAGGGACCAAATGAGCAAACACAATCTATATTCTAGACTTGCCTATGCATGGCTAGACCTCAGAGTAGCAAAGTTTAGGTCAGATTTGCATTTAGTTATATAGAGCTAAATGTAATTATAATGGAATTTATTTTGGGAGACCTCTAGGAAAATATTTTCTTATTGATTTCTGAATGTGTAAATATATTTTTGATTGTTTGTTTTGTGGTGGGGGAGAGAACGATGATTTCTTTTATGAGTAGGTTATCAGGCAGCTGCACACATTTTTTCCTCAGCTGCAGGCAGAAAGGATTTCTGACATGACAAGCATCACAAGTGAGTATTTAGTACAGAAAACAGATGCAAAGAGACATCTTCAAAGCTCCTACTAATTCAATAGGAATCTAAGTCTGAAGAAGAAATAATTCCTTTTAATTACTCAAAGAAATCCTTTTTAGAAATCCAGTTTGGCTGAAGCAAGGCAAAAAACACTCTCCTATACAGACAAAACAAATTTGCATTCCATCAAAAATACATTTGGGAATCAAATCCACTCAAGATAGGAAATATCTGTCACTGGCGGTGTTTAAAGGACATCTGTAAGATCCGCAGTCGCTCTGGACCACATGACCGAACATTAAAGTTTGCAGTCCCCAGGTAAAGCAGTTCCGGAGCTGCTTCATCCAAGTCAGGCCTATATCTTAGAAAACCTTAAAGTACGTCTAAAAGCAACTGGGACTCTGGGTAATGTGCTTGCATATTAATTTTTACACATGGATGTGCTCAGTTCCAGTTCTGGAGGGTTGACTTTGTCCTGCATCACTAAGATTACCAGATTATTAAATAGATACTAATCTTTGAAACCTACACAGATGGGACAAATGACAGGAGCAATGCAGATACACATGCTTGCGTTTCTGACTTACACAGGCATACCCCAGATACACTGTGGGTTCAGCTGCAGACCAAAACAAGAGAGTCCGACGAATGTTTTGGTTTCCTAATGCATATAAAAGTCTTGTTTACACTATCAAGTAGTCCGTTAAGTGTGCAATAGCATCATGCCCTCAAAATACACATACCTCAATTTAAAAATACTTCATTGTTAAAAAATGCTAACTATCATCTGACTGTTCGATGGACCACAATTTTTTTGCTGGTGGAGGCTCTCCTCTTGATGTTGATGGCCACTGACTGATGAGGGTGATGCTGGCTGAAGATTGGGGTGGCTCTGGTGATTCCTTAAGAGAACAATGAAGTTTCCTGATTCAGTAAAAACTTCCTTTCATGAACAATTTTTCTGTAGCATGTGATGCTATTGGATAGCATTTCATTCAGAGTAGAACTTGCAAATTGGAGTCAATCCTCTCAACCCTTGCCACTGCTTTATCAACTAAGTTTATGTAATACTCTAAATCCTTTGTTGTCATTTCAATAATCTTCACAGCATCTTCACCGGTAGATTCCATCTCAGGAAACCACTTTGCTCATCCATAAGAACTGACTCCTCATCCCTTCAAGTTTGATGAGATTGTAGCAAACCAGTCACATCTTTAGGCTCCACTTCTAATCCGAGTTCTCTTGTTATTTCTATCGTATCTGTAGTTACTTCCTCCACCGGAGTCTTGAACCTTTCAAAGTCGTCATGAGGATTAGAATCAACTGCTTCCAAACTCCTGTTGATGATATTTGGACCTCTTCTAAGAATGTTCTTATTGGCATCTAGAATGATGAATTATTTCCAAGAGGTTTCCAACTTATTTTTCCCAGATCCATCAAAGGAATCACTATCTATGGCAGCTATAGCCTTATGGAGATCATTTTCTAAATAATAAGATTTGAAAGTCAGAGTTACTCCTTGTTCCAATGGCTGCAGAATGGATGATGTGTTAGCAGTCATGGAAACATCAACCTTGTCCATCTCCATTAGGCTCTTGGGTGACGATGTGCATTGTCAGTGAGCAGTCATACTTTGAAAGGAATCTCTTATTCTTTTTATTTTATTTTTTAAAGGTTTTTATTATTTATTTATTTGACACAGAGAGAGACAGCCAGTGAGAGAGGGGACACAGGCAAGGGGAGTGGGAGAGGAAGAAGCAGGCTCCCAGAGGAGGAGCCTGATGTGGGGCTCAATTCCAGATAGCCAGGATCACACCCTGAGCTGAAGGCAGACGCTTAATGACTGAGCCACCCAGGCGCCCCAGGAATCTCTTATTCTAAGCACTGTGTCTTAACAGTGAACTTAAAATATTCAGTAAACCATGTAAACAGATGTGTTGTCATCCAGGCTTTGTTATCCTATTTCTAGAGCACAAGTAGAATATATTTAGCATAATTTTTAAGGGCCCAGGGATTTCTAGAACAGTAAATGAGCACTGGTTTCAACTTAAAGTCATCAGGCGCGTTAACCCCTAACAAGAGAGTCAGCTCCTCCTCCGAATCTTTGAAGCCAAGCATTGATTCCTCCCTCTTAGCTATAAAAGTCCTAGATCTTCTTTCAGTAGAAGATCTGTTTCGTCTATACCCCAAATCAGTTGTTTAGTGTAGCCACTTCCACTAATTCCTGTAGCTAGACGTTCTGGAGAACTCGCTGCGGCTTCTACATCAGCACGTGCTGGCTCACCTTGCAGCTTTGTTAATGGAGATGGCTTGTTTCCTTAACCTCATGAACCAACGTCTGCTAGCTTCCAACTTTTCTTCTGCAGCCTCCTCACCTCTCTCAGAGGTAGAGCCTTGCTCTGGTTAGGTTTGGGTTTAAAGGATTGTTGTAGTTGGTTCAATCTTCCATCCAGACTACTAAAACTTTCTCCATATCAGCAAATTAACATGTGTTCACTGGAGTAACATTTTTCATTTCCTTCAAGAACTTTTCCTTTGCATTCATAACTTAACTAACTATTTGGTGCAGTAGGCTTAGCTTTCTGCCTGCCTTGGCATTTGACATGTCTTCCTCACTGTGCTTAATCATGTCTAGCTTTGATTAAAAGTGAGAGACGTGTGACTCTTCTTTCATTGTAAGTTTACTTAATTGGACTAATTTCAATGTTTTTGCATCTCAGGGAATAGGGAGGCCTGAGAAGAGGGGAGAGATGAGGGGACAGCTTGTTGGTGAAGCAGTCAGAACATACACATGCATTAAGATTGCTGTCTTACGTAAGTAGAGTTTGTGGACCCCCCAAAACAGCTAGAAGAGTGACCTCAGAGATCACCATAACGAAATAATAACGAGAGAGTTTGAAAAACTGAGAACTACCAAATGTGACACACAGACAAAAAGTGAGCAAATGGTGTTAGAAAAATACCATTGACAGACTTGCTCAAGACGGGATTGCCACAAAACTTCAATTTGTAATAAAAGACAATATTTGTGACATGTGATGAAGTGTAATGAAACAAGGTGTATGTGCACACATGCCTATACACACAGAAACACACACACATACATGCCCAAAACAAGCATGGGTCCAAAAGATAGGAGAATGAATATTGTGGAAACAATTACATGAAATTTGTTGCTTTACAGAATACTGGTTTTGCACTTAAGGTATTTTAAAAATCAACTCAAAACACCAAAAACAAAACCAGAAAAAGGAAACAAAATGAAGCATTCCCTTTGCTTTGCTGGAAACTGTTTACTGGAACTTTAGTCTCTCTCCTAAAATTTAGGTATGCTCATTTCCTCTCAGGTTGGTATATGTTGGGTTCTATGATAGTCGACATTTTATTCTGCATATAAAGATCAAATTTGGTTAACTATAGAATTTCGTTTATGAGAATTGCTTGATGATGAACCTATGCAACATATGAGTCTTCCATAATTTACCTCTCTGCTACTCATTAAATACTTAGTAACATTGATTTTTTACAACACATATATGCTTCACATGCAGTTTAATTACATTGGATAGGTAGCTAATATTGTACAAGCAGAGCTGTCGTAAAGGCGCCTGGATACAGTTCAGCCAACATGTTCACTTAAGATTTTCTGCAACGTTCCCTATAGCATTGCTCTTGTCTTGCAAGGTGATTTCAGACTGGGAAGTATGGGGACTAAGGTAGCTGCTCTTCCAACAGCTAATTTGTACCAATAAATTAATAAAGCTCATGGGATACTTAGAAACATGTTGACTGGTTAGGGTGTCCATCTTAATTCTTCCTCAAGCTACTGATGTGATTTTGACCCTGTTCCGATTTTTAAAATTTCTCTCTGGCTAAAAATGCAGATACTACACCAAAGAAATATGTAATAAGGTATTTTACTATCCAATCTCTTAGAGTTTTGTGATACTATTAGAATTCCTAACGTCAGAAAGTCTTTTTATAACTCAGAATAAGATAAATATTCACTTAAATTTGCACAGAGATTTGACTGTTTGCATTTAAAAAATTGCACTTACTTCATTTTTTACAAACAAAATTAAAGAACTAATTTTGTTGTGTATGTAAAGATTTAACTCGTTACATTCGTCTTGCATGGTCAGCAGTTGGTGCAGGACCTCTGTACACAAGGGCCCACACTCCCATTGCTATACCACCTAAAAAGAAAAGTGGTATGCAACCCCCAAATCTTAAATAATTATTCCTACTTATGTGATTATATCATTTAACCTGTGGTTCATGGCAGACATCTGGCACATCACCTTTCCGTTCTGTTAGAGGAAATAGGGGGAAAGTGACATTTATCATTTGGTCTTTTTTACTACTGGATGTTTGATTGCCTGGTAGAACATGAAATAGACAGAGATTTGAATCACGAACTCTGGTTTCAGGCTAGAGAATCTGGATTTCTCCTGTATCTACTAGCATGAGACAGGCTAGATAAACCAAAAGAGGGATCTCATATTTCAAAATTAGAAGGGAATTTTAGACCTCACATTTAAAAGGAGAACCTAGATTAAGCCTGACTGAAATTATTTAAATTTGGAAATTGTAATTATTTGGTGTATTCCCACCACTCACTCCCTGAAACAGAACATAGGATAAAGAAATCATATCATTAAAACAGAGACAATTTACCTTTAACCTTACTCAAATTGAATCATCTTCATTTCAATTACCCATTAATTTAACTATGCATTTTCTGCCTTTCTCATTATCAAATGGAATATGTGATGTGATGGGTTAGGCAGTGCTTAAATAAAAATAAAAAAATTGTCCAGTTCTTGAACATCACTAAAAGAATACCTTAGTTAAGTTCCTTGAGATATTAACTACTCATACAGAATAATTCATGGTATCAACAATAAACATAACTTTCCTTAATATAATTTTCCTTAATATAACATAATACACTTAAGGGCATGTATGTTTTAATAACTATCAAACTGCAAAATAAATTGAGATAAATTATCACAACATACCATCTATAAAGTATTAAAAGGTAAAAAGATATATTTCTAAAAACATTTTGCAAAGCTTTGAAAAACATGTTTTCCTTTTTCACTAGAGTAACCAATATTTAGGACTTATAGTTAGCTGTCATTTGATGCTAGTTGCTATGATGTTAGCAGCTTTGTAAGTGAGTTATTACAGGTATAACCAGATGGATAATTGTTTATAATTTTGAATTAGTTTATTCTTCACATTTCAAATTAAAAGGACTACGTTTCTAGTTCTTAAGAATTATCTCACAATAGATAATAAAAGTGGAGTTCTAAAACTTGATCAATCCCAAGCCAGTCCATCTCAGTTACTGTAATTGGCACAGTGGAATTTAGCTACACTGCACAACATACTTTGTAGTCTAACCACTGATTTTGGGAACAGGAAGTTTAGTCAAGTTGAAATGTATCAAGGAGGGCACATATTGCATGGTGCACTGGGTGTTATACCCAAATAATGAATCATGGAACATTGCATCAAAAACTGGGGATGTACTGTATGGTGACTAATATAACAAAGTAAAAATTATAAAAAAAAAAAAAGTTGAAATGTATCTTCCCACCTCCACAAAAGCATCTGTTTCCTTTCAGAGATTTCATTAGAACTGGTTAGGAAGAGTAAACAGATACTTTGAAATCTACAAAATCTTACTGAACTCAGATATTCGTTGTGCTACTTTAGTTCATATTTGAGATGCAAAATATAAATAAATAGATGTTTACATATGGTATTTTCTCATTAGTTTGTTGTGAAATTATTTAGCAACTATCCAAATGACCAATATATATATAAATAAGAGTTCTTGAACTTTTAAATATACTTCTCCTCGGTATATAATGAAATACACTATATTTCAGGAAAGAAGATTGTAAAAGATTGATCAAAGATACATGAACAGGCTACTGCAATACGATGTTTCACTAAATGTTTTCATGTTTAATATATCTTCCATGATTAGCTCTATTAAAGAGAGTCTGTGTTTGGTCATCATCAATATACTTCAATATTGATAGAGTTAGATGAAATGAAATTAATTTTCTAGATATTTTAAGACTGACCCTGTGATAAAAGTACTTGTGTGATATTCACTCAGTCATAATGAAATAGATTCAGTTGATCCTAACAACCATTTGATAAATGTGTCTTTTTATTATAAAAAGTCTAACACCTTATATTGGTATGCAGTCAACCGCAGATTTGTTGGTGTCAGTGTATATTAATAATTTTTTTAATAAACACAGAACTGGTGATGAGGACCAGGTAATTCAGAAAAAAACCTTTCCACTGAGGACAACAAAAACACTAGATAAAATATATCGGTCATCTTAGAGGGGCACCTGGGTGGCTCAGTCGGTTAAGCTCTGCCTTCGTTTGGCTCAGGTCATGATTCCAGCGTCCTGGGATCCAGCCCATATGGGGCTTCCTGCTCAGCAGGGGGTCTGCTACTCCCTCTTCCTCTACCCCTCTTCCCTCTCCCCCTCCCCTCTCCTTCCTTCTGTTGTGCTCACACTCTCTCTCTCATTTTCTCTCAAATAAATAAGATCTTTAAAAAAAGTCATCTTCTTAGAGGTATCAAAGTTATTATATAATAAAGAGGAATTATCCGACATAAACTGGGAAAAACAATCAGCTGGAGATTTAGTCCAGTCTCAAAATAGATTTTTTTCCCCTGTGCTCATTTTCTGATCTTGAAGGGAGAGTTGCAAGTATGAGCTGCCTTTTGTGTGATCTCACAAACATAGGGAGCCTATAAGTTCAAGCGTAGCACACAACAAAATAGTGAACTATGTTAAACCGCCCCTCATGTAAGCTGATACCCTAAAGGGTTCACATTAAAAATAGGGTAAATGTTACTTAAGTTGTGACATTCAAGGGCAGATGTATAGGCCAACGTTGGCTTGGATTTACCAGTGAAAACTCTACAGTATTTGTTAAGGTCTTGTCATAGACTATTCAAATGAGGCTGTGCACTACAGGCCAATGTAACATCCAGATCTCGCTTTCTAAATATCTCTCTCCAATAAAAGGAACTAACACTTCTTGAAAAAGGAGTTCATTCCAGGGCCGAGGCAGGGAAAATACAAGATGAACCTTGAGCATCCTGTGATTTCAGAAATCAAGAAAGTGCTCAAAAAATGGGGGTATATCAAAGGAACAAAAGAGCCAACCTGAAAGAGCTCCCAGGGGTCAAAACTGAGAACATTTGAGCAGCACATGCAATAGAAATAGCATTTGGTTTTAACCTATAAAATGAAATAAATATTCACAAGCCCTAACTTACATAAGTATATACAGGAATTGTATGGTAGCCCTGAAGAAACAGGCAAGATCCCCACTGAGAATCTGGTTTAGATGTGCAGTTGATGATATCCAGGAAGGACATACAAGAGACTCCTGAGGACAGCGAGGTGAATGCAAGCAAGTCTGGATTGGCATGGTTAAAAGCAGAGTCAGTGGGTTTTGGCCTTTATACTAGCTAAGGGTTAGATGGGGTAAAAGGTCCTACAAACAAGATTTAAATTTCCCACCACTGCAAACTCCCCAGCCTTCTTATCTACCTTGTCCAGATGTGGAGCCAAAAGGGAAGAGAGAATGTGATCAAAAAAGAAGTCAGCAGTCAAATACCAAAATAGCAGTCAGGGCTTTTATCTAGGAATAAATAAATGGGAAGAACAGGAAGCTCTTCCATACAGAGGAGGATGGAGAAAGAATGAGGGAAGAATAAAATCACCATTAGACCAGGTCAATCTTCAAAAAGAACCAGACTGAAATTTTATGTACCGCAAAGGTTAATAAACAGTGCAGAGTAATTGTCAAGGTTTCAAAAGAAGTCTTTGCAGATAGAGTACTTAGAGATTTCTCTGTCTCTGCCTCTCTGTCTCTGTCTTTCAACATAAACACACACACACACATCGAGATTGACCTGTTAAAGGATGTTGGACAGAGCCTATGACTTGGGAGAAAAATTAAAAGTGAAGAATATCTTCTTGAATTCTCTAAGAGTTTGGAAAAGTTAGACACATCCTTTGATAATGAAAGTCAGAGAACATTGGTATCTTAAACTGCTAGGAAAGAAAAGTACATAACGCAAAGGAGAGATACATGTGAGCACCGGTATATTTGATTAGAAAAAAACAAAGCTTAAAGTAATTCCTTCTTTAAATTAATTTAATCACATGATATAAATCTTAATATTCCTAATTTCTTTTCTTAACATGGAGGTATAAATGATGGTAGGGTCTGTTCACTAGAAAGTTAGGAATTTGGGGTTTCTGTTTTAAGTAAGTTTGTGAATCAAGGATCATTAAAAACTTGAGTTCCTTGTATCTATTAGTGGACTTTTGTAAGATAACACATTTGCATTTTAAAAGCAGAAATATTAAAAATAACAATTAAGATCTTAGAATAGTTATACTCATCCAGAAAAACAGAAGTGTTGCTGTTTCACTAGAGTCTACTCTGATCGTGGCGAAATTTCTCCCATTCCTCAACATGCTTTGTACACAAAGACATACGGGAAAGATAAACAAAAATGGGTGAACTGGGCAAATATATAATTTCATTTGCAAAAATGGGTGACCTGGGCAAATATATAATTTCATTTGCAAAAAAATACCTGGATATGCCAGGAGGTCATACGTTTACAACAGACATTTAGGCACCCTTTCTATTCAGTGAAGAAAACATGTGAAATGGATCAATTTTGCTTGGAATTCATATGTTTTCCTGTGCTAACAGATGATGTGTATTTAATGTATAGTCCTTAGTGTTGTAATTTATTTTCTTATAATCACAATACAAATTAAATTTTAATTCACAGAAATGAAAGCTCTTGTGTGGTACTTCACAATTTTAAGTAAATATTTTACTTGTTCCTTATTGACAAGTAAACAGAGTTATTTTAATTTTTTGTAAGGTTTAATCCACAAGTAGAAAGGGTCACAGAAAAATTGCTTTTGTTTATATATAATTTTAAAAGCTTTGAAGTGTATTTTTGAGGTCTGGGTTGTTTTGCAACTAACCCTCCATTTATGAGTATTGGTTCCCAGAGGTTCTAACTCATTTATTCTTTAATGTTTGACCTTGCATGAATACTTATATTTATATCAATCCTCCATGAACTCTGATTTTTTAACCTTAAATCTTGTTTATTTCTGACCTAGTATTTGTTTAGATTTCCTGCCAAAAGAAATGAGTAAACAAAAGGAATATGACTTATGAGTCTTACCCTCTAGCAAAGATTTAAAGCTTCTGCTTAACCATAATCACTATCACATACATGAAATGACAATTTAAGAGTGTAGACATATGGGATCATTAATAAAGCTGACCCTTCCTCTCGGCAAGGGCAATAACATTCTCTTGTACAAATAGTTAGGTTTGGCAACGTGATTAGAAAACAAGCCTAGTAATACTATACCCAGATAATTTTGCTGAAGTACAGAATGTCCACAGGGATTTGCTAATTGAATTGTTACAGGCATGGTTGAGCAAGTTAACTACTGTGGTTCCAAGTGTTCGGGGATTCACCGTGTCTCATTATGTCAGCCAAGACTGATTGCCAGAAGAGGGGTGTGTGTCACAGTATAAACAGTTTGTCTCTCTGGAGGTGGGATCAATGTTGGTGTAGTGATAATTGAAGTTTACAGGTAAGGCCACTATGTTCTTGTCTTACTGGACAAATTTTATAAGACAGCAGGAAAGCTGCCATTTATTTCTCTTATTCTCTGATTAATTTTCCAAACTAACAAGTAATTTATCATGATAACACGTAAGGTTTTTGGGGCCATATTTGTAAAGCAAACCCAGAGCCTGGCAAACTTCTATTACTCAATAATTTTCTTGGTCAAATATAGGCTATATTTAGTTACACCTGAACATAGAGGAGGAGTTAAAGAGATACTAGTTAAGCATTACTTGGATACTTGGATATAAACAAGCTCTACACAACCACAGCAAATATTTCTAGGAAAGAAAATAGAAATTAGTCAAAACACAATTTTGCAGACAATAAAACTATTTTCATGCTACCGTTTTCCAAATCATCTAGGATGGAGTTCTAGTCTACAATTCTCAGTCTTAATAATAGACAACTGTTTTTCCCAGCTTCATATTATATTGAATTACATTTCTTCAAGTTTAACAGTGTTTGGGGGTGAATGCATATTTATGTGTGTCTGTCTATCTATCTATCTATCTATCTATCTATCTATCTATCTATCATCTATCTATATCTATCTATCATCTATCTGTCTATCTATATAAAATAGTTGAGAGTTATATACAATTTAGTTAGAATTTTTTGCTGTTTCATTATACTTTAAAAGTCGTTTTCCCTCTTGCTGTTCATCAGATAGCATTGTATTTCATACTCTCCCAAAATGATTTGTAAAACAAGAGTGATTAAGTAACATTTCAAATAAACTTTGCATATTTTATTTTTTATGATCAAATAATGGAGTAGAAACCCTATTCATGTAGAAAGTTTCCTTATTTGTTACTAAAATCAGACTATCCTTTCCCATTATATCACCAGGTATATTCCCAACTGGAGGTCAGAAGACGTGGGAGAATTTGTAGAAGGAGGGAGAAGGGGGACAGTCTCCATAGCAGATGCTGTTGGGGTCCTGCCTGTATTGATTTGTTCCTCACTATTCCACTGCACATTGAAAATGTGAACAATACATGCTAACTCATATGTTGGAAAGCTTAAACAAAATCCAATGTGTAGAGTTCTTCTCTTTTTCTCTAAAAAAAATGCTGCTTGTCCAACTATAAAATCATTTTATTATTCTTAGAGTTGCCATGTAGTTAGTTAGAATCACTGCTCTTTGCTAAATTGAAAGTAAGAATGATGGACACCCGGTTTGGTCCCCTCCGCATACTCACTCGAAAGGACTTGCATATTTAGTGAGTGATTTGTCATTTAATCTTTTAAATAGTAAGTTTCAGTTTATTGAGAAGCTTCTAGGAACCTCTGCAAATTCTGAGAATTCTAAAACAATAATTATAGAGCTATTCATAAGGCTTTTTACCAAAATAATCTTACCCTTGATAAAATCCTCAGCCTATTCTAACTACATTCCTTGTACAACCCAGAAAACCCCGAATTCAACAATGAAATAGCTGAAAATGCAGGATAAGTACCAGTGATGAATGGAAAAGATGAATGGTGAATTTTGAAGGATGACTTTGTATAGTCCTCCTCACAGTTTGGATTTGGTCATTGCCGAGAAAATCCCAGTAAACACTGTTTCTGCGAAGCCACCTTCAGGAATGATCATTCTGCATTTTAGAAGCAGTTCTTCCGTTTTCCATTCACAATTCCTTTGCACATATGTGAGGAGAAGCACAAGTGTTAGAAATCAACATCTTCCCACATGTATCGGCACAGACATCACAGATATATGACAAATGCTAAGAACCTAATTCGTAAGAAATTTCTTTTTTTTTTTTTTTTAAGATTTTATTTATTCATTCTACAGAGAGAGAGACAGCCAGAGAGAGAGGGAACACAAGCAGGGGGAGTGGGAGAGGAAGAAGCAGGCTCCCAGTGGAAGAGCCTGATGTGGGGCTCGACCCCAGAATGCCAGGATCAGGCCCTGAGCCGAAGGCAGACGCTTAACGACTGCGCCACCCAGGCGCCCCTCGTAAGAAATTTCTGACACTTCTTAAATTTCAGTGCGTTCAGATTTCCTGTTTTACTTAGCGAACTAACTTACTACCTAAATTCTCCTTCAGAGCACATAGGTTTACCGGACATTTTAAAGGAATGTAAAAATGGAATTTGAGAGCTCCCAGTGTACAGAGGTACTCTGTGGTTTTTATAGAGATAACCTCTATCCGTCTACTTCATCCAAAGTTCCTAGGTAAGAAAAAATAGGCACTATAATAATCTAAAGATTGATCAGGACAAAGATACCTTCTTGTGTTTTGCTCTTAGTCTAACAGCTTCTACGAAGGTGAGAAATAGATTGTGAAGTTGATGGGTCAAGCCAAGAGTTTGAATTCCACTGGTAAAATTATTCTTACCATTTGAATGAACGAAGAGTCAGAAATCCCTTAATTATCTCTGTGTCTTTCTCCCTGTCTTTCGGTCACTCTATCTTTATATTTCTCAATTATTTTGTCAGTACTTAATTAAATTACTTCCGATTTAAATCAGAAATAGAAAAAATACACATTTCACTGGGGCAAAGCACAGAAGATATAAACTGATATTTATACAAAAGTATTTTCTATTAAGGGTAGTGCCTTAGCCAGTCATTATTGATTTCTTGGTTTTAAAGTTTCATATTTTATTATTACTAAAAATGGCACAGTAAATCTTAAAGGATGAAATCATGACTTCCCTAGAACTTATTCTGTGATGACGTTTTTTAAACAGAAATCACTTACTATAAAAAAACAAAGTTTGCAATAATTTCTTTCAAATGAAAAGCTTTGCTCTAGACCCTGCTTATTTTAGTAAACAATATATGTTTTCTGAATCACATTTATAAAACTTAAAATGCAAAAAACGCTGATATCTGTTCATGAATATACATTGAGTCATTTTTTTTTGCATAGCTTTGCTGTATAATCAAACCATAGCACAGAAAACGAGCATTAGATCTGATTAGGCTAGATATGAGAAAACACAAAATAATCATCATGGTTTACCGTTTTTGTTTTCACAAACTTTCTTATTTTACGTTGTACCTTTTCTCAAATAGATCTGTGATTATGTCTATATTGTTCAGTTATTATATGATAAGGGAAAACATACTGTTTGGAAAATGATTTGTTGATACAAAGATAATATTATCATATTTATGTATACTCTTTGGAAACATGTCTATTTTACTTTGAAAGCAGGATGGTTGTTTGTCTTCATTGGAATTACAACTAGATTTTTTCACCATTGGCTTTATTTTTCCTGGGAATCCTTCACTCAGTGAACAACGCTGTGTTACATCCTAAGAATGATTTAAACACACACACGCAGATACTAGAAAACAGCAAACGATAGAAACAAACAAAAACCTTCTCAACTAGTTAGTTTGCTGCTTTTTTATCTTGGTTAGCTGAAACTTTGTTGCTCCTGTTCGAGCTTCATTTATGTTACAAAACTGGAGACCATAGCACATTGTTTTCCTTCCCTCCCTCCCTCCCTCCCTCCCTCCCTCCCTCCCTCCCTCCCTCCCTTCCTTCCTCCCTTCCTTTCTTCCTTCCTTTCTTCCTTTTCTTCCTTTTCTTCCTCCCTGCCTCCTTCCCTCACTCCCTCTTTCTTTCTCTCTTGCTTTCTTGCCTTCCCTATTTATCTATTTATTTAGGTTATTAATATAATGGTAGAAAAGTGGAAAGAATCACAATGATCTCCAAGAATGCTTCCAGACTCCCTCTGCCATGCTCCAGAGCTCCAGCCTGTCTCAGAGGGGAGCTCTTACATGTGTCTCGTGCCCCAGTTTTTTATGTCTGGAGCCCTGACTTCTGCAGCTGCTACTCAACGGACACCCTTTGATCACCTGGCCCCGGCAGCCTGGGCGGCTTTTTTTCTTCGGTCCCACTGGCTCTGGAACAATCAGAGAGACAGTTCTTGGCAGGCAACCACCCCCAAGGCACTGCACAGAGAGTCCACTGAAACACACCCCCAGCCTTCCTGTGAAAGAAGCCTATTTGTTTTGACCAGGAGCTTCCGCCTTAAAGACAGCCTTCGTGTTTGGTATCTGGAGGCTACGAATGTGCTCTCACAGAACGGAAGCGCAGGCTAACATCCTGGCACTGTCCTTCTACTTTGATACAGCTCATTGTTATTACCAGAAAGGAGGTTATGCATTCATCTGGAGCCCTGTTTTTTCCCACTGCAACCCAGGAGACATCTCCAGGTCACATGGCTCTGGTGGCCAGTGGGGCTTATGGTTGTGATCCCGCAGGATTATATGTATTTACATTCTTTAAAAGCTGCTGCCTGAGGGTCCATTTGCCCATCAGCCTGATCTAGGTGTTAGACTCCCATTTGGGACATTAATTGGTCTTGACATACCCTCACCTACAGGGAGCTACTAAAAATAAAATAAGCTGCTTGGATAGTTACGAAGGTTTGAGAGACAACCAAGAGCTAAGACAGGGTTGAAGGATAAGTTTGATCTCCTACACAAGGCCAACCTTTCAAGACGAGTGAGGTGGCTGTTCCGCTTAACATGCAGAAACAGAGAGTTGAGCAAAATGAAGAAATGAAGTATGTTCTAATCACAAGAAAAAAAAGTAAAACCTTAAGAAAAAACCTTCATGAAATGCAGATAAATAATTTACCTGATAGAGAGTTCAAAGTAAGGGTAATAAATGTGCTCACCAAACATTGGAGAAGAACAGATGAATAC
This sequence comes from Ursus maritimus, assembly GCF_017311325.1. Lineage (NCBI taxonomy): Eukaryota > Metazoa > Chordata > Mammalia > Carnivora > Ursidae > Ursus > Ursus maritimus. Next base: position 20,119,979 of record NW_024426552.1, read on the forward strand.
AATGAGAGCTTCCACAAAGAGTACAAGCTTCCAGTCATAAAAGGATATGATGTCCAAACAGTGATTATAGTTAATAACTGCATAGAAGTTATTAGAAAGTTCCTAAGGCTGTAGATCTTAAAAGTTCTCATCACAGGAAAAACATTTGTAACTGTGTATGGTGATGGATGTAAACAAGATTTGTTGTAATGATTATATTTGCAATGTATACAAATATCAAATCATTATGTTTTACACCTGAAACTAATATAATGTATATCAATTATACCTCAAGAAACCTTATTTTTTAAAGTGCGCAAGAGTAATGAACACTGGGTGTTATACCCAAATAATGAATCATTGAACACTACATCAAAAACTAATGATGTACTATATGTTGGCTAATTTGAACATCATAAAAAAATTTAAAAGGATCAAGTAAGTGAGTTTTATATAAGAAACAGACAATCATCCTACAACAAAAACTTCTTAAAAACCACAGGGAAGACATGAAAGCATATACATGTACCTTCATTATCCAATCATCAGTCAATAGACTTTTGGGCTCTCTCCATAGTTTGGCAATTGTGGACAGTGCTCCTATAAACATCGGGGTGCAGTTGCCCCTTTGAATCTGTATTTTTGTATCCTTTGGGTAAATACTCAGTACTGCAATTGCTAGATCTAGGTTGTAAGGTAGGTCTATATTTAACTTTTGAGGAACCTCCATACTGTTTTCCAGAGTGACTGCACCAGTTTGCATTCCCACCAACAGTGCAAGAGGGTTCCCCTTTCTCTGCATCCTCACCAACACCTGTTGTTTCTTGTGTTGTTAATTTGAGCCACTCTGAGAGGTGTGAGGTGGTGTTTCATCATGGTTGTGATTTGTATTTCTCTAATGATAAGATATATAGGAATCAATCTAACGAGGTAAACAATCTGTACTCTGAAAACTATAAACACTTACAAAAGAAATTGAAGAAGGCACAAAGAAATGGAAAAGCATATCATGCTCATGGATTAGAAGAACAAATGTTGTTAAAATGTCTATACTACCCAAAGCAATCTACACATTTAATGCAATCCCTATCAAAATACCACCAGCATTTATCCAGAGCTGGAACAAACAATCCTAAAATTTGTATGGAACCACAAAAGAACCCTAATAGCCAAAACAATCCTGAAACACACACACACACACACACACACACACACACACACGCACACGCACACACACACACACAAACCCAAAAAACTGGAGACATCACGATTCTGGATTTCAAGCTATATTACAAAGCTGTAATCATCAAGACAGTATGGTACTGGCACAAAAACAGACACATAGGTTAGTGAAAGAGAATAGAGAACCCAGAAATGGACCCAAGACTATGTTCAACTAATCTTCGACAAAGCAGGAAAGAATAGCCAATGGAAAAGGACAGTCTCTTCAACAAATTGTGTTGGGAAAACTGGACAGCAACATGCGGAAGAATGAAACTGGACCACTTTCACACACCATACACAAAAGACAAATTCAAGCTAGATGAAAAACCCAAATGCGAAACAGGAAACCATCAAAATCCTAGAGGAAAACACAGACAGAAATCTTTTTGACCTTGGCTGTAGCGAATTCTTACTAGACACATCACCACAGGCAAGGGAAACAAAAGCAAAAATGAACTACTGGGACTTCATCAGGATAAAAAGTTTCTGTCCAGCAAAGGAAAAAATCAGCAAAACTAAAAGACAGCCTACAGAATGGAAGAAGATATTTGCAAGTAACATCCCTAATAAAGGGGTAGTATCCAAAATCTATAAAGAACTTATTGGGGCGCCTGTTTGATTAAGCATTGGACCCTTGATTTCAGCTCAGGTCATGATCTCAGGGTTTCAAGATGGAGCCCCATGTTGGGCTCTGCACTGGGCCTGGAGACTGCTTAAAATTCTCTGTCACCCACTACCTTTACCCCTCCCCCCTGCTTTCATGTGCTCTCTCTCTCTCTCAATAAACAAACAAATAAATAAAATATAAAGAACATAGCAAGCTCAATACTCAAAAACTAAATAATCCAGTTAAGAAATGGGCGGAAGACCTGAATAGACACTTTTTCTTTCTTTTCTTTTTCTTTTTTAATTTTTTTAGACACTTTTTCTAAAGAAGACATCCAGATGGCTAACAGACACATGAAAAGATGCTAAACATCCCTCATCATCAGAATTAGAGTTTTAAAAAGCAGAATTACAAAAAGATTTACCAAATAGTTCTGATAATAATATCATAAGCAAGGTATCTATAAGTTGAGGCAATGCCAAATATCACTGATTTTTGCCATCAATAAATATGCATTGACCAGTCACCCTGTAATTGTCACAACTTTGGGTACTGACAACAAGACTAATGAATAATACAGTTCATTAAAAAAAAATGCATTGTGTAGCTAGCTATAATGAGCAGATTTTGTTGGATAGATTTTGTAGGCAAACCGTAACACATTTGACTACAACTCTGGAGGAGTATACTAATTAAGTTAGAAGAATTGGAAAATAGCTTAGATTTTTTTTAATCTAGAAATTGACTATTTTAATCTATTAACTTTTTCTCTATCTCCAGATTAAGAATACCACACTTTGAAAAAAGAATACACTTCCATTGTAAAAAATAAGCCTAATCAACTAATCAATCTGTATATATGCACTTTTAAATGTACAGATTGTACTCCATTACAAATTTATTTTTCTTTTTTTTAAAGATTTATTTATTTATTTATTTATTTATTTATTTATTTGAGAGAGAGAGACAGAGAGAGAGAGAGCATGAAAGGGGGTAGAGACAGGGGGAGAAAGAAATCCTCAAGCAGACTCCCTGCTGAGCACAGAGCCTGATGTGGGGCTGGATTCCAAGACCCTGAGATCATGACCTGAGCCAAAATTAAGAGTCAGCTGCTTATCCGACTGAGCCACCCAGGTGTCCCAGGAATTTATATTTCTAAAGGACATTAATTTTAATTAGTAATTTAGTTAGAGCATTGATTTGATGGCTCATGACAAGGCACCATAAGAATGACAATTCTAATGCTCATATTTTTTTGTTCTGAAACAAATTTTTATTAGATAAAATTACCCCTTTTAAGCTAATATTCATTAGAATTTTTAATTCACCCACTAGGCATACAACAATCTTCTGCCTCCATGGGTTGTAGAAAATTCCGAGTTCAACTGCAATTAAAGCTTCGATTACATTCAACAAAGTCTGAATTTAGGAGAGTGTGTGTGTGTGTGTGTGTGTGCACGCACGCGCGTGCGTGCTGAAGAGCTATTAATTGATGTGTATTATTTCCCTATAATCTTCTTGTATTCTGTCTTGAGGCAGGGATTTTTCTCAGATGAGGGTGTTAAAATGATACCAGAGAAAAGAGCTAGGAAACTTTTAAGTTTGAATATTCATATTCAACAGGAAGAACCTTGGGTGCTTGTTTTTATCTACTTCTACTCTCAACTCCACATTAAAAAGAGCTATTTAACCTGGAAGAATGGAAGGGAGCTGGAGAGGGTATGTTGCCCTGGGCCCTCTCTTTACATAATGTGCAGAATGTTGGAGAGAGGCTTAAAGGAATCTCTCTTGAAACATGTGATGTTCACATAATACCTTGTGTCATGCTTTCAGCATCTAGCAGTGGATACAGCCTGTCCCTGGTAAAGAGCATCAAAGGCATCTCCAGAGAACATGTCAAAGTAGAAATGGCATCATCATGAGTATAGGCATGAGAGAATAAGACAAAACATGTCTGGAACTCCTGGGTGGCTCAGTTGGTTAAGCATCTGCATTCAGCTCAGATCATAATTCCAGGGTTCTGGGATCGTGTCCCACATTGGGCTCCCCACTCAGCAGGGAGAATGCTTCTCCCTCTGCCTGTCGTTCCCCTGCTTGTGTTTTCTCTCTCTCTCGGACAAAATAAATAAATACAATCTTTAAAAAAGACAAAACATGACTATTATATGAAAAATTTTACTTCATCCTTTCTTAATCTCCCGTCATTATGCTGACTTCTGTCTGAGAATGGTGGCAGAAAGCCAATGAAATTCTCCAACTCTGAGGAAAGTATACAGACATGTTCAAGGATGGCTGTGGACCAGAGTGAGATTGTGGATTCGAACAGGAAGGAATGGGAGTGGATACAAACCAGAAACAGAAAGGCCTCATGTAATAGCGGCAGAGGCAGGGGTTCTCAGCAACCATGTGGGACAGGTCCCAGCTGAAGCAGGTACAGCATGGAACTAAGATAAGAAGCATTTACTGAAAATGAGAGAACATCATAATTAATGGTGAAAAACAGAAATTATTGCCTGTAGGTTTAGGAACAATACGGTGATGTTCTCTCTTGCCACTTCTACTCAACATTTTACTGAAGATCTTAGGGCATTTAAGTAAGACAATGAAGTAAAGAACGTCAAGTATGGAAAGGAAGAAGGAAAACTCTACAGGCATACCTGGCTTTATTGCACCTCACTTTACCGAACTTTTGAACATAAAGTATCTTTTGTTGTTGTTGTTGTTATTGTTTTGTGTTTTGTGGGTTTTTTTTTTTTTTCAAATTGAAGGTTTGTGGCAACCATGAACTGAACAAATCTATCAGCACCTCTTTTCCAACTGCATTTGCTCACTTCATGTCTCTGTGTCACGTTTTGGTCAATGAGCAGTATTTCAGACTTTGTTATTATTTTATTTGTTTTGGTGATCTGTGATCAGTGATCTTTAACGTACCTATTCTAATTGTTTCCCAACACCACAAACAGCATGCGTATCAAAGAGTGAACTTAATCAGTAGATGTGTGTGTGCTGACTGCACCACCGACTGACTAGTCCCCTTTCTCTCTCCCTCTTTCAGGACCCCTGCATTCCTTGAGATACAACGATATTGAAACTAAGGCCGTTACTACTGCCACAATGGTCTCTAAGTGTTTAAGGAAAAGGAAGAGTCATGCATCTTTCACTTTAAATGCAAAGCAAATACTGATGAACCTTAGTGAGGCTGGCTGTCAAAAGACAAGCCAGGTCAACACTCTGTCTCTTGTGCGAGTTGCCACATAATGAATGCAAAGGAAAAGGTCTTGAAAGAAATTAAAAGAGCAGGTCCAGTAAATCAGTAGACACATGATTAATAAGAAAGTGAAACAGTCTTTTTGCTGGTATGGAGAAAGTTCTAGTGGTCTGGCTAGAAGATTAAAACAGCCATGGTTTAATTCCTTTAAACCAAAGCCTAATCCAGAGCGAGGCCCTCCCTGTCTTCAACAAGGGCTGAAAGAGGTGAGAAGGCTACAGAAGAAAAGCTGGAAGCTAGCAGAGGTTGATTCATGAGGTTTAAGAAAGCAAGCCATCTCCATATCGTTAAAGTGCTAGGTGAGGCAGCAAGAGCTGATGCAGAAGCTCCTGCAAGCCGTCTAGAAGATCTAGCTAAGATAATTCACAAAGGTGGCTAACTAAGCAACAGATTTTCTGTAGATGAAACAGATTCTACGGGAAGAAGATGCCATCTAGGACTTCCATAGCTAGAGACGAGAAGTCAATGTCTGGCTTCAAAGCTTCAAAGGAGTGGCTGACTCTCTTGTTAGGGACTAATGCACCTGATGATTTTAAGTTGAAGCCGATTCATCAACACAGCAAATGTCATTGTTGGATTACCTTAAGAAATTGACACAGCCGCTCAACCTTCAGCCCATACCACCATGGTCAGCAGCCATCAATATCAAGACATGACCCTCCACCAGCAAAAAGATTATGACTCACTGAAATTTCAGATGTTGTTTAGCATTTTTTAACAATACAAGATTTTTAAATTAAGGTATGTACATTTTTTGGACATGATGTTATTGTACACTTAAGAGACCACCTGTATAGTGTAAACATAACTTTTATGGCACTGGGAAGCCAAAAAATTCATTTGACTCACTTTATTGTGATACTCATTTTATTGAAGTGGTCTGCATGGAACCTTCCATATCTCTGACATATGCCTATATTCAGAAATGACATGCTCTTGTGAAAATTCTAGGGAATTCACACACACAGGACAAAAAAGGGGGGGAAGTACCAATAAATGAGTTCACTAAGAAAACAGGTTATAAAATTAATATATAAAAATCATCTGAATTTCTATACACAATAATGAAATATACAAAAATGAAATTTTAAAGATTCCCATTTACAGTATCATTAGAAAGAATAAATAGGGAAAAACTTGTCGACTGAAAACTGCAAAATGTCTTTGAAGGAAATCAAGGAAGACCTGAATAAATGAAAAAGAAAATCCAAGGATTAGAACACTTAACACTGCTAAGAAGGCAAAACTCACAAACTAATCTACAGATTCAACACAATTCCTATCAAAATCCTAGCTGGCCTTTTGGGAAGAAATTGATAAGATGATACTAAAATTCAAGTACGTATGCAAAGGACCTAGCATAGCAAAACCAATCTGAAACGGGAAACAAAGTTGGAGTATTGAAATACTCCAAAATAAGTATTGAAATACTTACTGTAAAGCTACAGTAATCAAGACAGGGTGATACCTGAATAATGACTGACATACAGGACAATAAAGCAGAATTTAGAATCCAGAAATAAATTCTTATATCTATGGATAATTGATTTTGACAAGGGTGTCAAGGCAATTCAGTGGGGAAATAATAAATGATTATTCAATAAATAATGAATGATGCTGGGAAGACTACATATTCACAATTCAAAGGGATAAAGCTGGACCACTTCTTTACCCCATGTACAAAAAATTAACTAAACAAGGATTGAAGACCTAAACATAAGGGCTAAAACTTAGATAAAAACATAGATAGACATATTTACAAAAGAAAAAACTTGAAAAGTAGTGAAAAAAAATACAGAGGAAAAACACTCTAAACTATTAGGCACATATTTTTTCTCACATTTCCTTTCAAAATGTTCTAAGAAAAGACTGGGCTATATAAAATCTTACAAAACATAGCAAAGATAATATCAATGCAATTAATCTCATAGGATAAATATTCTGGCACCATTCTTTTTTTTTTTTTTTTAATGCTAGCACCATTCTTAATGTAGTGTGTTATAACTAGTAAAAAAGCAAAACCAGTCTAATTCTCAAATGCATATGGGTAAAACAAATGAAACTCATTATCTTTATTCTTGTCCTTATTATTTTATGTAGGAATTCCAGTTCACAGCAAGAGACTGCCGCTCCAAAATTTTGCTTGGAGTTTCCCTGTGGTGTCTGCTCTCAGTCGTGGTATTTACTCTGCCTCTTCTCTCAGACTGACGAATTAGAGCCTTGTTCTGAGGTTGATCCGGTGCCAAGCAGGGCATACTCCTTGAAGTAACTGGTGGAGCCACTACTTTGACAAAAAGCATGACAAGTGTTTCCATGGCTCAGAGGTGTAGCTAGAAACAGAAGGCTTTGGTTCTATTATAATGGCTCAGTTGTTATTGCTGCAATGTGATCTGCTGACCTGGACCATCCCAGGGCGGAATCTGTGTAATGGTCTATGGCAAAGGGAAGGAAAATTGGACTTTCCCCTTTGGTTGACATGGATAAGAATATCTCAAACAAAACAACAACAACAACAACAAAAACGCGGGGATGCTTGCATATCCTTTTGTTATGTGAAATAATGATTAATTTTGTTTTTTGAATTTATAATTCTTCTTCCCCAGAACCCAGACAGAAGTTGAGAACATGGTGTTCTTAATCCCTTCTCTCAACTAACGGCTACACAGATTTTGTTTGTTTGTTTATTGTTTCTGAAGAAGCTCATCCTACCTGATCCCCTCACTTAAGTTTTATTCTTCCCACATCTTCTAAAGCTCTGTATGCAAACAGATTTCAGAGAAGCCATCTCAGAATCCACCTATTTCTGAAGTCAAAGTTGCAAGCCACATTTCCCTCTACAGTACTACACCGAATTCATTTGAATACTAAAAGAAAGCATTGCTTGATAAGTAAATGTAATTCTAGTATATGTAATTTTTCATACCATAAAGTCATGCAAAGAAAAAAACATATTCTATATTTCACTATTTGACATACTGCAAATTTTATTATTTATTTTCTATCTTCTCCAACTAAAATCTAAGGACCATGATGATAGAACTTTTCATTTTTCTTTTGCTTGGAACATGGTAAACTGGCAGGCAAACATTAAATATGCGATTGAAAAAAAATGAATGCTAAGATATACTCTAAAAACAAGTAGGATACTTTTTTTTTTAAAGATTTTATTTATTTATTTGACAGAGAGAGACAGCCAGCGAGAGAGGGAACACAAGCAGGGGAGTGGGAGAGGAAGAAGCAGGCTCCTAGCGGAGGAGCCTGATGTGGGACTCGATCCCAGAACGCCGGGATTACGCCCTGAGCCGAAGGCACACGCTTAACAACTGTGCCACCCAGGCGCCCCACAAGTAGGATACTTTAGTGTTAGGATTACTTGTAGGTAATACAAGAAAGGGGAAAGGGATAGTGAATACATATTAGTTAAAATTATGTTTAAATATGAGCAACAAAAAGCACGAAATAATTTTGGGAAAATAGGATTTTTTACTTGATTTACTTATAAAAATCAGAAAGTGGTGGCGTGTTGCTGAAATACAAAAACTATATGCTTCCTCTATGTCGTTGCTTCTTGGTGCTTTGTTTCTGTTCCCAAGGCCAACCATTATTCAAGATGGCTCCTCCAGGTTCAGCATTCACAAGGTATTCTAGACAGCACAGTGGAAGTAGAAGAAGGGATTATCCCTTCATTGAAGGAGACAGGAAAATCAGAAGAAATAAATATTTTAGGAAAGATGATGATCAGTTTCACTTAGGCATATTGAGTTTTGGGCGCTGGCATTATATTCAGGTGAAACCTTCATGACTGAAGCGGTATATGGACATTCAAGAGCCAGTTGTATTTTGGAAAAATTGATTTTAGGGTTATCCATATTTAACAGTAAGAGAAAATAAAATGACCAAAGAGTGTCCAGTTTTAAAGCTTTTAGTTGGAGAAGATAGCGTTTTATCTAACTTTATGGTACTCATGGAACATAGTGTCTTGCATTTGATACATTCATTCTAAAATACAAATGCACACATGCACATATAATGAATGGATACACATATCGTTTTAAGAAAAGAAATATTGTTTAGTACCAAATAACACAGTGCATCTCACATTCATTACACGTTAAATAAACTATATATAGAGTATATAAACTAACCCAATTCCTGGATCACTCCCTAGTAATCCAAAAATTTTAGGGGTGGAACACAGTCTAATTTAAAAATCCCTAATTACTCCCACCAATAAAAAATAAAATGAAACCTTTGGTGAATATTGAAAAATAGCAGAACCTGTTTTGACATCGAGGAGCACTTAGAGACACATTATTTGACATGAGACCAAAATTTACCTGATAGGAAAGTGGTTGAATCATCGTATTTATTAAACAGGATCTTATTATACTTTTATTGTGGTTGGGCTACAGAGTTTCTATTAAAATTGAAAAAAAAACCCTATTCCTTATAAAATATATTAAAATGTTGAATCTTAGCCAGAGATTTGTTTTCTTATAGGAAAAGTAAAACTTGCCATTTTAACATGATTTTCTAAAATGTAACTTACCACCCAATAACATGCATCATGGCATAGGTTAACTAAATTAATATTTAGTTTTAAAATTAAAGTCTAAGAAATTAACTACTTTAAACAGTTTTTCTTAGTAAACATATCAGGGGACTATTTTTTTCTTTTATATCTCGTATTTGCACTGGGGTACATTCATAAATTCTTCTCTTCTTTGTTAATTTGATTGAGGGATTCATTATATTTTATGCATATTTTTGTTTTTGTTTTGTTTATAATTACGCTTTGAGATAGAAGAGAAAATGCAATCTTTCAAATGCTAAAATATGGCCCTTGGATTTATTCTCATAAATAAATAACTTAGCTTTCTAAAATTACATTATTTGGGAACCTGGAATCATTTCTGTGGTTTAACAGAAGTTGTCACAAACTGTTATGACACATTTTATGAGGTTCTTTTGCATTTTTTTCTCTTGCTCACTTGAGGATTGGATACATCTGGCAACTCATTTATGTCAATGACGTTTATTAATCACTTCCCATTATTTCAGTTATGATGTATGAAGGCTTTCACACTTGTGAGATTTCAAAAGTATCTAAAACTGATGATTCCCATTTCCTCATTTAAAACCTATTATGAAGTGTTCTCCTGAGAAAAGAGCCACCTGTGTCCAGTTAGCGGCTTCTGGTCATTTAGAATTCCTGGTTGTAGAGCTGAAATTTGTTTACTTCCCATCCCTACTTTTTCATTACGATGCCCTTCAACCAAATTGGACTCATTTGTTTGTTATTAATACAGCTTTTAATGTAATTAATCACTTAACAAATTAAAAATCAACTCTCTTTACATGCTATTTTTGCTAATTTTTGAATTGGCTGAAGTCAGGGAACCAAGTAATATACGATATTACACAAACAGAATGTACATATCCAAGCATCCAAAAATCAATGTCTTCAGATTTGTGTATTTTTTACAGAATTAACTTGCATAACATAAGGTACAGCAGTAGGGAATAGGTTAGGTCAAATAAATATCAGACCATGGAAGAATATTATTTCACATAGGTTATATAATTTTTAACACCTTTTAACAAAAATAAAGAAGTAAAATATAAATGGATAAAAAAGATCATTTAAATAATATTCTCAATCTGCCCTCCCGCAATTGATAAATACACCTTAAAATACTTTTCTCTTTCTCCATATTCAAGTGTATTTATAATTAGAAAAGATTGATGATGGATAGATAAAGAGAAGATAATCTTACAAAATGAGATGTATCTATGTAATTAATCTTCAAAATTTTCAACACATAACAATCAAATCCCTAGTTAATGAGAACTGGCAGCAGCACATTCTAAGTTTCACATGCATGAAGTAGATACTTAGTGATTTTATAGACATTTAGTGATTTTAAATATCTGTAATAATAAATGTGAGGAAAGATTATTTGAAAACTAAAATAGAAATTAAAACATTTTTAAAATAAGGAAAAGGTCTGAGCACAATAAAACTAGAAATACATGTAAAATGACTAAAAGGCTTTATGTAAGTCCATTTTACATCAAAATTAAGAATGATCAAACCACCAATATTTGAGGACACTTATTATTCATTTATATTTCATGTTTACCGAACTGCATTTGGCCAAATAGTATAAATTTCATCTTCCACTTAAACACTGACATAAATTAGTTATACCATATTTATTATATTAAGCTGACACCTTACTATATACTCAGATTATTCCAAATAAAGAATATGAATGAAAATGAGTATGGTTAAGTCTCAGAAAGGTCAGAAAACTCTCACATCTAAAACAGAGCTAATAATCCAAGATAATTTGGTGTGCTTAGCCACCAGGGCAGGAGATAGTTTGCGATGAGATGGGAGTGGTTCATATATATGTTGACAGGGATCATGCTATATCTTCAGAAAGGCATCAGTACTTATAATGAAAACATACAAGATAAGCTGGGATCTAGTCATTTGTAGCCTTAGCATGAAGTAAAGGCATTTTTGATGACACGTAAAAACAGACATTGGGAAGTCAAATCTTCAGGAGTAATTTTGCCATTTTTTGAAAAGTACAGAATACTTAATTTTTGAGGTGAGATTAACAAATCATTTCACTTCTACCACTTCATTAAACTATGTCTTGAGAACATCTAATCTGGTTTGTCCCGATCCAAACATTCTGAATAATTTTGCAGTGGATACTTTTACTTCACTGTAGATGTGCAACGTTGGAGCTGCCTGAAATAACTCCTATCATCGGTGATCTTCCTGGGGACATAGAGTTAGAATTAACAAATTTGAATTATGATTAATTTTGTCCCCAGGGATCTTTCTGTAAAGCTTCTATACTTTTAGTCAAATAATGGTTTTATACTAGGACTCACAAATCTGATAGTTTCACTTTGTGCATGTGAAACTTATAAGTTGCTGTTAGGTAAAAATTCGGGGTGATACTTATTTTTCAGCACCACAGTTGAGGGAAAAATGCAACATTGAAATAATGCAAGGTTACGAGACTTAAGAACCAGACTTCAAATAAAACATGGTTTAAGAATTAAAAAATACAAATAAGTCTAAAGCCTAACTAAATCCTATTTGAAAGGAAAATGTTTACTGATTCTTGAAAAGGGCTTAAAAAATGAATATGTGTTGCCATGAGATCAAGTAAGGAGGACATTCCTGGCCAGTGGATCAGCACTTCTGCCACTGCTCTAAAGGCAGCCTGCCTGTATCAGATGCCAGTTAGATGCACGACATTGGTCTTGGGTGAGATAGGAATTTCAGTGAGCCTGGGTTTACTCAACTGTAAAACTGAAATAATCATAGTACCTCCTTTATAGGTACTTAGCAGTATATAATATACTTAAGTGTCTGGAATACACAGTAAGCCCTCATAAATGTCAGCTGTTATTACTAAATGCACAAAATTTTGTCTGTTACATGGATCTTCCATTGCCACATTGTTTATTTAACTTATTTTTAATGCAAATTTAAGATACATTTCATGAGTGATAATGAAAACCCCTTGAACCTCCCCATACTATTCTTCAGTTTTGCTTTAATATGTCCTGACTATTCTAATTATTTCATCTTTTATGGAATTTAGAATTATTAAGTTCCAAAAAAATTCAGTTGGTATTTTGATTGATATTATATTAATTCAATGAGATTTGCTCTGCTTAAAATATTCCTTAATCGAGGACATGGTGATTTTTCTATTTACCCATGTCAAGTAATACATATGCATATTTAAATTGGTATTGTCAATAATATTTAATATATACTCTAAGTAATTTAATTTGTAGTTTTTCTTTTTCTTTTGGGAAATGGAAGAACTAAGTCATACTTCTGAATTTAAATTTAAACACATACCTGTTCATTTAAAATTCCAAGTACTAAAATTCTAAGAACCAAAGGAAGTACAAAATGAAAAATTTTTTATTCATTACTCTATTACTTCTTTTTCTATACTCTTTAGTCCTTCCTGATATTCCCATAAAATCATTCACTGTTCATGTTTTTTGTATAAGTTTTCAAAATATATTTTCTCAATTCTTTAAGTTGTTTTGTTAAATAGCAATTGAATCACCTTGAATATTAGAAAACTTTATTTCATTAAAGATATTTTATATATTAGATAAGTCCTCATTTTTCCTTAATTTGAACTATCACTATTTTTACTACCTGTTTGTTATCTATATTATTACATAAATGGGTGCATTTCTTAGGAAGCAGAGCATCATAAGAGAATACGACAGATGCATCATCTGTTCTACTAAGTGCATATGCAGAGATCAAATTGTCTTTCCACCAAGTGTACCCCATCAATGTTGTTAAAACAGATCGAATTTATTTGACCCTATAACTGAGACTCTGATACAAAAATACTTCTAGTTCTCAAGCATTTTGGTGGGGATGCAAATTGTCTCAATATATAAACATTCTATGGGGCACCTGGGTAGCTCAGGTAGTGATCTCACGGGTCATGGGGGAGTCTGCTTGAAGATTCTCTCCCTCTGGCACACCTGGGTGGCTCAGTTGGTTAAGCGTCTGCCTTCAGCTCAGGTCATGATCCCAGGGTCCTGGAATTGAGTCCCACATGGGGCTCCTTTCTCAGTGGGGAGCCTGCTTCTCCCTCTGCCGGCAGCTCCCCCTACTTGTACCCCCCCCAGAATAAATAAAAATCTTAAAAAGCACATTAACATTGTAAACATATATCATAAAATATAACCAAGATAAGACTATAAGATTAATATTTATAAATTGCTCTTCAGCCACAGAAGTATGTAGTTCTCTCTTACATTGCACTATTGTAAGCTCTGATATAAATAATTAAGTAGTAGTATTATTCCCTAAGCAGAGTGATAGGAAGTATATATTCTATTTATTTTGTGTTCTTTCTTATACAAATAACGATCCTATAATTTCTGTTTTGTGTATTCTTTTCAGTTTTACTCTGGGAAAACATCTATTCTTATACTTAGATACTTTTTCTACCCTATGAATGTTTATAGGAACAATACTAGTGATTGTAAGTTCATTAAATGGTGACTATCATACTGCATTTGTATGATGGACATAAATTCCAAGAATATATCAATGTTTTACAAATATTATCGTGGTTATTTCCTTATTTGCTTTAGACTTGTCGATTTTTGTAGCTGTGTGTATGTGTTACAAGTTCTTTTATTTTGTTTGCTCTAATTCTATTGAGTCTCAAGAGTATTTTCAAAGACTGTACAGAAAATTCAAACTATACAGAAAATTGACTCGAAAGTTACCTGTTCCCCCTCTTTTAACCCATATCAATAAAATTTTCTGTGGTTTTTTGTTCTGTTTTTTTGAGGCAAATTCTCCCCATCATTTTTTGTAGTGTTTTTAATTGGCACTTTCTATCAAAGCAGCCTACTGGGTAAAGTGCTCAAACTTGAAGAGGCTTCTTTAAAGCATTTGCAAGAAGTTCAGTTATTATAAGCAATCTACGAAATGCAACAGGAGTGCATGAGAAAATGTAAAATACTTAGCTTGCTGCTAAGTAGGATGCGTATGAACAGAACACCTGTATTTGACTGTGTTTCTCCTCTCTCCTTTTACCTAATTATTAGTTATTTGTTTCTTTTATAATTTTCATCTGCCACACACATGACACTTAGAAAACAAGAGTGAAAACAAATCACAGATAAGAGTGTGGCAAAATAATAGAAATTGTCCTCATTTTGCATTTCACTTGTGTCTGTTATCTTTAATCAGGTTTATTTCCTACTGACTTCTTAAATGAGTTAGAGGATGCTCTTCGGTGCAACCTGTGGCTGTGAATATAAACAGTAACCGATGCAAATGAACTGTCTTTCCTAATCATTCTGACATGCTCAGCTAACACCATTATGATAGAAAAGAGATCTAACACAATAAACACAAAGGAAAGGAGGGAAGAGAGGGAAGGAGGAAGGAAGGAAGGAAGGAAGGAAGGAAGGAAGGAAGGGCACCATAACAAAAATAACTTTCAAAGGTAATCAGACATGTTCATAAAGTGCTTCCTGGCAAGTTCTCTACCAGTCACCAAAATACCTTGGAGGCAACGAAGAATTGGGTGTTGAAATTCTTGTCTTGTGGCTTCACTATGAAAATGAACAAAGCTCAATACTCTTCATCCTGCTCTTTCATATCTGCCTGATTTAAAAGAAAATGAGAAGATAATCTAGTATCATTTGTATTGCTAGTATCGGAAGAAAATTAAACTGATTTGTTCATTACACTGTCCCTTTTGCAACATTATTTAAATGCTAAATAAATAAAAGTAAATTAGAAGGATGTATAACATAAAAATGTAAACATAACAAAAAAATCCATGTGTTTATCAATTATTGTCTCCACAATGTCATGGTAATTATAGTTTTAAATGATAGCTGGAAATACCATGGTATCATTACTGCTATCAGAACATCAGTCATTATATTCATCACATCATAATAATTGTCAGATACTTCATTGATAATTTGAGAGTAATCAGTTTTATTAACATGAATACTAAACAATATATAAATATATATTTATAATGCAATAATCAATATCTCTTTTCATTTCCTGAGATGCAATGGATAATATTTTAAAATGTTTGGATAACCCATATAATAATTGTGTCAAACTTCTGAAAAGTTTACCAGATTCTACACGATTTAACAATGTATATGGGGAAAAATTTGTTTTCTCTTATTTAAATATCACTGCATGTAATATTCACAATATTACACATAGAATATTTAAAGCTGTCTGTGAAACCTGATTCAGGTGGGATAGAAAGCTGTGGACCTTCCCACCTTCTTGCCTGGGTTACCTTTTGCTAAAATTTTGGTGTTCTGATGCAGGTAACTCTGCTGATCAGTAGACAGTAGGAGTCCCAGCAGAAGTTCTATTACATGTTCATCCCTACTTAAGTACTGGAGATAGAAAATACTGTTTTTCTTCTAACAAAGTTCTTTTATTCCTTACAGTCTGTGATTTTAATGAAAATACGGGGATAAAAGTGAATGATAGATAACATCTACAAAAGCCTCAGGCAGTATATGTCAATACATTTGAAATCATAATCAATAATGATAAATACATCAAATACTTCATATAAAAATCATGCAGTAACTGAGCGCTTTCACACTACCTCTCAAGTACTTAGTGTGATGGTCAATGTGTGATTATATTCTACATTTTATAGGCAAAACTCCTTTTGCAAACTTGAGAAGTTCAAAAATTATCCCTTCTTGTGTTTCTCTTAGAGATCAAACTTGTGGTCACCAGAGACAGAGGGGAAATCAAGGTGGTCAAAAGGTACAAACTTCCAGTTACGAGACAATAAGTCCTAGGGATGTATAACGTACAACATGATCACTAGAACTAACACCACTGTGAAATACATGGGAGAGATGATAAGAGAGTAAATCCTAATACACTTATGACAAATAGAAAATAATTTTCCCTTTTTTTCCTTTTCTTTTGCTCCCATCTATATGAGAAAATGGATGTTAGGTGAACCTGCTGTGTTAATCATTTCACAATATATGTAAATTAAACCATCGAGGAGTATGCACTGATGCATGTCAATTATTTCTCTATAAAACTGGGAAAACATTTGTTTAATGTTTTCTCATCTTGCTTTAATTCGGGGGACAAAGGAACAATGGATATCTTTTAAGAAATCTTATAAGGAATCTGGAGATCATTGATAACCAGTACAAGATCTCGTGCGATCTAGATGTAAAGGTAAAACTCCAGGACTGTTAAATGAACAAATAAAAAATATTCAATTATAGATAAAAAGTGTAGAGAACTCTTTTTAGAAGTTTGCATGTAAAGAGAGGGGGAAGAATTTGGTAGCTAAAAGCAGATGAGAGTTCGAGGGAGATCTTTTTTTATCTATTCTGAACTTGTTACCAGTGTGACCCTCCTTTTACTACCTAATCTTTCCTCTGATTAGAGGCCTTTGATGGAAAATAAACACTTCTGCAGTTCCTCTCTGGACTCTATTATGTGCTATCCTGCAAATTACTTGTTTCCTCCGCTCCGCAAACTGTATTGTTAGTAGAACATATCAAAATGCTTTTCAAGGCCTCCTGTAGCACTGCATTGGTTTCTTACTGCTGCTGTAAGACATATGCATACATATATCAGACTTCATAGCTTCAAACTACACAAAGTCATTATCTGTAGCAGTTCCTGGAGATCAGAAGTTCAATGCGGGTCTCACAGTGCTAAAATAAGATGTTAGTAGGATCGAGCTCCCACCAGAGTCTCAGGGTCAGATCTATTTCTTGGCCTTTTCCAGCTTCTAGAGGCTGCTCACATCCTTTGGCTTGAGGCCCCCTTTGGCCAGCAATCACATCACTCTGACCTCTGCTTCTGTCCTCACATCTCCTTTTTTGAATTTCCTGTTTCTCTCTTTTCCATATAAAAATCTTTAATAATTACATTGAGCTCAGCGAGATAGTCCAGAATATTCTCCCCATCTCAAGATCCTTAACTTAATCACTTTGGCAAATAATCTTTTGCAGAGATGAGGTCATTAACATCTTGGGGCATGGGGAGAGGGGCACGATTCTCTCTACCATGTGATCTGTTATGCTTAACTTCAGTCACTCAGTTAATGTGTGGCCTCAACAGTTTTCAGTTGCTCTAGTCAACAGATCCCACCTGACTTTACATACACTTTCCCTGGGTTAAAAATTTGTGTTTCATGAACTTTATAGACTTCCTACTAAATTCCTGTTTTTCAGCTGAGAAGGGAGTTGTGCATAGTTACCTCTCAATTCAGCTATTCTTCAGGGATAAAAGAAAAAAGTGATGTTACTGATTATTAATGAGGACTTTTTCCCCCCTAACCTCAAGAAGCTAGCAATGTTTACTCACTGAGGTTACGTTATAATGACCCATTAGTTCTGTCCTCTCTTTCTTAAAAATTGATGTTTACCAAAACTTGTAGATAGAGAAACAAACATATAATTAGAGTCAATGTTATTATACGGCTTCATGATTATATAATTCACGTAAACTCTCAATTGTGAATAAAATAAATGCATTCACAAAGTAATGAAATTAACCCAAATAGAGAACTCAAAGATTCAAAATATTTTGTCCTTCCTAATCGTCTGAGAATAAGAGTTACTTACTCTATCTCTTTGTTCCCTTGGCCTTCCGGTGTTTCTCTCCCCTACCAGCCCCCCCCCACCCCCCGTCCATCATCTCAGCAACAAACCTGGGGAGAATCACAAGCAATTCTGAATCCAGTGGAGTAGATATCATTTTGGGCAAGTTGCATTTATGTAATTCCAATTTTTTTAATGGTAATTATCTGAAACTCAGAGTCACCTCAATACTCAATGTTCCATATCCTTTGAAGGTCAGTTCAGATCTTTTTTTTTTTTTTTGAGAGAGTACACCTGCATGCATGAGCTGGTGGGGAGGGGGTGAGTGGGGAAGGGCTGAGGGAGAGGGAGAGAGAAAATCTTAGGCAGGCTCCACACTGACCATGGAGCCCAGTGAGGGGCTTGATCTCACAACCCTGAGATCATGACCTGAACCAAAACTGAGTCAGACATTGAACCCACTTAGCCACCCAGGCACCCCTCAAGTTGTATCTCCTTGATGAAACCTTCCACAAACCTTCTAAACTATATCAACCTCTTTCTTAGTTTTCTTTCAGAAACACAAGTTACATATACCCACTTCATTATATACCCTGTAATATTGTATTGTTTAGGTGTGACTTGCCCTCTTAGGTCTCTCGGGCCAGAGGTATTAACTAGTGCTTTTTATCAACCATAATATTACTCAAAAAGTTAAAAGTATCTCATTGTACAAACCAATGACAGAGCTCACTCATTTGTGATGATACATATTCAATGTTCTATCCTCCCTGAATATTTTCCATAGCCTTAAGTAAAACAATGTCAAAAACAACTTTTGTAGAAATAATTGAATAACATCTAGTTGAGTAGTATTGTCATATATTTATTCCCATATTCTGAGCATTAAATATTGTGGAGCAATCATAACCCTATCAATATTTTTAAAAAGAAAAAGATTCTTTAAATTCTACTAAAATTGCCATTTCAAAAGTTGGCATGATTATTTTACTAAATATTCTTCTATTTACATGTAAAACCAACATTTCTTTAGATGAATGTGATGAGAAACATTATCTATTCATTAACATTCCAAAATGTTGACTATCCTTTCTAAAGAAGTTTAAAGTAAAAGCAATTATTTCATATATGGGGTCGGGAGACTCTCCTGCAATTGAAATAAAATCTTCCTACACATTTCCTTCATTGCTTTGTTCAGAAATTGAAATTAGATACATGTAGATCCAATGTTAATATGTTAAATTATTATTCATTTAAGAAATTCCAACTTTTGTAGGTCTTATTTTTAGCGAAGTCTTTACTTACCGCATTAACATTTATCACAGTCATCTAGGAAACAACACTCAGCTTAGAAAGCTCAAATTAATACTTCATTGCTCATTCCTCAGTAGCTCTTCATACTTTTCAAAAGATGATCATAATGCAAAAAACATTGCCAGCCTAATCACTGAAACAATTTTGTTAAATATCCAAAGAAGGTTTAATCAGGCCTAAATTTTTCCAACAATGCAGTCAGGGCACTGAATTGACCAGAAACATTTCTCTAACCTCTGTTCTGTTGAATCAATCTCTCAGATAGAAAACACCTTTTCTTTCTTTCTTTTTTTTTTTAAGATTTTATTTATTTATTTGACATAGATAGAGACAGCCAGCTAGAGAGGGAACACAAGCAGGGGGAATGGAAGAGGAAGAAGCAGGCTCATAGCAGAGGAGCCTGATGTGGGGCTGGATCCCATAACACCGGGATCACGCCCTGAGCCGAAGGCAGACCCTTAACCGCTGTGCCACCCAGGCGCCCCAGAAAACACTTTTTCTTAGCACCTTTCCTCATATTCTGGAAAGATTGTGGCCACAGTTTTTCAGGTGCAAATCCAATAAAATATATTAAACTTTGTGTTGCTCATTTTCTGTTGTTTGGGACTATTCACCTATATCAAAATAAATCAAAATATCATTAAGTGAAAAGTATAGTATAATACATAAAAATTTTAATAATAATGTACTTAAATGCTTTTCAGATATAAGTTCAGTAGTAATTGTTTTCTGGTCTTATTCCAGAAGCCCACATTATTTTAAATCAGTGCTTACAGTTTCTCATCACCTCCACAGCTCTTGCCCTGGTCCAGGTCACTATAACATTTCACTTAGATTGTTGCAATAGCTCCTAAAACTTCTCCCTGCCTCCATTCTCACCTCTCTACAGTCTATTATCAACAAAGCAACAGGAGTGATTCATATAGAACATAAAATTTGCATCATGTCACTTCACTATTCAGAAGTTCCAGTGGTCTTCCATTTTAAGAGGATAGAAATCAAGAGTTCTTAAACTACCATGAAGGTACTATGTGATGTCCTCCTCAAACACCATGCTCTCAACACACGTTCCACTTTACCACTCTCTCCCTTTCTCTTTCTACTTTGAACCACACTAATCTGTCTTGCTGTTCCTTAACCACAATATGCTTGTTCTAGCTTTATGGTCATTTAATATGCAATTTCCTTTGCTTGATGCTCTCTTCACTGAGATAACTGTTACCATACTCTTCCTTGATGTCTCTATGGTATGCCACTTATTAGTGAGGTCTACACTACTACTACTACTATTAAACCACTGCCATATGAAATGTTCCCCCCAGATGTACTGTATGGTGACTAATATAACAAAATAAAAATTATATATATATAAAAAAAGAAATGTTCCCCCCAACCATGCCTTGGCATTATCTCCATAGTTTTTGCCTCAGTTTTCCTCATAATGCCTATTGCCACCTCACTTGACATACATTCATTTGTTTATCTGCTTATTGCTAGGATAATTTAATTTAGCGTTCTTTCCTCTACTAAGACAATATGCAATGGATACGTAATAGATATTTGTTGAATGACTCAATAAGTAAGTGCAAGAAAAGAGGGAGCTTTTCTTCTACATCAAATACTACACTAAATTGAGCCAGCCACCTGTTTTTGTAAATAAAGTTTTATTGGAACATAGCCACACAAATTTGTTCATACATTGTTTAGGGCAACTTCTACACAACAGCCCCAGAGTTGGGTAGGTGTCACAGAGGATGTCAAGTTAGCAAAGACAAAAATATTAATTGTCTGGGTATTCATAGGAAAAGTTTGTTAACCATAATTCATATAAATGGTTTTCATTCTCTACTTTTTTTTTTTCAAATGAGCAGGAGTAACTATTATTATAGCACTCAATATTTTCAGCAAGAGGTTAGATCAGATTTTGGTAACTTGTGGGAACCAAGATTTATATTAGGTCAAGGGATGTGGTTTTAGAATCCCAAATTTCACATGAAAATTGGTGCTTATGTAAAAGGAGTTTTCCCTAGGAAAGTTCCCTAAGAATCTTACAAGATTGAAACAAAACACACAGGCCAGTCAGAGGAATTTAATCAAAGGAATTAGAGGTCATTGAAAAATAAAAGGAAAGCAATTTGGAAGCAGAAGATGACATTTCACTGAGAAATTCTGTTTCATCTTTCATCTTTCAGAACTTATATGGAGAAGAGCGTGTGATGTTTGGTTCTATTAAGCAATTAAATATTTAATGAGAAAGAGTACTAATTGGTAGGAAATACTCTCATTGATTGTTTCTTAACCAGTTAGTAATTGCATATAAAAGTCATATATTAAGGACTTAATGAGCAATACAAATTACTCTGCCGAATATGGCATATCATTATCACAGAATTTATGTTGCAGCCATCCTCATTTTCCCCTATGGTTCTGAAACCTTAGTAGAGGAAAGAACGCTAAATTTAAGTTGATGATTTGTATTATTTTTTTAAGTCTGTTCAAGTGTTTGATTGTTAAAACCACGTAGTCTCTAAGATTTCTGTTCTCAGATCTAGAATACGATAAATTGTTTATTCCCCTAGTTCCCTGAAAAGGAAGTAACATGATAAATGAAGGAGAGTGAGGTTTCATAGATGGAAATTAAATAGTAAATAATTTCACATTTATTCTTAGGAAATCAGTGCCATGATTAAACAAGTTTATTTAACAAATGGAAGAATGCAATAGAACCACTTTTATTTCAAACTTGATTGTTTTAAGCTTTGTGATAATTCAGCCAAATGAATTGTCTTTTTTTGGTTAGTGAATCGTTATATGTTGAACATACTTGCATTCATTGCATAGGTTAAGAAATATAACTTTCCTGGCCATTCCAGAAAACCTTCCTGGTACCCCAAACCAATCACAGCTTCATTCCTCCCTCTAATAGTTAACTATATTTATAGCAATTGGTTCCTTGAATTTCTTTCTGATTTACTAAGCATGTGTGTATCATTAGCAGCAGAATTTATTTTTCCCATTTTTTAGCTTGCTGTGTCTTTTACTCTACAGATTAAATCTCTATTCCCTTCTTCTCTATTCTCTACAATTTATCTATTTTAGGCCCTGTGAAGTTTGATCTGGAAGGTTCCCTGAATCTGAATTGGGTTGATTGCAAACTCAGAAAGCGGTTTAAAATGCTTCAGATAGACTTGCTAGTCTTTATCCATGACAATGGGTTCTTTTAATAAGAGGCATAGAATGTCTGCCTCTAGCGTTTGCTCTTTTTGTACCAGCCATTTGTACGCAAATTCTCATCCATTTTTCATTGAAGGTTAAAAAATGGTAGCAGTTTAATTCTATTATTTTATTTTAACTCTTCAGATAAAATAATTTTGTAAAGGAATGCTACTTTTCATCCACTATTTGGTTATCCGATGGCACAGTTCATATAGGAAAGGTGGGGCAGTCACCTGGATCTTTCCTATCATTTATCTCGCTTTCAAAAAATGAATGGTTCACTGTTTTTCTCAGGAGTTGGGCAATTATAATTTTTCGCATTAATATGAACTCATGGATTTAGGATGGGTTTTAATCCATCACACCTCTTATCCGTTCTGAATCTCAAAGTGTCCCGCATTTGACAAATGGGTACCTCAAAATGTTGGCTCTTAAATCCTTAAGGCTCAGCCCTTAATAGTTTTCTTGTTATCTGGTACGTCAAGATGGTCTATGCTCATCTTGTACATTTTCTTTCCTAGACAAGAAATCATCTAATTCTTCAAGGAACCCATTTTTCTTTTAATTGGGAGTATTACAGTTTGAGTTGATCATTTCTTCTTGGCCTTTTCAGAGGATTTAGGATCAATAAGTATAGATGAAGTCATACAAATAAAATGACTTGTGAGGTCATGTTTCTGTTCCAGTCCAAAATTACGGAATTTTATATGACTTTTTCTATATTATCTTGGTGTCACATTTATTTCATACACATTGATAATTCTGGTTCACAAGGAGATGACAGAGTGAGAGTCACATAATTCATTTGCTTAATTTCACATTGAAATATAGCCGTCTCAGAATAACAATACTAATACAACTATCTCCAATTATGATTACCAACAAGGGTTTTGTTGTTGTAGATGGTGGTGGTGGTAGGTTTTGCATTTTCTCTATTCTCCAATTTTTCTTGTTTCTGTCTTAGTAATGTGTACCTTCTTGTTTCAGCTCAGTCTGACTAAAAGCTTATCAATTGTATTGATCTTCTCAACACACAGTGTTTGAATTTATTTATTTGTTTGTGGGATCAGTGTGGCTTTCTTTCAAGCTCCTCTGTCAACCTCCTGATTTTCCCTTCCTGCTTTGCTTGGCTTTCTTATTTTTATCCTTAAGGTGTCAAATCAAACACAATTTAATCTGGCAAACAACATATGTAAAAAATTAGGTCAGAGGAGAAGATTAATGTAGGTTAAGGTGAGTGAGTATTTTATGAGTGCACAGGCTGTTACACATCCCTACCCATTTTGTATCTGTATCTACTACCTATAGCAGAGGTTAGCAAACTACACCCTAAGGATCCAAGTCTAGGCTGCTGCCTGGTTTTGTCAATAAAGTTTTATTGAAACATAGCCATGCTTTTGTGTTCATGCATTGCCTATGGTTGCTTAGGCATTACAGCATTACAATGGCACAGTTGAGCAGTTGTAACAGAGAACTTTATGGCCCACAAGATTAAAACACTTACATTATATATGGCCCTTTACAGAATAAAGTTCCTCTACCTCTTATATATCACCTATATAATTATCTATATCTAAGTGTCGGGGTTAATGCAGAGCATGAAATCAGCCATAATACCTGGCTCGCTACAATGAACACAGAGGCCGCTGAGGGCAGGGAAGGTTTCGGAGAAGGGAGTAGGCCTTTGGAACGCCCAGGCCTATCTGACCACTCTGCCGCTGGAGTGCCGCGGAGAGTTGCCTTCAAGAAGCTTTCCTAGCCCAAACAGCTGCCCAGTGATCTTAAGAGATGTAGGCATTGTCCCCTAGGCTATGTTTAATAGAACTCATACGCCCAAATTGGGGCGCCTGGGTGGCACAGCGGTTAAGCGTCTGCCTTTGGCTCAGGGCGTGGTCCCGGCGTTCTGGGATCAAGCCCACATCAGGCTCCTCTGCTATGAGCCTGCTTCTTCCTCTCCCACTCCCCCTGCTTGTGTTCCCTCTCTCGCTGGCTGTCTCTGTCTCTGTCAAATAAATAAATAAAATCTTAAAAAAAAAAAAAAAGAATACGCCCAAATTAGCACATCATATCTTTCTTGTAAACAGATGCTCCCAGTTTCAGTAAAACCCCGTGTCAACATCATGTGCTTGAGAAACAGTGATAAGGATTTGTGATTACCCTGAAGGACCAATAAAAGCGGGAGCAAAGAGCAAACGGTCCTCATCTCTGAGCGCAGACCCCATTGCCTTTCTCCTCTCTTTCACTGCCAAGTTTGGAGTCATCTTTCAGGGATTGCTGGCCATTCCTGGCATCTAAGCTTCTGTATAATCTGTTTACATGCACAGGTGCATACATACATTGATGTGTATGCATATGTATATATATATATATCTGTCTGAATACATATATTCTTCCACATAAATATTCTGAATAAATACTTCCAGAAAATGTTTTTGATGGCCCACAACATTAAAATATAAATAAAATAGACCACCATAAAATAAGAGTAGAACAACAACAAAAACAAAAACCAAAAACAGCAAAGAGATTTTGAATCTGGCAAATCACTCAGTTTGGGCACTAGTTGTTCTGTGATTTCTGGCAGATATGATGGCAAAGATCCAATGTTGGGCTACATCACTCTTCTTACTAGAATATATGATAAAGTAAAGCAAATTCAAAAGAACAAAGGAATATGTTTCTTCTGTAGACTTTAAAAAAGCAGGCAAACCGACCTTGGAAATGTAATCTCTGTTTATGTGAAGACTTGGTTTTAAATATGGAGTGCCTCATAAACCAAGTTTTCTGAGAACTTTATTTAAAAAATACATTAAATTAAAGCTCATTTTATATGTTAGAAATGAATCTACTGTAATATAAGGAGACATTTCATTGAGTTGTAAAAATTAATATTCTCACATTTGCAGCAAAAAAAGAAAACTTCCATAGTAGCATATTTAGATGAAATGAATAAATATATACTTTGAGGGTCTTTCTCATTTGTATTTTTATATAACTGAATGCTGAAGTCAATACATGTTTCCCTAAAATATAAAGGATTGAGAAGAATAGTTATAGTAATATTTTTTTTCTTAAAGAGTTCAAAATATGTTTATTTAACTTAATGTCTTTGTTCTTATATATACAGGGATAGGTGATATTGACTCCATTTAGCCCAGGGAAAGGCTGAGACTTGGAGAAATTGTGGGAGTAAAAATAATAGAAAAACTAGGGGCTCCTGATTGATAGTGCCATTCTTTTCCTTTATAGGAAGAAAATAACAAAGCACTTATAATTTCTTACTTAGTTTCAATATCCTATAATATATTAATATAATTTTGATTATCAAGTTTATACCTCATTGATTATAGTTGACTCTGATGTATTATAAATATTTGACTTTTATTTTCTCAATATTTTACTGAATAATATATTTATGTAATAAGTAGAAATAGAAAAATATGTTTTACATAGTTTCATATAGAGAAGGTCGTAGGTTTTATAAATTTATTATTAGTTTTTAATCAAATGTATGAAAACAGAATGAAGAACAAAGTGGAGAAAATAATCTCTTTTTTCCCCCAGAAACTATAGCTACTACTACTAAATAATATTAAAAAAGACTTTTCTGGCTAAGTATAGTAATACACCAAAAAGATTTCTGTAAAGTATTAATTCTTATGGGGAAAAACTAGAAAAATATTTTGCCTCTGTGCTTGAAAATTTTAGCAATTATTTCACTATTGTTGTTTAAAATTCTATTTGGGGGGGGTGCCTGGGTGGCTCAGTTGATTAAGCCTCGGATTCTTGATACCAGCTCAGGTCATGATCTCAGAGTCATGGGATCAAGCCCCTTGTCGGGCTCCATACTGAGCTTGGTCTCTCTTTCAAAAAAATATATATATATATATATTAATAAAAATTAAAAAAAAATAAATACGATTCTATTTGGCTAAGTTGGCCGGGCAACTGTGTTCACTATTCTGAACTATGATGCTGCAGGGACCTGAGTGTCAGTTTTCAGAAGTGAGAAAGGCAACTCCGAGTGACATGTTATATATTGAATAAAAATATTTCTTTTTATATTTCTTACCAAACTTTCATGATACCTACTACCCTTTTTCTTTTTTGGAGGAAAGATTTGTTTTCCATTTCACTCCCCTTTTTCGGTGGCTTTCTATGGTCAATTTTTTTGCTTGCTAGCTGTCACATTCATATCTTCTATAAACACAACAAGAGCAAAAGAAAACAAATAATTTGGACATATCAGACAATTTTCATCTCAAGTTGACCAAGACTTTGATTTCAAAGAGATAACTATTATTTTCTCAACATTTCACTGGATAATATATTTATGTAATATGTGGGATAACAAAAAATATGTTTTATATTATTCCATATAGAGAAGTTAGCAAGTTTTATAAATTTATTATTCATTTTGACCATTAAAAAATGCACTTAAGGGCAACAGTTTATTTTATTGGGAGCAAAAAAATGATTTAAAAAACCCCATTAGACTCAAAGAAGTATGTTTCCATTTTTTCTTTTTATTGTTTGATCAATCTATAGGGAAACAACAAATTATAAAAGTAATGACAACATATTATTATAATCATTGACATCACTTAATTGAGCTCTGATTTTGTATCAGACTCTGATCTAAACTCCTTACATGGATTGTCCCTGGGAAATATTTGCTATTAATATGCCTATTTTACCATTGAAGAAAAGGTACTTGAGAGGTTAATCGACTTGTTCAAGGCCACACCATTAGTTAAAGTTTGAGCCACACTTCTGACCTAGGCAGTCAGGTTCTGGAGAAACTATATTCTTCTCCCAAAAGGAAAGGTCTTTTTTGAAAATTAAGCATTGGCTATGATGATGCAACAAATATATGAATCTCACCAAAAGTCACAGGGAGTAAAAGGTAAGTTTTAATTCTTTAATTTGCCTTAATTAAAAAAATATTTTGCAACGGTCATAAGCTGGACATTAAAATTATTTTTTAAGTAATCATGACAACTAGGAGGAAGCCTAGGCTAATT
Organism: Ursus maritimus; assembly: GCF_017311325.1. NCBI lineage: Eukaryota > Metazoa > Chordata > Mammalia > Carnivora > Ursidae > Ursus > Ursus maritimus. The sequence continues at coordinate 20,147,772 of NW_024426552.1, forward strand.
TTGTTCTCTTACAAAGTTATCTATTCTGTTCAGCAGACATTTACAAGTAAGGTACAGAGTAACTAATGCTTATAGAATGTTTACCATGTGTCAAGCACTTTTAAGTGTCTCATCTGCATTAACAGATTATAATAGATATTCAAAATTTGGATTTGTTATATCACAATTTTATTCAAATCAGTCAAACATTAAAGACATATGACTATTATATATTCAAAATATGGATTGATACTCCTTTCTTAATTCACCCTGCCCCATCGAACATGTCTTAAAACATTTAGAAGTGGCCATTCAGTAGAATCTTATTCTAAGAGTAACTAACCTAGCTTCCCTGTGACATATTTTGAGCTCATTCTGTTGATTGAAAACATTAAGACTACTATGTTTCAGTACGTGAAAGTGCAAGTCTTGATTTTGTCATTGTTTTATCAAGTAGATGTAATCTTTCATAGGAGATTAAGAGCAATACATTCTGATGTATGTTTAAGCTATGAGAAAATCTTTTTGAAATATTCAAAAGGGAAATTTTTTTAATATGAATGTTTGCATATTTAAGCTTGGATTCAATGCTAACAAAAGATAATTTATAGCTAGTATGTCACATATAATATTGTCTATATTTTTTCCTGCCAAAATTCAGGTCATTCATAATAGCAAGTTATGCCTTTTATGGGACATTAATCAAGCAATCAGCCATTGAGGGATATTAAAAAGGGCCCTGCTAAAGGAAAGAGTGAATGGAAGATTTCTTAGGAAAACTCAATTATAGCTGCAACAGTTCATTTATTTCAACTGGCTGGATATCATCAACCCTATGAACAGTAGCATGTGAGAATGACAGAACTCAAAATGGATGGTGACTGGGTCCCTGACACCATCAAGCTACCAGCTCAGGCATACTTATAGGTGGGAGATAAACGTCACTAGTTTAACTACTATGTTTTAGGGTCTTTTATAGCAGCTTAATTTATACCCAATTATTCATTACATAACATTAGCAAATGCTAACCCACCAGTCAGTGAATTTGAAACCTTCCATATTAGGGGGTACATTTGATAAATTATAGTTTTCTGTTATTTCTGTTAATCATGTCTATACTCGTTCACCTATTATCTATTTTTCTTCTTTCTTTCCTTCTTTCTTTTCTTTTTTCTTTTCTTTCTTTTCTTTTCCCTTTTCTTTTCTTTTCTTTCTTTTTCTTTATTTCTTTCATCATCTCTCTACCCATTATGACTAAATATACATAAATATATTGAGAGTAGTTCCTCATTCATCCAGTTTGTGTTTTTGAATTAAAGGTTTGAATGATTTGCTAATCTGTGAATGATTGTACATAGAGGGAATTTTATGATTGTCATATAAATCCCATTTTTAATATGATTTCCAAACCCAACTATAAAAAGAAAAGTAGGATTTCATTCAGAAGTGGCTTTTTGCAGAGCAATTTCAAAACAAATTATACAAAAGAGGACAACATCTCTCCTCTTAAAATTCAAAGTTCTGGCATGGTGCACATAGGACTCTGTGTTTTAAATAATGAAATTCACCCTGTCTACTTCTCCTGTAGTTTTGGCTTCTGCTAAGCTCAGAGCTAGGTTTTGGTTTTCTCTTCCATTTCAATAGCTTTGTAGTAGTGGGAGATAAAGTCAGAAGAGACCAAGGGGCTTGATTTTATTCTGAACAGGTAATTTCAAAAGATCCAACTTTAGCAGCTGTGCTTTGCCAGACCCAGGAGGAAACAGAAAGCCATTTAAGAGGTTCCTGCAGTAAAAGAGATTAGATGTGATAAAGCTGACACCAGATTCCTAGCTGAGGAGCTGGCGAGATGTGGTCGCACTCTGGGTGTGACAAGTGTAAACACATGGAGGTCTTGTGGAGCTATACTTATTCCTAGACCTGGAAGACCTTCAAGACCTTCTCCTAAACCACTCCCTCATGATATAATCCTCTAAGAAGTCCAAACATTCAAAGAAATGAATAAGAATTTTTTTCATGTGTATACTTCTTTGGATCTTTCAATCTAAACCTTGGTTGACACAGGAAATATAAATGTCATGCAATAGGCATTTATATTTAGCCAATGTCATCTATTGGCTTTTATTTTTTCTCTCTCAAGTTTTTACTTAAATTCCAGTTAGTAATATTAGTTTCAGGTTTAGAATTTAGTGATTTAGTGATTCAATGCTTACATATAATACTGGGTGCTCATCACAAGTGGCCCTCTTAATCCTCACCACCACTCTAACCCATCCCCAACTTATCCCCCCTCTGGTAACCATCACCTTGTTCTCTATAGTTAAAAGTCTGTTTCTTGGTTTGCCTCTCTTTTTCTTTTTCTTTCTTTCTTTCTTTCTTTCTTTCTTTCTTTCTTTCTTTCTTTCTTTCTTTCTTTCTTTCTTCCTTCCTTCCTTCCTTCCTTCCTTCCTTCCTTCCTTTGCAACTCAGGAAACAACAGGTGTTGGTGAGGATGCAGACAAAGGGGAACCCTCTTACACTGTTGGTGGGAAGGCAAACCAGTGCAGCCACTCTGGAAAATAATATGGAGGTTGCTTAAAAATTTAAAAGTAGAACTACCCTATGACCTACCAATTGCACTACTAGGTATTTATCCAAAGAATACAAAAATATTAATTCAAAACGTATGATAGATGCACCCTGATGTTTATAGCAGCATTATCAACAATAACCAAATTATGGAAAGAGCCCAAATGTCCATTGCCTGATGAGCAGATAAAGAAGTGGTAGGATATACCACTCAGTTATGAAAAAGAATGAAATCTTGCCATTTCTAGATTACTACCTAGAGCTAGAGAGTATTATGCTAAGCAAAATAAGACAGAGAAAAACAAATACCATAAGATTTCAGTCATATGTGGAATTTAAGAAACAAAACAAATGAACAGTACCTGTTGGCTTTTAGGCAGATGGAGAGTAGTCAACCAAAGAAAGGCCAAAAAACAAATTAATATTTCAGGAATTTATCCTGTCCTATTATTCCCCTAGTAAATATAAATATTTTTTAATTTTTCAAGTTCCAGAGTGCATTTATTGCTCTCTCTGTGTTAGCTGGTTCAAGATGAGAATGGATATAGGCTGGTATACGGCAGAAGCCTTCTATGCATCCCAAGGAAAGTTTTTATAGTATACTCCACTGGGGTACAAGAAGAATAAAATACATCTTTCATTAATGTGCACATCTATAAGCATATATACGCAAAAACACATATATATTTACATGTAGAACATCTTTATATGTAAATATTTTAAAAATAAATTGAAATTAAACTTTGTAATATTTAAAATGTGGGAATATTTATTGTATTTTTCACACATATTTTATAGATATTAGGTGTCAGGTTTTGTAAGCCAGATATTCTGGAGATATTTTCTCTGTATGATTAGGAGCAAGGCCAAGATAATTACTCTCATGATTTCTAATCCATATCATATGCAGGCTCCAGCCAGTGCATGAGAAAAGAAAAGGAAAGAAAAAAAAAAAAAAAAAAGAAGAGGGAAAAAAATAGAAAAGAAAAAAAGAAAATAGTTTGAATAAAATAAAGTTGTCACTCTTCTGGAGAATATGAGTCTCTACTTAGAAAATCACAAAGAATCTACACACACAGACACACACACACACACACACACACTCGTAAACATACCAATTAACAAGGTCGCAGGTTAAAAACATAATTCCATTTTAATATATTAATACTGAATGTTTGCTTGAAAAATTAAAAATAAAGCAAAAAATACACGGAATAATTTTAGGTATGGCATACAAGCACATGAAAAGATGTTCAACATTGTGTGTCATTTGGGAATTGCAGAGTAAGAGCCAAACTGAGGTACTGAAACACACCTACTTGATTATCTAAACAGACAAGCAAACAAACTGACAATACCAAGTGCTGGTGAGAATGCCAGAGTAAAGGGACAGCGCGTGTTGCTGGTGAATATGCACAACGTTACAGATACGGTGGAAAATGCTTTGGCAGTTTTACCACTTTGTTAAACATACGCTTACCATATGACTCAGTAATCCGACTCCTAGATGTCTCCCCAAGTGAAATAAAATCTTATGTTTACACAAAACCTACAAAAGACGGTTTGTAGTAACTTTGTTCACATTATATCCAATCTGGGAACAGCACAAATGTTCCGTAACTGAGGAATGGATAAGAAAACTCTGAATCCAGGGGGGCCCCGGTGGCTCATTCAGTTGAGCGTCTGACTCTTGGTTTCAGCTCAGGTCATGATCTCAGGGTCCTAGGAACTAGCCCCACATCGGGCTCCAATCTCAGTAGGGAGTCTGCTTGAGAGTCTCTCTGCCCCTCCCCCTACTTTTTCTCTCCTTCTCAAATAAACAAATAAATAAATAAAATCTTTAAAAAAGAAAAGAAAAAAAAAGAAAACTCTGTATCCATATGCACACAATGGACTACTACTGAACAGCATAAATGACAAACTATGGATACATTGAAAAGCATAAGTGAATTTCAAATGTGCTATGCTAAGGGAAAGAAGCCAAACTCATGATACTATTTATCATGTCATTTTACTTGTGTAACATTCTGGACTAGGCAAAACTATTGGGGTCTGAAATAGATCAGTGCTGGGTGAATGAAAAAGGTAGAATTACAAGGGAAATTTAAGGGAAATGTCTCAGTCGTTGGAACTGTTGTGCTGATTATATGACCATACTCTCATGTGCCCAAACACAGAATTATACACTAAAAATGGTGAATTTTATTGCATGTAAATTACACATTAATAATGATGATGGAATATCACCCCACATAATGTGGTTATTAAATTGCAACTTAAACAGTGATCATCTGTTAAAGTTTCCTTTTCTGATCACTTTCTTCTTCCTCCAGTAACATACTTCAATCTGGGATTGTTTTCCTTCTTCACTATTTCCTATGGAGCATGTTTGCCAACATCACATCATCTAAGCTAATTCACTTTCTTTTTTGAAAAACATGTTTGGAGGTTATGGATTTCTACATTGTATTTTTATAATCATTTTTTTGGGGGGGTTATTCTGTCAAACAATTTATGATGTCATTCCCTTATTTTCTGGCATCCATGGTTTAATTAGGAATGGGTCTAAGCATTTAATTACATCTCTGGAAGCCAGCTTAGCTTTCAAAACAGTCACTTACTTCCCTTAGAATAAAACAGGAAACAAAATGAAACCCAGGGCAATACTTCAAGTTACAGAACTGTTGCAAGAACATCTTGACAGAAAGATTTTGGAGTGTTTTCTTTTTTTCCCCTTTCTTCAAGTATCTTTTGCATAAAAGCGAGGAACTTTCAGTATGGTTATATTGTATGTGTATGCACACACACACACACACACATACACACACACATATATATTCAGATAATTTGATTTCTAAGATGAACACCATTTATATGCAGCATCCACAGTTTTCATATTTTCTACACCTAGTATGATCCTTCACTCACTCCTTGCACAGAACTCCTTAGAAAGAGTATACATTTTGAAAGACTGAAACTATCGCCTGAAAGATAATGCATATAGTAACCTTAATATGTAATAAATATGAGCTACACACAACATAGAGTCTGAAGTGTAACTCCAGCTATTAATATTATGTCATTTGCAAGTATATAAAATGATCTTAAATAAAAGCATAGTAACGTGATTTTAGGACATAAAAATTGTAATTGTATACCAGCCTTGTATTTAAAGCGATAGATGGCACTATTGGTCCACTCATGGATGTTATAATCAGTTTTATCTTGTTTACCCCTCACTCATCTCACCCTCATTATTTCCCTACAGTTTTATAGGTCACTGTATGAAGATATTTGCAAAGTTAATTTGAAGACAGCTTTTTTTTTCTTTTTAAAACTAGGCAACTTTGATTTGCATCTCCTCTCCATATAGAATGTATTAACTGAAGAATGACGGGAACAGGAAACAAAAAGCTTTAGTTCTTTTCTGTGTGGCTCAGGATAGATTCCTCACAAAGGTCGTTGGAATGGTCATAAGGTGCTGCTCTGGGACCATTTATCCACTGCATCTTTAGATGATCGAGGGCATTTGTTCCTAGTGGGCTTTCGTAGTACTTCTCATAACGCCTATTTGCTCTATGAAATTGCTTGGATTATAACATATCCTTTAATTTGGAAGCTAAATCAAATGTAATGAGAACTACCTATTTTCCCAAAATTTGTTTTTCATTGCTCTGTAAAAAAAAAAAAATTCTAAATTTAAATGAACAACTGGATCTTGTATGGACAAGAGAGAAAACTTCTAATTTTGGACAGCATCAGGAATACGACTAAGGGACATACATAAACAAACACTGGCAATGATAATTATAATGAAGAGAGTCCTATACTGTGAAATAAAGAAACAAAAGGGACAATATTTCATGGGTCATCTAGCTAATGCTCTTTTTAAAAAACAATGTCCAGGGGCGCCTGGGTGGCACAGTGGTTAAGCGTCTGCCTTCGGCTCAGGGCGTGAGCCGGCGTTATGGGATCGAGCCCCACATCAGGCTCTTCTGCTATGAGCCTGCTTCTTCCTCTCCCACTCCCCCTGCTTGTGTTCCCTCTCTCGCTGGCTGTCTCTATCTCTGTTGAATAAATAAGTAAAATCTTAAAAATAAATAAATAAATAAATAAATAAATAAATAAATAAATAAATAAA
>NW_024426552.1:20154467-20175289 GCF_017311325.1 Ursus maritimus
ATGTAAATTACACATTAATAATGATGATGGAATATCACCCCACATAATGTGGTTATTAAATTGCAACTTAAACAGTGATCATCTGTTAAAGTTTCCTTTTCTGATCACTTTCTTCTTCCTCCAGTAACATACTTCAATCTGGGATTGTTTTCCTTCTTCACTATTTCCTATGGAGCATGTTTGCCAACATCACATCATCTAAGCTAATTCACTTTCTTTTTTGAAAAACATGTTTGGAGGTTATGGATTTCTACATTGTATTTTTATAATCATTTTTTTGGGGGGGTTATTCTGTCAAACAATTTATGATGTCATTCCCTTATTTTCTGGCATCCATGGTTTAATTAGGAATGGGTCTAAGCATTTAATTACATCTCTGGAAGCCAGCTTAGCTTTCAAAACAGTCACTTACTTCCCTTAGAATAAAACAGGAAACAAAATGAAACCCAGGGCAATACTTCAAGTTACAGAACTGTTGCAAGAACATCTTGACAGAAAGATTTTGGAGTGTTTTCTTTTTTTCCCCTTTCTTCAAGTATCTTTTGCATAAAAGCGAGGAACTTTCAGTATGGTTATATTGTATGTGTATGCACACACACACACACACACATACACACACACATATATATTCAGATAATTTGATTTCTAAGATGAACACCATTTATATGCAGCATCCACAGTTTTCATATTTTCTACACCTAGTATGATCCTTCACTCACTCCTTGCACAGAACTCCTTAGAAAGAGTATACATTTTGAAAGACTGAAACTATCGCCTGAAAGATAATGCATATAGTAACCTTAATATGTAATAAATATGAGCTACACACAACATAGAGTCTGAAGTGTAACTCCAGCTATTAATATTATGTCATTTGCAAGTATATAAAATGATCTTAAATAAAAGCATAGTAACGTGATTTTAGGACATAAAAATTGTAATTGTATACCAGCCTTGTATTTAAAGCGATAGATGGCACTATTGGTCCACTCATGGATGTTATAATCAGTTTTATCTTGTTTACCCCTCACTCATCTCACCCTCATTATTTCCCTACAGTTTTATAGGTCACTGTATGAAGATATTTGCAAAGTTAATTTGAAGACAGCTTTTTTTTTCTTTTTAAAACTAGGCAACTTTGATTTGCATCTCCTCTCCATATAGAATGTATTAACTGAAGAATGACGGGAACAGGAAACAAAAAGCTTTAGTTCTTTTCTGTGTGGCTCAGGATAGATTCCTCACAAAGGTCGTTGGAATGGTCATAAGGTGCTGCTCTGGGACCATTTATCCACTGCATCTTTAGATGATCGAGGGCATTTGTTCCTAGTGGGCTTTCGTAGTACTTCTCATAACGCCTATTTGCTCTATGAAATTGCTTGGATTATAACATATCCTTTAATTTGGAAGCTAAATCAAATGTAATGAGAACTACCTATTTTCCCAAAATTTGTTTTTCATTGCTCTGTAAAAAAAAAAAAATTCTAAATTTAAATGAACAACTGGATCTTGTATGGACAAGAGAGAAAACTTCTAATTTTGGACAGCATCAGGAATACGACTAAGGGACATACATAAACAAACACTGGCAATGATAATTATAATGAAGAGAGTCCTATACTGTGAAATAAAGAAACAAAAGGGACAATATTTCATGGGTCATCTAGCTAATGCTCTTTTTAAAAAACAATGTCCAGGGGCGCCTGGGTGGCACAGTGGTTAAGCGTCTGCCTTCGGCTCAGGGCGTGAGCCGGCGTTATGGGATCGAGCCCCACATCAGGCTCTTCTGCTATGAGCCTGCTTCTTCCTCTCCCACTCCCCCTGCTTGTGTTCCCTCTCTCGCTGGCTGTCTCTATCTCTGTTGAATAAATAAGTAAAATCTTAAAAATAAATAAATAAATAAATAAATAAATAAATAAATAAATAAATAAAAAAAACAATGTCTAATACCATGGGGGCAATTGCACTGATCTATAAAGCTTCTTCTAGATGTTCAGTAACTAAGTAGTATGGCTCATCTCCTGAATCCGTTTACTTCAATAAGTGTGTTAGATTTCAAAACAAAGTAAGATTTAAAAGTTTTGCTTCCTGGTTGCTGGTTGTTTTTTTTTTTTTTTTTTAATATAGAGATCAAATATCAACTGAAGTTAAAAGCTAGAGTAAGAAGGTACCAATTTAACATCATCAAATTTTCGTGAAGGCTTTCAGCTGGAAGAATGCGATATTAGGGAGCCACAGTAGAGTGGTGTGTTATCAATGTTTTTTCTCCACCTGTGAAATAAAATGTCACACTTTCGTACTGCACCGTAAATAGCCACAGACATGGGAGCAAGCTGAGCTTCTCTGTACAGTTTGCAGCATAATCAAGATACCATGGCACTTCTGCCCTCTGAATTACCCAAATTTGAACAGATAGCTAAAATTTACCAGGGTTAAAATTTTCTTTGTGTTTTGACCCCCAATTTTACTTTGTGCTAGCTCAATAGCTATTTAAGCCCACCCAAACGACAACACAAATCTCCGTTTACTTAGCGCAAGGAGATCATAAAGCTCTGTCACATTTTTATTCTGAAAAGAACTCTGTAAGATAATTAGGTCAGATATTGCAATGTTCAAATGCCAATTGCCATTTAAGGAAAATGATATTTGTTGTGAACAAGTAAATAGTCTGAGGTCAAATAGCAAGTCACTGACAAATGTTTCAAATGAAGAGTTCTGATCTGCTCCTGAATTGTTTGGCTACATTGTGCGACTTCCAATTTGAAAATTAGATTTAACTCTCAAATCATTCTTTTAAAGAACCAATGTTTTTTTAAAAGATGTTCAAGTAATTTTGAGAGCTACAGGATGATGGTGTAGAGAGATTATTTTGTTTGTCAGAATGCTATGGTCCTGTACAGAAGCCATAATATTTAATGAGTATGAAAATGTATTTAATAGTGTATTTGTATCTATAAAGTTTCCTATGCATTATGTTTAAAAATGGACCACGTGTCTATTTTATCTAAAGTAGCTAAATTTTTAACTTAAAATTATAGGAGCTAATATGAAATTATATATTAAAATCTTAATTATGTCAGTGAAGAAAGGAGACAATTTCTTAAAAATGCCTTTTCAAAATTATAGCTCAGACACCAAAAGCATGAGCAACAAAGGGAAAAAAAAAAAGAGACATAAATTAGAGTTCACCAAACTTAAAAGCCTTTGTTCATCTAAGGACATTATCAGACAGTAAAAAGACAACGTACAGAATGACAGATAATATTTACAAATTCTATATCTGATAAGGGTCTGTATCCTGCATACATAAAGAATGTTTACAACTCAACAACACAAACAGCTCAATTCTTTCAAATGGGCCAAGGACTTGAATAGGGATTTCTCCAGGGAAGTTATACAAATGACCAGAAAGCTCATGATGAAAAATGATCAACATTATTAGGTATTAATGAAGCTCAAATCAGAACAAGAATGAGGTACCGTTTCACACCAGCTGGGATATCTTTATATAAAAAACACACAATAAAACAGAAAATAACAGAAACTAGCAAGAGTTAAGGAGGATGTAGATAAATTACAGCCCTTATGCATTGCTCGTGGGAAAACGAAATGTGCAAACGCTGTGGAAAAGAGTTTGATAGTTCTTTAAAAAGTTGAGCACAGAATTAACAAATGCCCAAGCAATTCTGCTTAGATACATACTCCCCAAAACTGAAAACAGATACTCAAATACACGCTCATGTATGTTCATAACAGCACTGTCTGCAATAATCAAAAGGTGGAATCAGCCCACATGTCCCTCAATACATAACTAGATAAATTTTGGTGTATATATACACAATTGAATTTTATTCAGTCACAAAAAGAAATTAAGTATTAATACATGCCATGATGTGGATGAACACATCAAAAGCATTGTGTGAAGTAAAAGAAGCCAGAAAGAGAAGGTCACATATTCTATCATTCCATGTATATGAAATATCCAGAATTAGGTAAGTCCATACCGACAGAATGCAGATTGGTGGTTTCCAGGCAATGAGCAGGGGGTGGGAGGTAGGTATTGGGAATAAACTTAGTGTATGTAGGGATTCCTTTTGGGGTAATGAAGATGCCTTGGGATTAGAAAGAAGTGGTGGCTGTACAGCATTGTTAATGTACTAAATAGTACTGAATTATTCATTTTAATAAGTTATTTTTTATTATGTCAGTTTCACCTCAATAAAAAATGCAAAATAAAATTTTACCTCAGCATTTTCTCAGCGAGATTGTGCCTTTAGCTAAATATTCCCATGCATATGGCCAAGCCAGACCCCAGCATTCGATCCAAATTTAAAAACTGGCAAAAATGATGACAAAGGCATGATTCATGTTGTTATGTTTCTGGGTTAGGTTCAGTAGTCCAAAAAGCAGTGTGAAGAACCATGCAAAGCAGAAAAGAATACAGTGACTTTTTTTGGTTCTTTGTTGCTGCTCTCATTTTCTTTTTAATTTCCCTTAAGATTACTTCTTTGATCAATGACATTTAGAAATATATTTAATTTCCAAGAATATGGAAATATTCTTTTCTTTCCCTTTTGTTACTGTTAGTTTGATTTCACTGTGATCACAAAACACTTTGGTTCTGATTTTAATTATTTAACATTTCTTGAAATCTGTTTTGTGGTCCTCGATATAGTATGTATTGACATATGTTCCATGGACCAGGGTCCTAGAAGGAATGTAAAGAATGTATATTCTTCTTCTGTTCAATAGAGAGTTCCGTGAATGTCAATTAGTTCCTGGTGGCTGATGTGGTTGTTGTCTTATATGCTTGATGATGTTTTGTCTAATCATTTCATCAGTTGCTGGGAGAGAAGTATAAAAGTCTCCAGTGTTAAATGTGGATTTGCTGATTCCAACTTTCAGTTCTATCATTTTTTGCTTTACATATATTGCAGATCTGTTGTTTAGTACTATGCCTTCCTTCTGGAGTGACTCCCCCCGCCCCCGCCATTATGTAATATTCTTTCCTTTCGTGGTAACTTTCATTTCTCTAAAGGCTAATTTACCCCAAATTAATATATTTACTTTTGTTTTCTGTTGACCAATTTTTAATTTGTTTATCTTTTTCCAATCTTTCTCTTTCACGCTCTGTTATCATATTTACAGTAAGTTTCTTCTGGACAGCATACAGTTGGATCACATTATTTTATCCTCTACCAGTCTCTGACTTTAATTAGTATATTTAGATCATTTATACTGAATGTAAATATTGATGTGTGTTAAGGGATCAAGTCTGCAAATTTTGTTTTTTTCCTGATTGTTCTCTGTGGATTTTTGTTGTTGTTGTTGGTTTACTATTTTTTGTCTTGAACTTTTTTTAGAATTTTATTTTTATTTACTGATAGTGTGTTTCTCTTATTTTTAGTGTATCTATTTGTATAGATTTTTTAGTGGTTGCTCTAGGTATTATGAAAACATAGCCTAATGCTGTTGACATTTTAACAGATGAGTAAGTGTAGAGAGCTTACTTCATTTTATCTCTTTACTCTCCTTATTTATAATCTCCTTTAATATCCCCTCTACATACACTGAGAACCATACTAGACATTGTTATAATTTTTATTTCCATCAATGAAAAAAAATTAAGGAAAGGGAAGACAAAAACTTTAGTTTATTTACTATACTTTCTCTCCTTTTATTTATTTATTCTTTCCTGCTGGCCCAAGTTACTTTCTTTTATCATTCCTTTTTGGTGTAGAGGAATATTTTTGTCATTACTTAAGAGTTTGTCATTTAGTGACAAATTCTCTTAGTTTTCACACATCTGAGAATACTTTTTGCTCCTTCATTAGTAGAGAATATTTTAACTGGCTTTGGAATATTCAGTTTGACAGTCCCTTTTTTCTAGTACTTGGAAGCTGTTTTATCACTTTCTTCTTCTCTTTTATGTGAAATCCACTGTCATGCAAATTGTTCACTACCTATAAATAATGTGTCGTTTCTGTGTCTACTTTCAAGATATTTTTGTCTTTTTCAGTCTATCTTCATTTGTTTCAAGTGTATTTATAATTGCTTGTTGAAATAGTTAATAATAGTTGCCTGTAAATCATTGGCTGATAATTTTAGTATCTGTGTCACCTTGGTGTTAACCTCTGCTGATTTTCATATCTTATTTAACTTTGGATCTTCCAGATTCTTGCTTTGATAAATGATATTCAATGGAAATTTGAACATTTTTGTATTATGTGGTGAGACATTCAATCTTATTTAAGACTTGTATTTAGCAGTCCTCCTCTTACAATGTTCCCAAAGCAGAAAGGTGGCACCACCTTGCAGCTGACAGGTTGGGTATTTATTGTGGCAGTGTTAGGAACCTCATATACACTCTCCTTCCTAGATCATCTAGGAATATTTAATTTCTGGACCTTCTTGTATCTATCATAGGTCTATTTTCTAGGATGATGCAAATAACACAATGTTTTAATTTTGGATTTTATAATAGATTAATAATTGGAAAGACAGGTCATCTTAATTACTCTTCCGTAGGAGTGTCTTGACTAAATTTGGCCCTTTACTTTTTCTCTCACATTCAAGATCACCTTGTCTATTTCCATTAAAAGTGAACTCCTTGTAAGAATGTTTAAGATAAATTTGGGGAAACTTTAGATATTTCTTAGTTTTCATCTAGAAGTTAGCGTATGTTTCTACTTCATGTAAATCTTCCTTTATGCCCTTTGATAAAGTTTTATAATATTCTCCATAAAGATCTTAGGCATCTATAGTAGATTTATTGCTAGGTCACTTCCAAATTTTGTCACTTACAGATTTTTGATACCGTAATTAATGGTTTTAAAAATTTATCCTTTAAGAATTAGTATCCAAAATATATAAAGAACTTATCAAACTCAAAACCCAAATAATCCAGTTAAAAAATGGGCAGAAGACATGAATAGCCATTTTCCCAAAAAAGACATACAGATGACTAACAGACACACGAAAAGATGCTCAACATCACTCATCATCAGGGAAATGCAAATCAAAACCACAATGAGTTATCACCTCACACCCGTCAGAATGGTTAAATTAACAACACAGGAAATAACTGATGTTGGCTCATACACTGTTGGTTGGAACATAAACTGGTACAGCCTTTCTAGAAAACAGTATGGAGATTCCTCAAAAAGTTAAAAATAGAGCTACCCTATGACCCAGAAATTGCACTATTAGGTATTGACCCCAAAAGATACAAAAATGCTAATTCAAAGGATACATGCACCCCGATGTTTATAGCAGCATTATCACAATAACCAAATTATGGAAAGAACCCAAATGTCCATCATTATATATTTATATAATGTAATATTACTCAGCCATCAAAAAGAATAAAATCTTGTCACTTGCGATGACATGGTGGAAACTGAGTATTATGCTAAGTGAAATAAGTCACTCAGAGAAAGACAAATACCATATAATTTCACTCATATTGGAATTTAAGAAACAAAACAAAAGAACATAGGGAGAAAAAAAGAGAGGCAAACCAAGAAACTGACTTAACTATAAAGAACAAACTGATGGTTACCAGAGGGGAGCTGGGCAGGGGGATGGTTTTAAAAGGTGATGGGGATTAAGGAGTGATGAGCACTGGGTGTTTTATGTAAGCGATGAATCACTAAATCCTACACCTAAAACTAATATTGCACTGTATGTTGACTAACTGGAATTTAAATAAAAACTTGGAGAAAAAGATTTATCCTTAAAAAAAAAAGAATGTTTAAATTATATTCAGTTGATCAATTTACAGCAAATTGATATCATTACAGTAATGGGTCTTTCAAACCATGAGCATTTTATTTTTCTCTTTATAATTAAATATTTTCTAATAACCTTTTTGAGAATTAAAAGATTCCACGAATGTTGTTGAATCACTATATTGTACACTTGAAATGAATATAAGCCTGTATGTTAACTATACAGGAATTAAAATAAGTTTCTGTGACTCAATTCCATATCATTGCTATATTCCCATCTCAATGGCCTTATTTTTGCTGATATTGTTCATTTAAAGTGTGTTTTTAATTATATATTCTAATTATTAGTTATTGATACAAATATATAATAAAAGTTTTTATTTCAGATTTATCACAAGCAAAGTGTGTTAACTTCTGTTTTAATTGTTATTTTATAAAATAACTTTGGTGTTCTATGCAGGAAATCTAATCATCTGTGAAAAATAAAAAGTTTATTTTTCCATCACAATCCCTATATTTACTTCCTTATATCCCTGAACTAACAAGGATCTTATATTTTCTTGCCATACTGCAGTAGTTTGTAATTCCAGAACAGTAAGGATTAGAAGTCCTATAGCACCCATCTTCATCAGTGATCTCAAAGGATAAATGTTTAGTATTTTCCCAGAGTGTATGGTGTTTGATGTTTTTTATGTTTGTTTTTGTAACCAGTCATTATCAATATGGATAGTCTCTTCCCTTGTTTGATAAAATTTATATTTATGGACGGATGTTGAATTTTTATCTAGTACTTTTCTATCTCTATCAAGATCATCATATGATTTTTTTTTTCTCACTCTTTGTTCTGGTCACGTTGTTGATTACATTGGTTAAATGTTAACCAACCACTGAAGTCCCGAATAAATCCTTTTTAATGTAGTATTTTAATGTAGTATTTTAACGTAGTATTTAATGTAGTATAAATCCATTTTAATGTAGTTTGGTTAAATTTGATGTTGTTGTTGTTTGATGTGAGATTTGATTTTCTAATATATTTGTTTAGAAGTTTTGCCTTTAGTTTTATTAGAAAATTTGGAGTGTAACTTTACTTTCTTTAGTGGTGCTTGTTAGGTTTTGATATTAAGGTGTTTTAAAATGAGACAGAGGATATATTTTCTTTTTTCTATTTTTCTGATGGTGTTTGTGTAATATTTACAACTGTTTTGAATGTTTGGTAGAATTCAAAAGTAAAAGCGTGAGGAGCCGCATACACATTTGTGGAAAAGTTTTAGGTTACAAAATAAATTATTTTATGGTAAAGGATGAAATATACATCCTTTATTTGGGGAGTACATAACAATATAAGCAGTGGCCCGGTCTCTGAGGAGTAGACCACAGTTTAAAATTCTTTGGGGAGACTTTTTTCCAACATTTTGCCCAAGACAAGGTCACATTTATTATCTTGCTAACATCTTTTAAGAAGTTTATTTTGTAGCTCTTTATTTCATTAATATGCAATTCTTTTTGGCTCAGAGTATATGCAGAGGTTTTAGCTTTTACATCTCACCAGGTGTTTATCCTAAACTGTATTTTCTTCTCAGGCCTGCCTTAGAAAGTGAAAGCTTTTAGCTTCACAGGGCGTTTGTTCGCTTCAGAGATACTGAGCTTGCTTGATTTCGCCTGTTTAAGATTTTGGTTTTGAATATCCCTTTTTTATTTCCAACAGAGATAAGACATTTAAAATGATGTTAATTACTATTTAACAGCAAATCTTCAATGTTTCATTGAAGGAAGACTTTTTAGAAAATCTGGCCAACTATGTTACAGGAACTAAATCTCCACTCTTTCTGATAATCATTTTGCTTTTGACTGCCTTCTTCATATATTTAGGGGCATAAACTAAAAATGTTTAAAGTATAAATGGATTATGAGGCAGTGACCCAAAAGGAAATCACTGAGGTCCCGTTTACCAAGGCCACTTCGTCGAAAATCTATACAGAATGTTATTGCTGAATGACTCACTAATGTTGCCCTGAAACAATGCTGCTGAAGTAGTTTCTAAACATCTGCTTAAACAATGCAGTGGGCTTGTATGTCCCTGGGATGCCCATGCTTTCATAAATTATACTGCAGGTTTATCTCTTCCAGGTAATTTTCAGGTTATTTTGATTGTCAGACAGAGTCTCTCATGGCCCAACCCATCCCAAATATCCACACAATCTCACTGCAAGTAAAGGGGTAGTGCCTACCTCAGCCTGTGAAATCTATGTAAACAGTTCCATCAGCATATTCACTAGAAAATTTTCTATTGGGAAATTAATTTTAATTTAACCAGTTTTTGTCTGGGGAGCCCTACCATCAAATTCAAGAATATGTTCTGCTTCATAACTACAAGAAAAAACAAATCAAGACGTACATGACAGTACAAGCAAGTGTTGATTATTTCTTTATTAATAAATCCACATGTAGGATATCAACATTCTAGATGTGGTCCAGTTGAATATATTGAGCTTGCTTTTATTTTGTATTTATCAATACTATTTTCTTATGCATATTTTTATATTTTTGAGAATATATATAAAATAAAGGTTAGGTATGGTTCTGTTTTTTGTTTGTTTTTTGGTTATTGCTTTTTTCAATTGGAATTTATGTACAATTATTTTTTTGAATGCTTGAAATTTTGAAAATAGAAGTTTAAAAATGTTGTCTCTGACTAGAAAAAGAAACACAATAAAGGTGTTCATTATAAAGAATAAGTGGCTGTCATTTATTCATAGTATAATTTATCTTATTGTTGCGGTTACATATGATACAATCAAATAAAACAGTGGAAACGTATATTATCTATTTAATGAATCAGATGAAGCCTTCTATTCTGAAGTCACCGAGAGTACACATATAATAGTATACACCGGATCTAGAAAAAGTGGAAATTGTGGCCATAATATAAATTAAAAATTGAAGTAGGAGAAATTGTTAGGTTTAGCATTAACTTCCAGTTTCTAGAAAACTTCAATGTCACATAATTTTCCTGGTACTTGATTTGAGAATCACTCCAATTTGTCAGCCCATCAAAAGTCTACAGTGACTTAATGCTTAAATACATGTGAATGAATAGATAAGTAAAGATTCTACATTCTTACTCTTATTGATGGTTGTTGTTGTTTACATGTGTATAAGCAAGTATGTAAGAAGAGCCAGATACTGAGATGAATAAAGACAAGTTAAGTATCCTTGTAGCTTTCTGTATCATCGCGGGTATTTCTATAACCTGATATGGTTTTTGTGGCTTCTATTAGTTAATGATTATTAAGAAAGTTCTCATTACAATTCATCCAGTAGTTTAATCAAATATTAGATTTGTTCTTAAATTTCTTTGCCTTGAATTAATCATGTTAATTTTTCCTTGGGTCATCTCCCTTTAAAGGCACATTTTGTTTCAGATTAACCCAATTTTCTTGTCTGGAACCAATAGATCTAATTTATTTCTAGGAGTTTCCCATATAAATGATGCTATATAACTCCCCTCCAACCCCCAGCCCCCATTTGTAGGAATGCTGACAACATCGACCTCATCTCTGGCCCTCCACCTAGGCAGAGAATGGCTGCATAGCATCAGTTTGTCTGTCTGTCAGATTCCCCCATCAGTAAGCTACCCTGAATAAAAATCTGGGGACAAGGGTAAAGAGTGGCTTGCTTTGTTTTTTTGGTCTTCAAGTGCCTTCTCATTCTGGAGGATAGTTTACTGTGTCTCCCTCACCTTCTAAGGCCGTAACAGTAAAGGAATGAAGAAATAGATGATCTGCTTAGTCAATAAAACTCCTCAGAGTATTAGTTCTGAAACTGTACATATCCAACATTCCATTTGGCGAGGGTTGATAACCATCATAGTATTTATGGAATGGATAGGTTTAGGGTATTCTGTGATAATTGCAGGTGCTAATTTAAAGGGCAAATGTGGTTCTTCCAGTGTGACCTCTGACAAACTCTTTAGCCTGTATTTCTATCAATCCAGAAAACTGGATTCTTGAATAGACAATTCTATATTTGTTTTATTCCCAGACACACTAGGAAGGTGCTTAGGTCTGCAATTAGAATTGCTAACAGGAAAACAAACACTAATGTCTTAATTTCTTATAGGTCTAGAGAAATCTCTGCAGATGAAGACTCCATTTTAGTAAGTGCAGACAGAGCTAATCTTGAAAATGATCAAAATATGAACAAAAATAAGCAAAATTATCCTAAACCATAAGTCACAAGTTGAATTCATTTTACATGAACTTCATACATTTAGTCTTTGAAAACAATTCCCTCGCTATGTTTACTCAAACCTAAATTCTTCATATTACAATAAAGTACTTTATATTCTCAACTGCATGCTTTCAAACATTTTTGAAGCTGATAAATCCTTTCTTTATAGAATTGTTTAGCATATGTCCAAAGTGTCAAATAGATAAAGGACAGATACTCTAATGAGAGTGTAGGCAGAAGGCCCAGAATATTTCATGGTCACAGCCTGTTCCTTTTCCCGTCAACCACTAAGAACATTGCCTGATGGCATTACTTGGGAGTCAGGAAAAACCCCAGAACAATTATTTAAAAGTCAGTTATCACAATGATTAAGAAGGACACCGAAGAATAAAAATGGTTAAAGGAGAGATCCTAAGATGTTTCTTTTTTCCAGCTTTCCTGAAGTATAATTAGCACACAAAAAACTGCACATAATTAATGTATACAATTTGGTGAGTTTGGACATATGTATATACTCATGTTACCCACCACAATCAAGGTAATAAACTCCATCATTTCCAGAAGTTTCTTGTGTCTTCTTATTATTTTGTTTGCTTCGTTGTTGTTGTTGGCAAGAACACTTCACATGAGATCTGCACTTTTAACAAAATTTTAGTATCTCATTGTTCACTAGAGGCACTACATTGTACAGCAGATTCCTTACTTGTTTGTGTAACTGTAACTTTATACCCACTCAACACTCCCCCTCTCTCCTTGTACTTCCATCCCCTGGTAACCACCATTCTATTGTCTCCTTCTGTACCTATGATGCCTCATATGAAAGAAATCATTCAGTGTTTGTCCTGTCACTATCCTATTTCACCTGGCATAATGTCTCCCAAGTCCATTCACATTGTCACAAATTATAGGATTTCCATCTGTTTTATGTCTGAGTAATACTACATTGTGTGTGTATACCACATTTTCTTCATCCATTTACTGTTGATACACATTTGAGTTGTTTCCATATGTTGGTTATTGTGAATAATGCCACATTAAATATGGGAGTGTAGATATCTCTTCAAGATCCTTATTTCAATTCTTCTGGGTATATACTCAGAAGTGGAATTCATGGATAATATGGCATTTATATTTTTTAATTTTTTTAGGAACTGTCATACTATTTTCCATAGTTGTACCACTTTACATTCCCATCAATGGTCCACAAGGGTTCTAAAGCACAAGCTCATCAACACTATCTTTTGTTTTTGCTTTTGTTTTGTTTTATTTTGATACAGTTTTGTTTTGTTTTGTTTAGATAGCAATCTAACAAGCATGAGATAGTATCTCATTAGGGTTTTGATTTGCATTTCCCTGACAACTGGTGAAACTAAGCATCTTCTCAAATACCTGTTGGCCATTTGTATGTCTTTGTTGGAGGACTGTCTACTCAGTTTCTTAGCACATTTTTAATGGGATTATTTGATTTTTGTTATTAGGCTGCAGAAGTTCCTTATAGACTTTGGAAATTAATCCCTTCACATACATATGGTTTGCAAATATTTCCCCCTATTCTGTAGGATGCTTTTGTACTGTTATTATGCCCTTTGGTGTGCAGAAGATTTTTAGTTTGACGTAGTACCAATTTGTTTATTTTTGCTTTGGTTGCCTAGGCTTTTGATATCATATCTGAGAAATTATTAATGAGACCAGTGTCAAGAAGCTTTTCCCCTATGTTATTTTCCAGGATTTTTATGGTTTCAGACTTTACATTTAAGTCCTTAATCCATTTTAATGTTTGTGTAGAGTGTAAGTAAGTGTCTAATTTCATTCTTTAAACTTTTTTTATTGCATATAGTTGACACACAATGTTACATTAGTTTCTGGTGTACAACTCAGTGATTTGACATCTCTATACCTTATGCTATGCTCACCACAAGTGTAGCTACCATCTGTCACCATACAGTGCTATTACAATACCACTGACTATATTCCCTATGTTGTAACTTTTATTCTCATGACTTATTCATTCCATAATGGTTGGAATGTTATGGAATGGAAACCTGTATCTCTCACTTCCCTTCACCCATTCTGTCTTTTTAAATGTGTATTTCCAGTTTTCCCAATACAACTTACTGAAGAGACTATCCTTTCACCAACTGTTCTTGGCACCCTTGTCAAAGATCAGATAATCAAATAAATGTGGTTTATTTCTGGGCTCTCTATTTTGTTCCATTGCATTGGTTGATTGTTGTGCCTATTGTTATGCCAGTCTATTCTGCTATGCTGTTACGCTGTTTATTGTTGTGCTAGTGCCATACTGTTCTGGTTACTGTAGCTTTTTAATTATTTTGAAATTAAAAAAATGTGTTTCCTAAAACAAGGCATTCTATAGACTTGGGCCCGTGGGTATAACAATACTGATAAAAAATTAAAAATAATATATATTTGATTAATTTGCTTATTTTTAATACCTACTATACTATTTAAATTAGTAGTTCTTTATTAAAAACCAACTAATTATTTGCTGGAGATTCATTGTTCTTGAAGGTGGAAGTGGTAAGCACATTTCTTTATATGTGAAATGTTTAATGTCTGACACATTAATTGCTTTTTGTGCATACTGACTTTTCAAAATGGGTGAAGGTGGAAATCAAATAATTGGTTTATACATTTAAGAGAAATGGAATTCTTATTTGTATATATATTATCTATCTATGTGTACACACACACACACACACACACATACATATATCTATAACTTATTTTTTAGACAAAGGTCAAATTTATGTGTCTTTTCTTTTGCCACTTGTGCTTTTGGTATCTTACTGAAATAAAAATTGCCTAGTTCAAGGTCATGTAGATTTACTGCTATATTTCTTCTAAAAAATTCAGTGTTTTCACCCTTAGTTTTAATTCTATGACCATTTTTGAGTTAGATTTTATATATGATGTGAGGTAAGGATACAACTTTATTCCTTTTCACGTGATATGCAGTTTCCCCAGTATAATTTACTCAAAAGACTATTTTTTCCCATTGAACTGTTTTGGCAACTTTATTGAAAGTCAACTAATACTGTAGTAAAATAAAAGAGGGAGGAATATATAGATAAAATCAATAATTTGATGAGATTTATCCGTATCAATGGAGTTAACATGAATTACACATAGGCACTAGTCTTTTTTCTTTAATACACACAATTAGTGGTGACATCTTGATTTCCACATAATTCTGTGCTAAGTTAGTCACATATAGGGTGGAAGTAAGAGTAGCTCAACAATAAAACTTTATAGGCCTTACATTTCCACAGAAGTGGAAATTATTTTCTCAATCTAAAATTAAAGAACAAAGATATGTGTGATAATTATTAATTACTAGTACTTATTATTGAGAATAGTTATTGAGAAAATAAATATTTAAGATTCAGAAATTATTCATAAAAATTTTCAAATATTTGAAATTCAAATTCAAAATCAAATATTTGTAAAAAAATTTCAAATATTTCAAAGACTTTTCATTTTAAAAGTCTGTCCTTTTAAATCCTAAATGGACTGATATTAAATATTATCTGAAGTATTACCTTTTTGATAAGATTTGTTCTCACATATCACATGGAGTCTGAAGGAATTCACCCATCCACTTAAATGCCTATTGTTATTAAAAGAACAAAGAATTTATGTCAGGGTATTTTTTGGATTTACTAGTTGCCAGAGAAGAACAAACCATTATCTGTAGGCTACAGATGAAAACTATAACTTGTTCTTTGTATCCAAACTATATTTCACAGTTCAGGAGACTCAGATGGGAAGCAGTTTTCAACAGAAATGGTGCTAGGGTCTCCTCATAGTTAAAAAATATAGGTGCACAGTGGCAGGAGTGCTATAAGAGAGAGGGGCCAACATCCATCATGTAAGTGGAGACATAAAATTAATGATTTTGAATTTTATAACAGGCAGATATGTTAAAAATGCTGGCACTGCATCCTGAAATAATAAGTAATAGAAAGTGGACTATTTTACCAAATGTCACAGTTATTCATAGTATAATAAAAATAGATTTTGGAGCAATAGTCAGATAATCAGATGTTTTTATGCAAACTTCTTTTTAATCATTTCCCATTTCCTAAATATGAAAACGTATGTTTAAAATCAAATAAACATGTAAACTGCCAATTCCATATACACATATTCCATATACACATACACACATTGTTATGTACTGAATTGTGTCACTTCATGTTGAAGTCCTAGCTCCCTCCCCCCTCCATTGCATTTGGAGGTAGGGTTTTTAAAGGAGTAACAAATGTTAAATGAGATCATATGGGTGGGGCCCTAATCCCATATGACTGTGTCCTTATAAGAAGAGGAAGAGACACAAGAGATGAATGTGCACAGAGAACAGGCCATGTGTAAGGACAGAGGGAGAAGGCGGCCACCTGTAAGCCAGTGAGATAAGCTTCAGAACATAAAACACCTGCTGACACCTTGATCTTGGACTTCCAGTCTCCGCAACTGTGATGTGATAAATTTCTGTTGGTTAAGTGATCCAACCTGTGGTGTTTTTTGAAGGCAGTTGTAGCATACTGATACACATATTAAACAAAAAAAGTGATGATATGAAAGAGAAGAGAAGCGAAGGGGATGTTACTATATTAGTTTGCCAGGTTGCCATAACAGAACACCACACTGCATGGCTTCATCTTCTCACCATTCCAGAGACTCAAAGTCTCAGATCAACCCGTTGGCAGATTTGGTGTCTCCTGAGGCCTCTGTGCTTTGCTTGTAGATGGTAACCTTCTCCCTATGTCCTCACATGGTGGTCTCTGCATAGATACTCACCTGGGTCTTTCTGTTTGTGTCCTAATCACCTCTTCTTAGAAGGACATCAGCTATACTGAATAAATGTTCACCCTAACACCCTGTTTTAGCTTGATTATCATCTTCAATGCTCTATCTCCAAAAACAGTCAATTTCCAAGGTACTGAGGGTTCGAATTTCAACACAGGAATTTGGGGGGGCGGGGACACAATTCAGCCCATAACAGTTACATTCATATAACTTATTTCCAAAGGGAGTTAAAAAATGAAATGAAATGAATATTTTAATTTTGAGTATATAATCTAATAGGAAAATACACTTCAATGAGCAAATTGCTAAATGGGAAATTGCTCACATTCTTTGCTTAATATTCTCCATCAAGGGTGGGGTGTCTGGCTGGCTCAGTTGGAAGAGCATGTGACTCTTTGATCTCAGGATAATGAGTTTGAGTCCTACATTAGGTGTTGACATTACTTAAAATAAATAAATAAATAAACAAAAAATATTCTTTAACAAGGAGTTTACTACTAATACAATGACAAAGTAGATGTGTATAATGTCATTATTTGATACCAACATTTCTGAGTCTTAGAACACTAGATGAGATAATGTTTCTAAACTGGATGGTTAAACTCTCAATATCATTTTCGTTTTGCATTTTTGTTTGTTTATATTATAAACAATTATAAAATTACATGAAAAATAAAACATGTGAACCTCATTACTTCTTTTGTCAATTAACAACTTATTGCACTTTTACTTGATCTCTACTCTTTCAACTATCACTATCCACTCAATATTTGGAATAAACTTCTAAATATTGCAAGAGTTCATCATAAGTATTTCTTTAAAATAAGAACTTATAAGAACTTTCTATTTTTTTTTCAAAATCACAAAATCACAGTATCATGATCCCACTGATCACATTTAGGATAAAAATTCTATTTAAATATAAGGGATATTAAAAGAATTACATGATTCATTTGAACTAAAATTATGAAAATGTGTTAAAATTGTTCCTTATTAGTAATTTTGAGAAATTGTTAAATGTATCTCCTATAAATAAAATGAAAATTAGAAGAAACATGCACTATTCTGGTAAGAATTCAGGTAAATTATTTAACTCTAGTACAAAGTATATCAAACCAGAATTCTGTGAGGTATCACTAAGGGTTCTGCAAGGTAAGATGATTGAAAATAAGTTGGTTATTTATTTCTATATTAATGTACAATGACAGTGATTAAGAAATCTCATTAGCTATTTCATTAATGGTTTTCCAGTACTGCTTGTTAGTGTTCAATGGTACATACTCACTTGACTGAGGCAGTTCTAGATCAGATAGTAGTAGTCGTTGATAACTGATGAGTGTGATATTACAAGGAGATGACATTAGACTTTCCTTCTGGAAGAAACTTCTTCAACCTCTCCTTGTAGGCTGCTGACTGCCTTAATGAACTGAACATGTTCCCTTTTGCAAAATGGGATTAATAGTAAAAACTATCTCATCGGATGCTAATTAGTGTAATTTTCAAAAGTACTTAGTATAGTGTTCGACACATAAGATATTAAATGAGGGTTTTAAATGAATGCAAATTTTATATTAAGAGGATAGATCCAGGAGCCAGACTACTTGGAGCCCAACCTCTTAAACAATGTAGTATGTTACTCTTTAATAAAATTATAATATTTTTACATATAATAAATTATATATAAATCTTTTAAACTCCTTGATATTTTTATTTTTCTATATAGTGTTATTCATGTATTACATTTACCTTTAAATAGCTGTATAAAGTAATAGCAAGATTAAGATGCTTTATTCTGGACTTATTTACAGTCTGCCAGAGTGCTATATTGAAGGTTACAGAATATAGAAGTTCCGAATTGCATTGAAGCTTTCATAAACCAGTGGTTATAATGACCAACAGAGACTCCACAAAAGCATTTACTCACAAGAGGAAAAATGGCACTGATTGGATTAGAAGTGGAAAGACTAATGCATTTTTGTCCTTAAGGATTAGAAGAAAAATGGTTCTCTCAACTCTGCAAGTGAGCACAACAAGCAGTCCAAAAGCATTATTTGTGTGAGGCAGTTTGTACAATCTGTTCCATTTGTCACAAAAAGTAGTGGTTGAGGTTCAGGAAAATTTGAGTTATGGTTCAGCCCCAGGGTCAGTGGCCACATATTCAGAGCAATACCCTAGGTTTAAAGGTGATTCACATCCTCAGAAACACTCAGCATTATCATCTACCCCAAACTATCAATCCTTAACTTCCAGTGCCTTTTTTAAGAGGAATAAGATTAGTTTACCTACAAAGTTTTTAAAAAATTATATATATAATGTGTGTTTATATATATGAACATATGGAAAAATGTTCATGTACATATGCATATATATGAACATTTTTCCATATGTTCCATGTGTTGTATATACATATATATGAACATTTTTTCCATATGACAGTGTTTAAACATTTTTAGTGAATGGTTAAATAACTATCTCAGAGGGTTTTTACATGTATTTATACTTATTTGTTAACTTTGAACTTGAGACTTGACTGCCTGTAAAAGCTATTCCATTTTCAGGTAAACGGTATCTCAGGAGCTGTTTGACACACCTTAAAAAGGAAAAAAAAAATCTCACCTCTAACCATAGAATTTCAGAGGTCTCTGAAGCACAGCAAAAACTAGAAAAGGAGAATTTATATAGTTAGAAAACAGGCATCAGCAATTTGTACATGATATCTCCCATTCCCTATGGTTACAACGTTACAGCTTATAGAACCATGGCATTTTTCATGGTACCTACCATAAAATTCCAAAATGATTAAAAAATAACTAGACGATTCTTGGTTACCTTTGTAGCACCAGCATCTAAAATCTAACATGGAGCAAGGACTGCATCAGCCTCAACGTGGGCAGTGTCTACCTATATCATATATCATTAAAATGACTTCAAATATTTTAACTATTTTCAAAGAGAATTGTTTTGCTTGTGATAAACAGTAAGCCAAGTGAAGAAAAATCACCGTCAAGAAGCAAATCTATGACAGCCCATTTATATATGTCAAGCATTGTTTAAGACTATGGTATATGATTAGGTCTACAGCACCTCTGCTGTGCTTGGAAAAATTCTAAGATGGCCCCAGATTCCTATTGTACATGCCTTTGCAAAATTCACTTCCCTTGAGTTGTGGGTGGGACCTGTCAATATGACAGAATATTCACTTCTTTGATTAGGTTATGTTATATGGCAAAGGTGATAAGAGATTGCTTGTTTTTTTTTTTCTTAGAAAAACTGATTCTCCAATTCTCTAACATCAACGGGGTATAATTCAAATCAATTCTGACACTGGAATTAGCTCAGTTAAGAGATCCATCCTACAAGACTACCCCAATTTCACAGCCAGATGCAAGTGGGGTCCCCAGGTGACCTTTATTTCTGCCCAGCTGATTACAGATTCAGGGGTTCCCACAAACACACATTAGGTTTGATAATTTGTTAGAGTAACTCACAGTACTCAGAAAAGCACCATATTTATGAACACAGTTTTATTATAAAGGATAAAATTAACAGTCAGATGAAGAGGGACATAGAGCAAGGTCCAGAAGCATCCTGAACACAGGGGCTTCTTTCCCAGTGGAGTCAAGGTATATCATCCTCCCACCAAGCAGATATGTTCACCAACCCAGAAGCTTCCCCAAATCTTACCATTCT
The DNA here is from genome assembly GCF_017311325.1 of Ursus maritimus. Taxonomy (NCBI): domain Eukaryota; kingdom Metazoa; phylum Chordata; class Mammalia; order Carnivora; family Ursidae; genus Ursus; species Ursus maritimus. Next base: position 20,174,945 of record NW_024426552.1, read on the forward strand.
GACTTTTTTTAAATAAAAGTTTCATTATGTAGCCATGATTAATTTGATCACCGACTATTGGAGACTGGACTCAAATCTCCAATCATTCTCCCTTCCCCAGAGGTTGAGGGTGTAACAGAAAGTTCTAACCCTCTAATCATGTGGTTAATTTTTCTGAAGCTATCTAACCCCCTCCCTCACCACACACACACACACACACACACACACACACACACACACACACAATTGAATCATCTCATTAACATGCAAAAGACACCCCTATCAACCTATCACTCAGGAAATCCCAAGGGTTTTAGGAGCACTGTACCAGAAACCAGGGACAAACCAAATTATATATATATATAT
>NW_024426552.1:20175297-20255455 GCF_017311325.1 Ursus maritimus
ATATATATATATATATATATATATATATATATATATTATACTATAATTGTCCCTCCAATAATTATGTTACTTATATGAGACTCTCTTAGGAGACTGAAAGAATAGATTCTCCAGCTGGCCTTGAAATGGTATGTGAGTTCTAGGAGCTGAAAATGGCCCCAGCTGACAGCCAGAGAGGAAGCAGGGACCTTAGTCCTGTAATCACAAGAAAGTGAATTAAGCTAACACCTAATGGACTTAGAAGAGGATGCTGGGCCTTTCTGAGATCATAGCCCTGGTTTCATATCTTTCATGTTAGTCTAATTGAGACCCTGACCCTAAAACCTAAGTAACCCCTGCCCAGAATCCTGACCTCAGGAAACTGAGAAATAAATTTGTGTTCTTTTAAGCCACTCTATGTGATAATTTCTTACATTGCACTAGAAAACTAATTCACTTTTCCTCATGGAATTCATATTTTATTGGGGGAGACAGGAAATAAATACCTGAGCCAAAGCTAATAATGCAACTTCAGACAAGAAGTGCTTTGAAGTACAATATAGGTTGGGTGTAAGAGGAAGGGTACAGTGTCTCAGTGATGACAGAAGATACCAGAAGATCACTGCAAGACGCCTGAAGATTCTAGAATGGGAGGAAGCTCATCAAACTGTAGGAAAAGTCATAGAGGTGCACAGAACAAAATGAAGCAGAGGGAAATTCGGTGGAGAAGGAGTCTGGACATGTAGGAAGGGATTTGATCATAAAAACTCATGACAATCATTTATTTTTACTTTTTAGAACTCTTTCAACAGTTTAAGTATTCTCTTCCATAGAGTTTTTAAAGTGTTGATCATTTGGGAGAATTTTAATAGCTTATTTAATATTTTCAAACTCTGCTGATATATTTATTTTTCTGACTATCCTTCAGTCAATGTTGATGATCTGTTTTATTCTCACACAGTGGTCTATTTAATTGTTATACCTAACTTTACACAGAATTGTAAAGAAAGCTCTGATCTTCTGTATGTACATAAGGAGTCAACACAATGGGTGACATTTTGTTTATCTGGGTGAGCTTTGGAATTAACAATGGTTCTGTGTTTCTGATTTCTCATGCATTAGATCATTAGGGATTTCTTCTATGTTTTTGTTGCTGATTATTTATTTAGCAATTTTATGCACATAATACCTATAATTTTGTAGGTGAGGTACAAGGCTGCAAGAGCACCTGATTCCAGGGGTCCCAAACAGACCAGTTTGGCCACTAACCACTGACAAAATCCAAAGGCAGAGATAAAGTGGTGGTGAAACAAGAAAGGAATTTATTTCAGTAAGGCCAACACAAGGAAAAGAGTGGACTAGTGATCTACGTCTCAAAGATTGTTTCCAAAATACTTGTAGGTTTATAAAAGGAAAATATGGAACAAAGGTTAGTGGGTACATGCAGGTCTGCAGTAAAGCCTAGGCTGATCATTTTCTTGGGCTGGATCACATGAGGTCTTGCTAGGTCAGGATCGTCCCTATTGCTTGAAGGGGTAGTTTCTGTTTCCATTAGGGAACACTTTGCCCCTCAGGGTCTTCCACCTGAGCTAAAGGACAAGATGAAAAGACTTTCAGCTAGAAAGTCTGAGGCCAAAATGGAAGCAGAACCCAAGTCCTCTTTCAATTTCGTTAATGGCTATGATTTGATCATAATAAAAGAATCATCAGTGACACTGGTGTGCCAGGGTTGGCTTGCACCAGTTCATGCAAGTCCGTTGTGAGCATTTCTTCCCAGCTCCATGTTCAGTGATGTCATGTCAGTAGCTTAAAATTGTCCATGGTGAAAACATTTATACCACAAATCAGTAAATATATTATTTCTTTCCTCAGAGAGCCAGTTGTTAAACTTCACCGGCACACCAGTGATCAGATATACCACTGACATGTTGATAAATATAAATTGGAATAAGAGATTTCTCTGTAAATTATCAGCTTACTTTGACTTTCTATACTCATAAAAATAATTTTTGAGAAAAATAACTTTGTTCCAATTGCCATTTATGCATGTAAAGTTATTTACATGTATATCTTTGCTGGTCACATTTAATGTAATAAAATTTAATTTGTATGTATAAGAAGTTAATTAAATAATAGTTTATTCTGGATGCTGAAATTAATATAGATTTATCGCATTCAATTATATTTACTAATTAGAAAATCTCCTCTTCATACCAACATCTTTCTATTCCCCAATTCAATTATCATTCCGGGACACAGTATAGCTTTCTGCTGGTAGGTAATTGTTGATGGAAAATAAAAAAGTCTACAATGTCATAAAATTTTCCTATCATATTAACTGGAAAGGAAAATATGCTTAGTTCCACATCTAAACACAAGAGAAACATAGAGAATAACAATTATGTCATTCCCTGCAATATTTAATTTTCAAAGGAGAAAGCTGGGAAGCAAATATATATATTTTAAATAACTTGCTAAAAGAAAAAGGAACCTTGCATTTGTATCTTAGTGAAATACAACAATAAAATAAAAGAGTAATATGATAGTTATTTTTGTATCTTAAATAAACTTTATGTATAGAGTATCAGAATAAGAAATAACAAATATAAAACTATGATATATATGATGTGGGTATATCTAAATACTATCTTGTTTATAGCAGTTTATTTTCCTCCTCAAATAACTATGGGTTATGCTCATTTATATGTTTCCACTTCAAAAATTTTATATCCAATTCTTTCTAGAAATTTAGATTTGGGATGCTTGTACCAATTTCTGCCTAGGAAAACAATGAAAAGAATCAGATTGTAACTTTTATTTTGCAGCAGACTTATCATCAGGAGCCCCATTTTCTTCCCTAGCTAGGCCAACTTCTATTACTTCTGATATAAAAGAAAACTATTCAATGACTTTGGAATGAACAGTGCAAAACAGCTGGCTGGCATTTAATGTCCATACCCAATTCATAACTCATCTTATACACACTCCATTCCTTTTCTCAGACTCTTAAAATACACTGAGTTATTTACTGTCCAGAAGATAAAACATTTTGCCAAATTCTTTGATAATCATGAACTTTCCTATAATAATATCACTTATTCTTGCAAGTGCTCACTGTTGCTTATTAGTTGCAAATATATGAATGTTCTTCAGTCTTTTATGAACTAAATTAAATATTCTGTGCAATGACCATCATTTTTTTTTGTTTGCATTTTAAAAATATTTAATCATTTCATTTCTCAAGTGGGGAATAGTCTTAGAACAATGCTAGTTATATTTTTTCATTCCTGTTTTATGCCTAAGGAAAAAAAAAACAAAGCAAAATGAATTATTTCTGAAGACTATTCTAAACATGATGCTTCACATTTTGTTTTTAGCAGAAAAATAGAGTAATGAGATGAGAAAAACCTTAAGCTCAAGATTATACAACTAGAAGATTCATGCACATTTTTACTTAGTGTTTGTTGAAACATATGCCAACAATACAAATATAAACTAAAAGTAAAGCAGCTAGGAAGACAAGATATAGATGAGTTTAAAAGCAATATATTTTTTCCAAGTACATTTGTAGTCTTTGATACTAATTGCTAATAACCGAGTAATTGCAGAACTAAACATTAAGACAGGTGATGTTATAATTTATCATTAATCACAGAGCAAAACTGAAAATGAAAGAGGGTGCTAAAATAAAAAAAAAGCACACTTTTGCCGTATTAATTAATGAAATATGACTTTAATTTTTTTGGTTCCTAGCTCATTTGGGCTTTATTTTGTCAAAATTATTCTCATATTTTTTCCATTATTATTTGTGTATGACTTAGATCATTTGAGAATTATTTTTGGTGAATGCTGTATTATAGAGGATTACATATATTTTAGGTACAGTGGCTAATTGCTACCAAAACACATATTAAATGTACATCCTTTGTACAATATTATTACATGCCTCTTTAAACTTCATATACACAATTAATAAGTTCCCAAGTAAACTCGAAAAAGAAAAACAAAGCTGGAGGCATCACAATTCCAGACCTCAAGTTATATTATAAATTTGTAGTGACCAAAACAGTATCACAAAAATAGACATACAGATCAATAGAGCAGAACAGAAAACCCAGAAATCAACCCACAACTACATTGTCAATTAATCCTTGACGAAGCAGGAAAGAATATCCAAGGAGAAAGAGACAGTCTTTTCAACAAATGGTGTTAGGAAAGCTGGACAGCAACATGCAAAAGAATAAAACTGGACCATTTTCATATGCCATACACAAAAATAAATTCAAAATGGATTAAAGACATAAATGTGAGACTCGAAATGATAAACATCCTAGAGAGAACAAAGGCAGTAACCTCTTTGACACTGGTTGTAGCAACATATGTTTCCTGAGGCAAGGGAAACAAAAGCAAAAATAAACTATTGGGACTTCATCAAAATAAAAAGTTTCTGCACAATGAAGGAAACAATCAACAAAACTAAAAGGCAACATTTGGAATGGGAGAAGATAATTGCAAATGACCTATCCAATAAAAGGTTAGTATCCAAAATAAATTTAAAAATTCTCAAACTCAACACCCAAAAAACAAAAAATCCCGTAAAGAAATGGCCAGAAGACATGATAAACGTTTCTCCAAAGAAGACACACAAATAGCTGACAGACACTTGAAAAAATGCTCATCATCCCTCATCATCAAGGAAATACAAATCAAAACCACGATGAGAGATCACCTCACACCTGTCAAAATGGCCAAAATCAACCACACAAGAAACAACAGGTGTTGGGGAGAATGTGGAGAAAAAGGAACCCTCTTCACTGTTGGTGGGAAAGCAAACTGGTGCAGCCACTCTGGAAAGCAGTATGGAGGTTCCTCAAAGAGTTACACACAGAACTACTTTATGATCCAGTAATTGTACTACTAGGTATTTCCCCAAAGAATATAAAAGTATTAATTTGAAGGGATACATGCACCCTGATGTTTATAGTAGCGTTACCTACAATAGCCAAACTATGGAAAAAGCCCAAGTGCCCATCAACTGAAGAATGGATAAAGAAGTGGTATATGTGTATATATATACACACACACACACACACACACACACACACACACACAATGGAATATTAGTCAGCCATCAAAAGAACAAAATTTTGTCATTTGCAATGACATGGATGGAGCTAGGAAGTATTATGCTAAACAAAACAGAGAAAGATAAACAGAATATCATTACACATCATGTGGAATTTAAGAAACAAAACAAATGAGCAAAGGGGAAAAAAAAGAGAGAGGGGCAAACCAAACCAAGAAACAGTCTTTTTTATTTATTTATTTTTAAGATTTTATTTATTTATTTATTTATTTGACAGAGAGAGAGGGAGAGAGCAAGAGAGCACAAGCAGGGGGAGCTGCACAGGGAGAGGGAGAAGCAGACTCCCCACTGAGCATGGAGCCTGGGGCGGGGCTCCATCCCAGGACCCTGAGATCATAACCTGAGCTGAAGGCAGAGGCTTAACCTACTGAGCCACCCAGGTGCCCCAAGAAACAGTCTCTTAACTATGGTTACCAGAGGGGAGGTGGGGCATGGGTGAAATAGGTGATGGGGATTAAGGAGGGCACTTGTGATGAGCGCCGGGTGCTGTATGGAAGTGTTGAATCACTATATTGTACACCTGAAACTAATATTACACTGTATGTTAAATACCCGGAATTTAAATAAAAACTTAAAAAAAATCAAAATAAATAAATAAAAGAGGCCTCACCAAATGGAGGCAGGAATGGAGATGCCTGAGTTAGCAATGGAAGTATGCGAACAGCATGGCTGGCCAGGGGGGCTGAGTGCTTGACTGAAACTCCCTTTAGGGACTGTAATGCATTAGCTGTACATCAAGTCTGGTGTGGGAGAGCAGCTTTGCCCTGGGACAGCTGCCAGGAAATGCTTTTGTAATTGTCTATGGTCAGGCCTGAAAAGTCACACGTAAGGTTTTTTCCTGGAACCAAATTCTGCAATGAGAATATTGTTAAAAATGTAATTTCTTTGCTCTCAAATTCAATAACTGTGTGTATACATACACATACACACACCATATTGTATATACATAATTATTACATATAAAAGAGAGAAACAGATGACCATATTAGTTTTAGACTAAGTTTTTAGCTATTTTTGTTGAATACAAGGTAAGACTATTGAATAATATAAGCACCACACACACAAACATATGTGATTGATAGCTTTTATATGTGTAGTTATATGGGGTTATTTGTTTTCATTAATAATGATGTAACTAAAAATAGTTTGGAGGACAAGCTAGATTAATCGCCTTCAGCATTTGTGTTTTGTTTTCAGGTAAAATATCCTTCCTTAGTGATAGCCAACTTATTATTTTTTTTAATATTCAGAAAAAATATTATAATCAATTATAATGGGTTACTGAACCATTATATGAGCAGTTTTCAAATTTTATCCTTCCTCAGAATCCTTTCTTCAAAAATGTGAAAAAATGAGTGAATCTTTTAAACATTGCTTATTTTTTCCCACATGCTTAAAATGCAAAATTCCTTTAAAATATCAATATTGTTCTAATTTTTAAAATCACATTTCTATTTAACCAAGCTGCATTAAGAGTAAATGTATTACACAACAGTTCATAGCACATTGCATAGTAGGATAGATATTGATGCTTTAAAAGCATATTTTTCAATCGACTTCATAATCCAGTTAGATTTTGTATCAAACTGGCTATGTGGATTTAAGCCATATACCTGTCTTCTTTTTGCTATTAGCCTGTGATTAAGAACAGCCAAATATAAATCAGATAATTAGAATTAGGCATATAGTTTATGACCATGGGGCTGCGTAATTAAGTAGAATAATGTTACTCTTTTACGTTATTTTTCAAATTGAGATGAAATGCATATACCCCATAATACCTAAAGTGCACAAATACATATGTATTACTTAATTCCAGACATAAACACGTGCATATATATTTTACTAGATAATTTAGATTATGATTAAACAGTCGAAGAGTTAAAAAGAATAAACCAGAATATGTTTCTTATTACATATATGTGTGATAGTGCTCACAACATTTTAAAAAAATTTTTATTGAGGCAAAATTCACATAACATAAAATTATCCGTTAACCATTTTAAAGTGTACTATGTCATGGCATTTTGTACATTCACGATGTGGTACAACCATCACCTCTCCCTAGTTCTAAGACATTTTCATCATCCCAGAAGGAAACCCTACACCTACTAAGTGGTCTTTACTCCTTTCCCCTCCCCTAAGCCCCTGAAAACCATTAGTCTGCCCTCTGTTTCTGTGGCTTTACCTCTTCTGGAAGTTTCATACAAACGGAATCCTACAACGTGTGACATTTTGTGTCTTCCTTCATTAGGGGTATTTTCAAGGCTCATCCTCATTGTGGCATAGCAGCACTTTATTACTTTTGGTGGCTGAATAATATTTAATGGAGTGGGTTTACCACTATTGTTCATCCATTCATCAAATGATGGACATGTTTGACTTGATATCACCTATTTACTATGGTGATTACTGCTGCTATGAACATTTTTATAAAACAATTTTTGAATACCTGTTTTTAATTATTTTAGGTTTATATCTAGGGGTAGAATTAGTGGGTCATATAGTAATTCTCTAACTCTCAGAGGAACTACCAAACCACTTTCCACAGTGACTGCACAATTTTACATTGCAACCAGCAAAGTATAGGGTTTTAGTTTTTCACATCCATGCCAACACTAGTTATTTTCTGATGATGATGATTGCCACTCCAATGTAAAATAGTATCTCTGTGATTTTGATTTGCACTTTTCTAGTAACTAATGATGTTGAACATCTTTTCTTGTGCTTGTTGGCCATTTGTAAATCTTCTTTGGAAAAATCTATTCTAGTCATTTTTAAAAATTGGGTTGTTCACCTTTTTGTTGTTGAGTTGTAAGAACTCTTTATATATTTTAGATATTGGGTTCTTATCAGATGTGTGATTGACAAATATTTTCTCCCATTCTGAAGATTTTTTTTTTCATTTTCTTGATGGTGTCCTTGAATATGTGGAAGTTTAAATTTTAATGATAGCCAATTCATCTAATTTTTCCCTTTTGTTGCCTGTGCACTTAGTGTTATTTCTAACACTAATTATGAGTAAATATACTCATGAACTCTCATGTCCTCCATTCCCATGGCCACCTCTAGTGTTGTGTTCATACAATGTGATTGATTGGTCCAATCATGTACACCTTACTCAATCTGGATTAATGAGTGCCTTCCATGGGACTCTTGATTTGAGTATGACTGTGTCAGACATTCTCTGATGGTGCCAGAGGTATACAATATAAAGTTATTATCTTATTGGTAGCCATATTTCCCGCCTCATGGAGAAAAGCTGCAGTTGGAGAGGATCACACTAATATAAGAGAATCAGAGACAAGTACCTGAAATACAGTTCTGATTATTAAAGCCTTGGGTTACAGTGGTTCCTGAGTCCATCTCTGTCCCTCAGCTTTCTTTCAATAAAGTTGTTTAATACTAAGGAAAATTCCTACAGAAATTCTTAATCCTTTATTTTTCAAGCTAAGTCAATTTCAGGTTTCTTCCCATGCATGCAAATGAGTCTAACTAATACATGGCTAATTTGAGCTACACAGAGCATTAAAATGGAAAGTGATGCTTAATCAACTAAATTACCACAGCATTGATTTTATTTATCCTGTAAGTTAAATAATTAGAATCACTTCCTTGTCTCCTCAACAAGCGCCACTCCCTCATCACTCTGAATTTTGCTTATTCCCTATCTTTTTTTCTTAAATTCAACTTCTGCTTCTGAACTTTCTCCAAAGTTATATTTTAACCCTCAAGAATCACTCATTCCAAATATTCATAGGTTCTCTCCTCTTTTTCTTAATTACTTAAACTAGCTTATATTTTCCATTATATAAATATGTACATTGTCTCAGTCAATGTTAGTTTGCAATAAATAATAACCTATTAAAATTAGTTTAAGGAAGCAGGGACTTACATATCAAAAAACAAAGAAAAAAAAAACCAGAAAATGTTATTGGCATCCAGGGCCAAGAAATAGAGTCAAATAACGAAGGGATCAGAAGCAGAGATTACCCCATCTTTTCACAAAAAGTCATCATTCTCTCCCATTTCCCTTCTCTCCAGCACCTTCACTATCATGCTTCTCTCTGCATTATAGTGAGACTTGCTCCCTTGCAGAGTCTCTGATGGAAAAAATTTATCTCTGTTATCTGCATCATTGTACTTCAAAATTTGGAGGTTTAAAACTACACACTTTTATTATCTCACAGTTTCCATGAGTCATGAATCCAGACAGGGCTTAACTGAGTTTTTGGTTTCAGGTCTCTCACCAGGGGGCAATCAAGGTGTGGGTTGAGGTGGGGATTGCATCTGAAAGCTCAACTGGAGAGGAAACAACTCTTAAACTCACTCATGTGTTTGTTGGCAGGATTTATTCACTCAAGAGCTATTAGACTGAGGGCATCAGTTGCTCCTTGGCTGCCAGACAAAGGCCACCTCTAGTTCCTGTTCATATGAGCACCTTGTTTCAACAGGCAACTTGTTTCAACTGAATCAGCAAAATCAGTCTGTTAACACAATCTTCTATTTTTCTAAACATGGAAGTAACATCTCATCATCTTTGTTATAGTCTATTAGTTAGAAGCAAGTCACTAGGTTCAGTCCACATTCAAGGAGAGAGGTAAATATACAAGGGCACGAATAACAGGAGGTAGGAATACCTGGGACTATGTCGGAAGACTATATCCACAGTATTATTACTGTTTTTTAATACATTTTAAGTTAATATTTGTTCATTTAATCAACTGACATTTACTGAGTCCCTACTCTATATCAAACAATGTGTTAGGGTTTAGGGGATCAAGAGTGAATTTTGCATATGTATTCTCTAGTCCCCTTAAAAAAAAAAACAAAAACAAAAAATCCCTGCTGAAATATAAAAATGAACTCTTCACTTCTCATATTGTTCCTGCAGATAAATAATGATTATTGTGGGAAATCTGGATCATAGAATCTTGTGCTTTCATTCCTAGAGGTATTTCTTATTCACATTCCCTCAAAACTGATACCCCAAAGTGATGGTGGTGGGTTTTCTTACAAACCACAAGCCCTGGTAACAGAATTGAGGAACAGGGAAATAGCATTGTGAAGTGTTAAAGAAACTACTTCCACTGCAATTCCCCATGAATTCTGCTTCCCTGTGCTCACTCAAGAACTCTAAGTTTCTCTCTCTTTCAAGAATGTTCCTTTTGGCAAATAATACGCTGTAATCTTAAAACCTAATTTACATGTGAAATGCTACTTTTTTATTTTAAAAAAAGAAATAAAATTATTTACCATAAGAAATTTGTGTGTAGTGCCTGCCTTCATGGAGTTCACATTCCTAGCTGGAAATAAAAATTCCAAAGACAGAAATGACAAAAAAATTCAAAAAAGATCTATAGGTAAATACTAAAGAAATTCACATAGAAATACGTGGGAGCAATGGCAGCTTTTTAGGAAAATGGAATATAACTAGAAACTTGAAGATCCTTTGAAGATTCAGGAGAGAACACACTAAAGGAAGGGAAAGTAAAAGTGTCCTATACAATTGAAGAGCATGTTCAAAACCCTGGAAGCAAGACACAGAATGACATGAAAGATCTGGGCTGCTGAAGCACAGTAGCAAGACAGAAACTGAGTGTGGAAAGATTGCCCAGCTCATCTTCTATGGGCCCTGCATGTCCTAGTATGAAGTGTAGATCTTTTCTAGGTAACTTTGAATGGTATCAAACAGAAAAGTCACATATACCATTTTTTTGTTCTAAGAAGATTAATCTTTTATAGCATAGCTTTTACAGCATAGCATGATTTATGTCATGCTTTCTCAAAACCAGAGATCATTTTGCTTGAACTCGATCTGTATACTGCTTAACCCATTATCATGTGCAGAGAATTTTTAAAGCTATTTTTAAACACTTTCATTCTCTCAACCAATTCCAGTACTTTCACACTGCATTCTAATATTTACAATTTGTATTTATGGGGCAATTAAAAATATGAAAGAAAACATCAATGGACTTGACATGTGCTTATGTTCATCTATTTTACATGGAGTTTGACTTTGAAGCAAATGTGTGATTTGGCTTAGAGATCTTTCTGTTTCATTACTGAAACACTTCAAAAATCTACTCTTAAAATATGACTTGCCATCATTTTATGGACTAAATGGAATGAGTTGATCTCAGTGTCCCCGTTTTAAGTGCTCTCATCACAAGCAAGCAATATGATTGAGGTAATTGACTCCCTAGAGATGAGTGCCTTGCAATGAGTTATTTAGTCTATTGTCATACTCCCACAAAACTGGGATAGTGTCTTATTAACAGAGCAAAGTGCAGAACATGATTCACTGCAATCCAGTTGTTGTATCTGATCTTAAATTGTAGGAGGCAGTCCATCTTTAGCTTGAAATAAAGGATATTTTGTTGTTGTTTTTTAAAAATTATGAACCTTTGAATGCTAGGATCATTCAGATTTATACACTTATTATTCTGAATAAGTATATCTCAGGAAAATAAAATATGTCTTTGATTAGCTCTTTATATTATTTTCTGACAAGTAGTTGTCATTAACCATTAGAATGTATGACTTACGAGAACACTACAGTAATTTATAAGCTTCACTTTGAGTTCAACTACAAATATCCTAAAAATAGTCCTTAAAGGATACATGAATGTCCCCCTCTTACTAACATTTTTTTTTTAAATTACAGTTGCCACACAATGTGACATTAGTTTCAGGTGTACAACATAATTAGTGGACAAGTCTATACATTTTTTTTAAAAGATGTTATCCATTTATTTGAGAGAGAGAGAGAGAGAGCATGAGCAGGGTGGAGGGGAAGAGGGAGAGGGAGAAACAGATTCCTTGCTGAGCTAGGAGCCTGACTCGGGGCTTGATCTAAGGACCCTGAGATCACGACCGGAGTCTAAATCAAGAGTCCATTGCTTAACGAACTGAGCCACCCAGGCGCCCCTTTAATATAATTATTCTTAACAGTTTTCCACCTTAGCAGTTTTTCCTTCTTAAGATATGCATGATTTATAAAGTAAATAGAGGCCATGAGGACTGAGTTTAAGAGACCATGCCAAGTTCCAGTTTTCATGCCCATTAATTATTTTGATAAGATGTTCAATATTACATTACTTCATCTTAAAAAAATCTTTAGTAGTCACAATCCAACTAGTTTGTGATTAAAATTAGTCATATCACTTGGAGTGCCTACAATTAAGATCAACGCCAAGTCTCTGGGCAGGGGGGAGGGAGGAGAGCTTGTATAGGTTATTCTTTTACAAGTTTCTTTCTCTTTTCTCTCTTCTCATGAAGCCACAAATTCTTTCTCATATCATGTGTGTAAAGTTAGTATCAGGGAAAGTGACAAAGAAGAACGGACTGATGATATCAACAGTAACGGGTAAGCCTATGACTATTAATCATAATGATACAAGTAGACATTAAACACTTCAGAGATTTTAAATGCTAGGTGCAGTTTAATCCTGGCATTATATATAACACACCAATACCCATTTCCATTTCATGCAACAAATCTGTCACTCAATTTTCATTAGAGTGATAGTAAGAATAAATTGTAAAATTTCCCATTTTATTTTAAGTCTTTCCTTAAAGAAGGTCCAGGGATAGTTTTTCACTATTCAAGTTAAGGTATTATTGTGCTGAAAGAAAGAGAAGTAGGCTCAGCCTCTGGGTTTATGTAATTTAAGCAGAAGTTCCCCTTGAACACAACAGATTTATTTGATCTTCTCATAACCACACACGAACAAAACATTCACGGTGTAGCTCATGATAACTGCATTGCTGGAAGTAAAGCACAAGAACACTTACAGCTCATGGTTAGTGGAGAAGACAACCAAACCAAAAATTAAACTCAGCCCAGATACATGTCAAAATTTAAAGAAAAATTCCTGTAGCTAGTCCTCAATACATTTAGAGAAAAGAAGATGATTTTTCGGTCATCTTTCAAATCCATTTTCATTAAACGTAAAATAAGCAGCCCTTTGGTTTCCATATATCTTGATTAAAAAAAGATTCTATCCATATGTTATTTTTAAATAATGTGTGAATTATAAACATGTACATGGAAATGAATTCATAATCTCTTCTAGATTTTTCAGAGGTCAAATTTATTAATTTTGCCAATTTTCTCCATTATTACAGATTTCTCCCAGAATCTTATCCTTTACTCATTTTAATTCTTGGATATTTGCTTTTTTATACATTTGAAAATTGTATTTGACTTTAATGTTTATTGTATTTCTTTTATCATTCTTTGTTTTTTTTATTATAACATATTTAAGATAAAGAAGGATGAGTAATAAACTATGGCATGTGACATTGAAGTTGTTCATCAAACCCTCTTAAATTATATTCTCTCTCATTATCCTCAAAGAGCAATCCTAATCATGTACTGAGGTTATATTACCCCTATGCATATCTTTGCTATTTTCTACTTATACATTACCGTTAAATGTTATGTAATACCATTGTGTACATTTTAAGCTATACACTTATATGGCATTGTAGATATCATTTTGCAATTAACTTTTCATTCATATTGTTTTATGCTTCTCCAGTCCTGGGCTAATACATATTTGTTTTCCATCATTATTATGTAAAATGCTGAAATTATTGTTAGTGATGTTATTTTGTGCATATATGCAAGTGTTTTTTAAGGTACATATCTAGGATTACCCTTACTTTGTTGCTAAGTCAGCTATACATTAGAAATTATGTGTGTATCATTTTATCTCTGCTTTGATATGCGTTTTCATTGGAATACTCTTCAGGGTCATCCAGTAGTCTAGATACCAAAGTCTATTCCCATTAATGTTTAATGGCATAAGGTCATAGATTTGTCTGTGATCATAGACTTCTTTATTCTAGTAGTTCCATAACAAGTTTAAGTAATATTCTCAATTTTGTTTTTTCTGAATCATGGGTAATTATTTTTTTATTTAATGTTTTTCTATTGTAGTTTTGTTTTAATTTATGCCATTGTTATGACTTTTGTTTTTGTTTCTAGAAAGATAGATATGATTACACTCAACCAAATATTTTCTTAAAAAATTTTTTTTCTTTGGTTCTTTGAGGGCATTATGCTAACTGAAATATGTCAGATGGAGAAAGACAACTACTGTATGATTTGCTCATATGTGGAATCTAAAAAAAAAACAAGTGAACAAAATAAACTCAATACAAAAACAAACTCACTGATAGAACACATTGATGTTACCAAAGGGGAAGGGGGATGGAGAGTGGGCACAATGGGTGAAGAGGTCAATTATATGGTGATGAATGGTGACCAGACTTTTGGTGGTGATCACTCTCTAGTGTATACAGATGTCAAATTATAATGCTGTACACTTCAAGTTTATACAATGTTATATACAATTTTACCTCAATTAAAAAATAGTACTTCTGTTCTTTTAGTAATTCTTTTAGGGAGTTATTTTTCCTAGTCTTCTAGACCTTCATTGTTCTGGTATAATTTTCCACATTCTCTATTTAAATTTGTGGGGGGCCTGGGTGGCGCAGTCAGTTAAGCTCTTGATTTTTGGCTCAGCTCATGATCTCAGGGCTGTGAGATCAAGCCTGCATTGGGCTCTGTGCTCAGCACAGAGTCTGCCTGAGAGTCTCTTTCCCTTTCCCTCTGCACCTCCCTCTCCCCCCCCAAATAAATAAATAAATCTTAAAAAATAAAACATACATTTGCAATTATTAAAACTGTATTATATATGTATATCCCTCTCTTTGCTCTGCTACTTTTTTCCTTACTTGCTGGTCACTTGTCATTCCCCACTATTTTTTTTCTATTTATTTATTTATTTATTTATTTATTTATTTTTGTTTATTTGAGAGAGAGAAGCAGTGGGGAGGGGCGGGGGGGGGGAGAGAGAGAGATAGAGGGAGAGAGAAGCAGACTCCCCACTGAGCAGGAAGCCTGAAGTAGGGCTCAACCCAGGACTTGGAGATCATGACCTGAACCAAGGGTAGACACTCAACCCACTGAGCCACCCAGGTACCCCTATTTTATTTGTTAACTTGCTATGTTAATCATGTAAAATTCTCAATAGTTTTAACAGCAAGTTAACTTGTGTATGAATATTTGAAATAATGACAGTTAAAAATCTAGGACTCTTCATATATTATTCCAGACCACTGCATGAGCTACTTTCTATGTTTCACTTACGGAACAACTTCAAAAAGAAGCACTTCCTTCATGGAGGATAACTTTATTTTTCTGATGGGTAATATCCCTAAGTTTTTTGTGAGAATGGTTATAATGAGGGAAAGGTGCATTATTTTCCTTATTCTCCAACATTTCTCTGTTTAATGGGTGAAGAATGTGCATGCCAATAACATTCCTCAATATAATGTTAGTTGTACTTGAGTTAATGTTAGATTTCCAACTACTGAGCCAACACATTTCTTGGGAGTGTTAGTTTTCTTGTTGAGAGTGTCACCATCTTCTGTATCATCCTGAATATTTAATTATAGATTGGGGAAAACTGTGTTTGAGTTTATGTGTTAAATGTCATTTTATAATCATTTGCCACCATAAAAATACATTTACTATCAAAAGAGATGTTTATGAGTACCTATTAAACAAAAATATATCTATAAATCAATAAAAGTCACAATTTTGATGAGAGGGATAGATTTAAACTTGCAGTTTCATTTAAGTGTTTATGGAATGAAAAAATATTACTATAACAAAATATATGTAAGAGCTGAATACAATGTTTTGACTGTGAGAAGTTTCACAGAATAAATATTAGCTGGGAATAAATATTATTAGCTGGGAATCTGCATAAAAGTAATATCATCAGGTGAAGATGTCGTATTTTCAAGGGTGCTACCTGGAAATTTTCTGATCAGTAATTCTTAAGGTTTTGCAATGACCACCATGGCTTCCCAACACAATTATCCAGCCTCAGTGATTTTAATTCTGTTGTAGGAGAATTGCCATATTTTGAAGGGAAATGATCCTATCCTATGAGCATATTTATTTTCCTCTCCTCTCTTTTGCCTCCCTCATGACCTTATTTCTTCTTGCCTAGTTTGGATTCTACAAATAACTTAATTTTGGGAACAAACTCTAGATAATCATGGACATAACTTAAATTAGACTTTATGCCTTGTGAAGAAAATTGCCTTTGGCTAAGGTATCATTACACATAATGGTCTACCATGCAGGTTTTTCCAGAAGAATATGAAAAGTTGGCAGGTGGAAAATATTTTCCTCCTCCCTGTGTAGAATTAGAAAGATTCAACTCTCTTGAGTATAAAAACACCCTAAGCTGAATTATTTTCTGAAATTAATTTATTTACTATTATAATTTTCTGGCTTGAGAAAATAAAGCAGTGCTTTTACTTACTTCCTGAAGATGAAGGACGATAAATTATATACTGGATTTTGTAAAGGGATATTGTCATTTCCCACACCCACATGCACACATGCTAGAGAATCTCATGCCAGCGATTTAGTTCTTCCAACTACAAGTGATGCATGTTGCTCGCACTCACATTTGCATGTCTAAGGCAAACTACCAGACCCCTGTGTACACAGGAAGGTCAGCATTTAAAACCTCCTTGTGCCTGGGAGAAGAACTGAATATAGATGAGCTTTAGTGTGTCTGCTCCCCTGCGCATCCTGGGTAATCATGCACATGGATAAAAATAAAGGTCTGTTACCCATTTGTAGTTAGGATAATATTCATCTGAGAGCATAAGTTTAAGATTCTAAAACATCATGGCCTTTAATGCTTGTGTCATAGTATAACCGTAAGAAATTCAAGTAGTAAAATACTGAAGAACTGATGTTATTCCCTTTCCATACATAAGAAATATTAGCTTCAGAGTGATTATGTAAATTTACCATGTTCATACACTATTTATCTTACTAGGATTTGTACCCATTTCAGTTTGGCTCCAAAGTCAATGGTTTTCCCATGATGCTGTAGTTTTCCAAGAGGAATGAGAGCTGACACCAATGTCCTTCATGTCAGTAGTGAGGAAATTAAAGACAAAAGTCATTAAATAAGATGTCCTGGGACTCACTATTAGGTAGTACAAGAGTCATAAGGAGAATTCAGGTTTTCTGAAACACTGTCCTGAGGATAAAAAGAAGGAGGGTAAACAATTTGCTTATTGGCACAGAACTTTTGAGGAAATCAGTACTCCAAACAGGATGCAATGAGTAGGAGTCACAAATGATCCTTAAGGCCACAAATGTCGACATTTGCAAGGGCTAAAAGGAAAAATGAGAGTTTGACCTGTAACTTTATAGAAAGTGTGAGTGAGCTTGTGGGAGGTATTTTGTTTTCGGACAGATCCAAATGTGCTGTCTCAGATACTTCTCAATGTGCTGTCTCCAAAGTAAAAGAATAGTTGAGAAAATTATCAACTAGTTGAGAAAATCATGTGAGCGGGCAGTTAGAGATAATGAGGCTCCAGAGAATGCCGGAGAGAGTGAGAATAAGAGCATCCATGGAGATTTGTAATAGTCACTGTTTTTTTGTAAAATATTAGAGATAGCAATTAGTGATATGATATTCTCTTCAAAAAAGTATTTAGGAATAATATAGGTTATATTTAGGGGTAATAGTTGGCCCATAATTTTACTATCTTGTTTCAGTGATTCACAACAAGGAGGCCAGGAACTCAAAACTGAACTATAATAATCATTGATGTCTATATATATAAAGATGCAGCAGATTATTCTCCATATATATTCTTTTTGGTGAATATTTTTTAAAATTTTACCCTCAAATACTTAGACAGCTTTTTTCAAATCAAAATCAATGCATTTATCTAGTTGACACAAGTATATATAATTTGTTTTGTTTCATTTTATTCATTTTATTGGTTTGTTTGCTTTCAAGATGAATATGAGTGCCAAAATTATAAAGTAAAGTTAAATAATACGAACTATTTTGGATCACAAGCTTATCAATAAAAACAGTAGTCTATATAAAAATGAAATGTTAATTTATTTTTGTGTTGAAATCTATTAGCTAAGTGAATTTACTTAAAAGATATAATTTCCCACGTGAATTTCATCAGATAATTGGGCTAGATCACTAACATTTGACCAAACTTTCTGAACTTCAGCCTATGAGACATATACCTGGGAATCTGTACCTAGAAAAACTCATGCTAATACTGAGCAAAAAGCACAAAGTATCTATATTCTAGAGAGTGTTTTGCTTTGTGATAGAAACAAAACAAACACAGATAGTATTTTACCATGAAAAGTCTGTGGCTAATTTTTTTTGAGTATTCATCTTATTTGCATTGTTGAACAATAAAAATAAAGTTTAAAAGAAACATTTAGTGATACTGCACATTTAAATGCAGAAATATGGTTATTTTTTTAAATCTCATTTGGCTATCATAAAATTACATGTGCCAAAGAAAGCTGGGGTTGATTTCTCAATTTCAGAAATAAGTCCACTCAATTGTTCAATGGAAGAGCAAAAACTACAATAAAAATTTATTGATATCCAGGTGTAGGCATGATCCAATACAATGTATCAAATCTTACTTTACTGGGTAGACTCAAAAAATTATCTCATTCTCTACATGGATAATTTCCACACAAGAATTACAGAGGATACTTAGTAAGATATAGCCATTCATAATAAAACATAATATAAATATTAATTATATACACAGTATATTACTACTTCCAAAATATTTTCACCTGTTTTTTTTTTTAATTGAAATACCTATGCTATGTAAAGACATAAATAATTTGTAATCTGTCTCCCTATTACTGTGGTGCTGGTGATCCTGTACTTGTCTAAATCCTTTGGGCTCATGGATTCTCATTTTCTCACAAGTGTCTTTCTCTTTTGGTACCCTCACTATTCTGCATTGGTACCTTTGCTTTAGCTAAATCCTTCTTTTCAGAATTTAAACTTCTTTTTCAATTCCATCTTTAAAAACTGAGCTTCCTACCCTTGTGATGAGCATAGCCTAATGGAGAGAGCTGTCAAATCACTCTGTTGTACACCTGAAATTGATGTAACATTGTGTGCCAACTATACTTTTTTTTTTTAATGGGTTTCCTTAAAATCCCTGTCTTCTCCATAGTTGTCAAACTTCAGAATGTGGCATCTACTTGTGGTCTTCAATCTCTCATCTCACTTCCCTTCTCCACTGTGATAATCTGGTGTTTCCCCACTGCTTCTCTTAACATCTTAACCTGGACTATTCATCCTTGTACAATCTAAAAAACATGTGTTGTTCCTGATTGCTATGTTTTGAATTGTGTCCCCCCCCCCCAATTCATATGTTGAAGTCCTACCCCCCCCAATAGCTCAGAATGTGACCCTATTTGTAAATAGGGTAATGGTAGATCAAATTAGGTAAAATGAGGCCACAGTAGAGTAGCTTGGACCCCTAATCCAATATGACAGATGTCCTTATAAAAAGGGAAAATGTGGACACAAACACATGTAACAGGAAGAAAATATGAAGACACAAAGGAAAAGACAGCCATCTATAAGCCAAGGAGACAGGCCTGGAACATATCCTTTCTCTCATGGCCTTCGAAAGGAACCAATTCTACAAACAGGACAGGACATCTTGGTCTTGGACTTTGAGCCCTCTGAACTGTGTGATAATACATTTCTGATGTATAAGTCACTCAAGTTTGTGGCACTTTCTTTTTTTTTTTTTACAGTAGTTCTAGCAAAGTAATATACTGAACTTATTTGACTTTTGCCATATTTATATGAAAATCTGAGCACTTCTCAATTTTTTCCTTTCATTTCATTCTATGACAGTTTTCTTTCCATTTCTTCTTTTGCCAAATGCTAAAACATTTGAGTTTATCAGGGGATCTCACTCATTGCTATGATTCAAAAAGCATATTTCAAATGATAAAATATAAGCTCCAAACTATATTTCCACAATATCTGTCCCCTGAATTATGAATCCATGTAGATAAGTGACTCTTGGCTATTCTCATGTAATAGTTCTGTAGGCATTTTACATCCCAGACCAACTGAATACCTCCTCTCTCTGGGTTCCTTGTCTTTGGTTCTTCACTTCACTGATTGACATCACCATCAAAAGAGCTGACTATATCAAATGCCTGGGTACTTTCTTTTACTTCCTTCTCCCTTTGCTGTTGTCAGTAAATCACCAAGTTTTTGATTCTGCTTCTTTCCATTACTGCTCCCACTGCTTTATGGAAGGATAGCATCATCACTCACCTGGATAACTACGACACCTTCCCAACTGATCAGTCTATAACCAGCAGTATCTCTCCTAATTCATCCTCCTCATGGCACCCACCGTGGCATATACCCTTTTCTCAAAATTGCTAACATTTTGCCAGATTTGTTTCAGCATTCTCCGTCTTCTCCCTCTTCCCCTCTCCAGCTACATTATTCATATTATTTGTTATGAAAAATTTTAGACTATATTGCATGTATCATGCACCATTATCCCTAAGTGCTTCACTGCATATTTATTAAGGAAAAAAGGTATTTCTTATGTAACTATATTTCTAAAATTAAAAAAATTATATTTGACTTAATATTAGCATTTCATTATCTACAGTCACATTTTTAATATATCACTTGCCCCGATAATATCCTTCAAAGTAATTATTTTTCCCCTCATGAGTTCATGTCTAGAATCTTTTATTGCATTTAGTTGTCATTCACTTTAGTCTCTTTTAATCTGGAATCTTTCCACAACTTTTCTTTGTCTCTCATATAATTGACATTTTTGAAAAATACAATCCACTGGTTTCATTATTTATTTCTTAATTGATGATTTTTCTGGTGTTTTTTTTTTTTTCATGACAAAGTTGAAGGTTTTAATTTTGGGGTGAAAAACCATTTAAGTGATGCTGTTTTCTTCTCAGTTGGTAACGCAGCTAGAGGCACATGATTTAATTAATCTTATTTGTCAAGTTAATTTTGATCGTGTAGTTAAAGTGTTAAGCAGTTACTATGTAGTCACTCCTTTTTATTCTTATTTTTTGCATTTAATAAATAATCTTAGAGGAGGTATTTGAGACAATGTTAATATTCTATTACTCATTAAACTTTGACTTTCTAGATTGGACATTCATTGATCATCCTTGCCTGAATTATATTTTACTCATATATTGTTCTTCTCATAAAGTTGAAGCATTTTAAATTGTATATAAGACCATTAATAATTTAGCTCCTGCTTAACTGCTGTTCATTCTCCTGCCATCCCTTCTTCTATGTATATGCTCACGTTTACTTGGAGCGATGAGCTATATTTTGCTTACGTTTGGATATTTGTTACTTTTGCTTACATATGTGTTTCTGTGTTTTCATGTGAAAAATATCCCACCACAGTTGATATTCCTTCATCAAATACCATAAAGGGCATTTATAAGATCGACAAAATTTTTTGCAGTTTGTGGAGTCATTCAATATACTAAATGAGAAGAAATGCATTAATAAAATAATATAATTGTCTCATTTACTCATGTGCTGGCTATCTGTGTTATGGATTAAAATAATAAAATCTTAATGGCAGAGTATCTTCCACTTTCCATTAAAGTCTTTCACATTCAGGTTTTCTTCCTCAATGTCTGGTATGTGTTCAAGGAATAATAACATAATGTTAAAATATAATTAAAACCATAAATATGCAGGAACAAAACAGGGTAATATATCACCAGGTCAATAAAAATGAACCATTGAATGACGTGCAATATTATCTTGTCCCATTAATGAACATAATAGAGAGTTGATTGCCAATTTGATTTCATGATATTTAGTGTTATCTGTCACTTCCTTTTTATTCCCAGTATAAGTTGCTGTAATCTTTACTTGGTTGTATTTTGGGCTGCAAATTGAATCTCTATTTTAGTTAAAATTTTAATCCTTTATAAACATTAGAGGAATATTTTTAAATGAAGTATTTTAATATATAAATAAATAATATTTAAGGAAAATAGAGCATTTATTTAGTTAGTTGAACTTCCTGACTTTGCTTACGCACACACAAAAAAAGGGAAATATTTCTGGTCATAAAACATTGGCAGCTGTTTTCTCTGACAAAAAATTGTACACAAAAATCAGGACAGACCAGCTCAGTACTTCCATTTCTTATCATATGTTCAGATAGTTTGAGGTGCTGAGGGCACATAGAGAAAAAGCCAATATAGAGTTTGAAAAGCAATTTGAACTTGTACTGAAGCCATAGCTTGCAATCTGAAGTGTTTTAGTTGATAACAATTTTATATTCTGTCTTGCTCATATCTTTCATTGTCAATATTGCTGACAGTTTGGAGTTTTTTAGGAAAAAAGCATTCTCTATCAAGATTCACTTTCTCTATACTTAACAAGCAGCATTTTACATTCAGCATTTAATCAGAATTTACTACTCAAATAAGGTATCTCCTACTTAAGGGATACACACACACACACACACACATATATAGGTAGATAGATACAGATACATAGATTGATGGATAAGAAGATAGCTTTCTTCTTATTGGGGAGGCTAAATTTATAATGCACGCTCTATAACTGAACTGCATCACTACTAAATGTCTCCACATCCAAAATCTCTTGATTTTGGTTTGCGGTTATAAGATTCTGACTTATAGGTTTATAAAAGAGAAAAAAAACCAACATAAATATTTGTATTTTGATGAAACAATTACTCAATACATTTATTGTGTTCCTTATGTATGTAGAACATTGAAGAGTTATAAAAACTTTTCTATAATGTTTTTCAGTTAAAACTTAGATATACTTTTATATTTTTAATGTAAATATCAGAAAGCGTTTCTGGTACTCAATAAAAATTGTTTGAGACTGTGTGCTAAACATGAGTAATATTTTCTTTCCTTTTAGAAAAATATTTTATTTATTTATTTGTCAGAGAGAGAGAGAAAGAGCATGTGAGCACAAGCAGGGGGAGCAGCAGGCAGAGAGAGAAGCAGGCTCCCCCCTGTGCAAGGAGCCTGATGTGGGATCCCAGGACCCTGAGATCCAGGACCCTGAGATCATGACCTGAACGGAAGGCAGACGCTTAACCAGATCAGCCACCCAGGTGTCCCAAAACATGAGTAATGTTTTTATTCTGTGAGAATTTGCTAAGATTTCTTTTTTTAAATGAAGTTAATTAACGACCACTTTCTCATTTTCCCCGTAGCGGACTCCGTGTGTATGTGTGCGTGTTATTATGGAAAAACAGGAATTGACATGTTTTCCACTCTTAGCTGAAGCATATTCAGAATCTAGTCTATAGGTCCAGGCTCTGGTAGGAAATGTTATAAAAGAAACACAGTGGTCAAAATCAAAACTCCCAGGAAGTCCTATCGGCTGCTTCTGCTTTTACTTCAAGACACCCGTAGTCACGAACGGCTGCTGTAAGCCACCTACCAGCAAACAACCATCAGCCCACAAGAAATCTCACCAACAGGAAGCACAATTCCAGGCCAGAACAAATAATTTCTCTAGAGTGAGTGAACATAACCTGACTTCCCATTGCTGCGTATGCTCGCATGGACAGCACAGAACTTTGTAGGTCTATCCTTATAATTAGGAACTGGACACTGCCTATACCCTGTTCTTTGACGTCCTTGGACTATATGGTGCACATCTAAATTGGTGTCCTATTGATCTTTTTTTTTTCCCCTACATCTAAGTCTCTCTCTTAATATTCTCAGGCTTCTAGCCAGCATTCCTATGCTGTATGGTTTTGGTTCTTGGCTCATAACGTTTACTTCAGCTTCTCTTAATTGTTCATATTAGACTGTGATTAACATGTTCTCATGTCATTTAATTGACTACTTGAGACAGGATTCTGTTCTTCTGAGTTGACACTTCGTCCCTTGATGTTTTACTTCTGTACGAATTCATAATATTTCTTTTCCAATCTTTAATCTATGTTAACAAAACCACAATGTATAGAAGCTGGTCCGAAGTATTTCTGATCAATACTTGGATTTAGAGTTAAGATAAATAATACATAGGTAACATTGCAGCATCACTCCAAATCAGATAAAAATTTGCAATACGTATAAATTATTTCATACTTAGTTAAATTTGCCTTACATGTCTTCTGAGTAAGCATAATCATTAAATAAGGTATAGCATGAAAATTGTCAGGCCAAGGATTAACACAACCTTATTTCACACCATATGAAACAGTACGAGTTTATTGTTTATCTTTGCCAAAGTGACACTAACTTGACAGTATTTGATCTCCAAAATGGTTGAAAAGCATATTTTCAAGTTTAAAATAATTCTAGATTATTTGTATTTTGTAAATTACTCAAATAAAATGAGTGCATTCTTGTTGAAAGACATATGAGCACATACAGAAGTATTTTGAATAAAACCACATTTCCTTCAGAGTTAACTATGTTAACTATAACAACTATAGCTCAATGGTTTCATTATTTTTCTACTTAATTTGCAATATTTACAGTTATTTACAGATACTTGGTTTGTATATTTGATTTTGAGTTATATTTTATTTACTCGAAGATGACCTGTTTTATGTTAATGAACACTATGTCTTGGGGGATATTTTTCATCTGTTTAAATATAGCTGCAATCGTTCTACTGGTTATCGATTTCAATTTTTTAATGACCTTCCCACTAAAGGTCATTTATATCAAGCATACTGATTCCATTTTTTTTCAATATTGGAAAAAGCTGTGCTTCACATAGTGCATATATGTGAAACTATGTATTTTCACATTACAGTCTTTTTGCTAATTTCACTAGTGAAAATCACATCTAGTGATTTAATTTACATTTATTTTTATACCTATTATTTCAGTCCATTCAGGATATGGTAGTGAAATGTCATATACTGGACAGTTCATAAACATTTATTTCTCATAGTCCTGGAGGCTGGGAAGTCTGGTCAATTAGGTATCTGGTGAAGGCCTTTTTCTGGGAGGTAGCCTGCCAAATTCTGTGTCCTTAGGCAATGGAAAAGACAGACTACCTGTCTGGGCCTTTTTTTTTTTTTTTTTTTTTAAATAAGAACATGAATCCCATTCATGAGGGCTCCACACTCATGACCTAAGCAACTTCAGAAGGCCCTACTTCCTAAAATCATAACTTTGGGCATTAGGTTTTCAATATATGAATTTTGAGTATACACAAACATTCAGACTATGACATTTACAATTCATATATGAAATTTCTATTTTTGTTTTTGAAATTTTTCCCAATAGATTATAAGTATTTCTTATAAATTCCTTCTTGGAATTTTTTCATATCAAGTTATAAATTATTTTTCTTTTATCTATGGTGTAAACATTTTTCCCTAGAGTGACGTGGGTTTTGGGATGTTTCCGCAAATGACCAGATCTGAAATATTCCCAAAACTGCACTTTGGGACATTTAAGTCTCACAGATGTCTCAGTTTACTAAAAACAAGCTCAAATAATACATTTTCTGTAGAGCATGTTAGAAAATGTTAAGCTGGGAAACATTCCATTACTGCATCTTTTCCCTATTTCCTGTGTCCACATAAAAACTTTGCTTGCATGGCAATTAGATTACATCCTGCTTATCCATGGTACAGATCTGCCTTGATATAAGAAATGAGCAGCCAGGATACTGGAGTCACCATAGGGAAGGACGTTTGCCCTGGAGAGTTGTCATTCCCAGCAGAATTTCTGATATAGTATTCTTCCAGTGTTGTATTTAGGCACTGAAATTTGGAGTTGGACTCTTATTATGATATAATCTAGACTTTTCTGATTATTAAACTTCTTTTCCTCGGCTACTGAAAATTTTCCCACATACATTGTTGCTAATTTAGGTGAAAAGATACCACTGGCATCTATAAGGATAAAGATTTTATTAGCTAATAAATTATATTATTTGATTGTCTTAGGTGTGTTAAGTGCATGAGGTGTTAATAAACTGCTGCTTTGCCATTTTTCCTTTCCTTTATTTTAATGTTCTCCTTGTGTAGATTTATCATCAGGGTTCTGTGAGCTTTCTGTTAAAATCTGGACAGCTTTTCATTTTAAATCTCTACTACTGGTTTTCTATTGCCGTGTAGCAAATTCTGACAAATTCAGTGGCTTAAAACAACACGCATTTATTAGCTCAGTTTCTGTAGACCAGGAGTCTGCACATGGAATGGCTAAGTCCTCTGCTCAGCATCTCATAAGGCTGAAATCGAGTTGTCAGCCAATCAGCAATATCATCCGAGGCGGTGTGTCCTTTTTCAAGCTAAATGATTGTCCGCAGAAATAAATTCTTTGCCGGTATAGAACTGAGGTACGCAGCTGCTGGAGGTCATTTGCCAGTCCCTGCTACATGGCTCCCTCCAAAAAATGGTGGTTTGCTTCTTAGGATCAACAGAAGAAAGACTGCCACTGCTTGCAATCTGTCTGACTTCTTCTGTCTTTTAAGAACTCACCTGATTATGTCTGGCTAATATAAAATAATCTTTCTCTGATGAACTGAAAGTCAACTATTTAGAGACCTTAACTACACTTGCAAAGTTCCTTCACCTTTGCCGTAAAACACAACTTTTTTTTTGTCCTTCCTTCTTTAATGAGACATTGAATTCAACTTGCTCTAAACATGAAGAAAATTCCAGCATGCCAACAGTCTTTTAGAGTCTCATACTTAGCAGGTGTAGCTCAGACTTCAATCAAGAACCCTTAATGTATTCTCATGAAGAATCAATGAGAAATCTACTATCTTCTCCCTACCACTTTGTGTAGCTGCTGCTTCTTACGTGTCTTGCCCAGCCAATTCCATCAGCTTTCACAGCCTCCTAAGCTCACTGAGGTTGGGTGTTCCATTTGGGATTTATCTTCCTGTTTCCAGATTCAAAAGCCTTTTCAGAGAGAATGCCAAGTTTATTGAGGAGTCACCTTGGAGTTCATCTCACGCAATTAACTTTTGCTAGAGAGAATACAGTCCGGCAAAGCTGTTGTTCAATTATTAAAAATAGTTGGCTCCCATGCTTTGTCCAATTTTGAGGTTGACTTTTTCTAGAGAGTAAATCTGGTGCCAGTTTTCTGTCATGACTGAAAGAGGAAATCCCTATAATAATATATGGTCAGAAAAAATATTTCAAGGGAAATACTTGATGAATTCTCTGAGGTTACATAAATTAACATCATAATTGAAGTAAAATATATAATCATCGATAATTGATTTGCTATGACCCTGAGGATTCCTGAAACTTTGGCCAGAGATTGAGAAAATTAATGTTTTTATAGAATCCTCCACATAGGTGGTTATCAATTAGAATGATAATTCCCTAAAGTAGGGGCATCAGTTGGTTGGGCATCCAACTCTTGATCTCAGCTGGGTCTTGATCTCAGGGTCCTGAGTTCAGGCCCCTTATTGGGCTCCATACTGGGCATGGAGTCTACTTAAAATAATATAATACTTAAAATAAATACTTAATAAACTTAAAATACACTACTTGAAATAAAATAAATACTTAATATATTTAAAATATACTACTTAAAATAAAATAATAATTATTATTATTTCCCTAAAGTAGATAATATTATTTCCCTAAAGTAGATAAATGATAATAATAATAATTATTATTATTTCCCTAAAGTAGATAGGACTTTGTACTTCAACTGATTTGAAAATGACAAGTGGTTACATTTGAGTGAGGATCAAGTCATGGGGACTAGATTATGCTTTTCATACAGTTTATAGTGCTCCACTAGGCTATAACTGAGGAAAAAAGACTAGATGAAAACCTAGTTGGGTAGTCAGAGTTAAAATCCAGTCTAGGGGTGCCTGGGTGGCTCAGTCATTAAGCGTCTGCCTTCAGCTCAGGGCATGATCCCAGGGTGCCAGGATCAAGCCCCACATTGGGCTCCCTGCTCTGCTGGGAGACTGCTTCTTCCTCTCCCACTCCCCCTGCTTGTGTTCCCTCTCTCGCTGGCTGTCTCTGTCAAATAAATAAATAAAATCTTAAAAAAAAAATCCAGTCTAAAGATCTGAGGAAAGACTCACACATGGACTCGAAAGCCAAACTACCTGGAATTGGAAGACATAATTCTTTATGCATTTCCTACCATGCCCTCAGTCCCAGTGAAACGCTCTGGAGCATACACGAAATTTCTCCTTAACATGTCATCCTTTAAACTATATCCACAAACTTTTGTTCTTGTTTGTTCCATATTTTTTTTCTTGTTTATTTGTTTATGTATTTATAGCAATGCCTAGAGTCTGATTACCAGCTACTCTTTCCTTTGTATTGTGTGTCCAATGGAAGTGATTTTGTTTCATACTCATCTGACCTTTATCTACTTCTGAAGACTCCTTTACTTTACTCTTTTTGCTTTCTTGTGAAATATCCTCCAAATGATATAATCTAATGGTATGTTCTACTTGTCAAAGGCAGAATTTTAGAATTCAATGGTCAGATGGCATCCCTGACAGCTAACAGAAACCATTTTTTGCCATTAATTTCAGATATATGTTTAGTTTCATATATGTGTCCATGGGTAGAGTGGTGGTGGTTCCCATCATAAAAAGAAGAATGTATATTAAATAATACATATTTAAGAGCTGTTTTCTAGCATATAAGTTCTGAAGATTTTAGCACGAGAAATAATATTTAGCAAAATTTACCATAAAGGCAATACGGAGTAGAATAAAAACACAACATCCAGTTGAACTGGCACCAGAGTCTTCAGAAACTCCAGAATCCTGATCTTAACAATTTCCCTGAGGTGCCTGGATGGCTCAGTTGGTTCAGCATCTGACTCTTGGTTTCTGCTCAGGTCATGATCACAGGGCCTTAGGATGGAGCCCAGAGTCGGGCTCCACTCTTAGCAGGGAGTCTGCTTAAGATTTTCTTCTACCTCTGTCCTTCCCCACCATGCTCTCTCTCTCTCATATAAATAAATAAAATCTTAAAAAAATTTTCTCTGTTCACTGGTCTCAGAAAAGTTTGAAAACCACTACTGGGGCAGCTAAAACACTGGTCTAAATACAGAAAGCATGTGTTATAATCCTGACAGAGCCCCCCTCAACTGTCCAGCCTTTGTCAAATCAGTTGTGGCACTCAGCTTCTTCATTAGTTAAATAAATTGGTGAGGATAAGAAGGATGTAGGTGATTTCCATATTCTTCCCCAGCTATGGAATTGTACCAGGATGATCTATGTGTAATTACTTACAAAAAAAATAGAAATATTTAAGACTTTGACAATTAATGGATTTTTATAATCTGTGAAATGATAAAATACCTAGAAAAAATAGATCCATAACTCATTGTCAAGACACTTTGAAACAGTAAGGCCATTCTCTTTGTATTGCAGAACACATGAAAAATGAAGATAGAACCCTCTGACATTCTGTTATTATAAATTTTAATGATCGGATTGATATAGATGAATGGTCAATGTCTATAATACATAATAACTGAATTCTTTCCTTAAAAATTCCCAGTGTAAATTCATAATGACCTATTATAGAAAAAAACATTTTAATCTTCATATGATCTAGAACTTGACTTTTTAAAAAGATTTTATTTCTTTATTTGGGAGAGAGAGACAGAGACAGAGCATGAGCAAGGGGGAGGAGGCAGAGGGAGAGGGAGAAGCAGATTCCCCCTAAGCTGGGACCCCAATGTGGGGCTTGATCCCAGGACCCTGAGATCATGACCTGAGCCAAAGGCAGATGCTTAACCAACTTAGCCACCCAGGTGGCCCTAGAACATTGACATTTTAAGTACAGGTTGTCCCAGGTTCATCTTATAATACAGGGTGAAAATGATCTCAAGAGAACCTGGAACTTTCATCATTATCACTATGAATGTAACATTGCTTTTTTAAATAAGAAACTGTGGAGATAACTTGAGTTTAATATGATTTGAGAGTAACTAGAGGATCATCTTTTTAAAAATTCATGAACAACCTCCTAGAACACTAGAGATGGCTGTATTACTCATTTTGATTTTGAAGTTTAAAGACATCTAAATATCTGAAACTACCTATAAACCTATACACACCGTCTTTATATCTGTGTATCTTTATCTATCTATCTATCTATCTATCTATCTATCAATCATCTATCTACCAATTAATCCATCTATCATCTAACTAGTTAGGTAGGTTAACTATATGTAGACACACACATACCAGGGACAGCTAGCTAAGTGTATTTTTTCAGTGTCAGTAATATCAATATAGTGATAATGGGTTTATTTAACTAGCTAGAAAGTTGACTCATCCTTAAGTGAATGGAATACACAATAAAATTTAAGAGGAAAAAAAAAGTCTTGAAGTTTTAGACACCGTCAGAAACAGGCAGATGGATGGAATGGGGTACACTAAGGTAGGTAAATATGTGTCCAGGAAAATTGTGAACTGTGTCTCTGACAAGGAAGAGGGTCACCGGAGGCTTAAGGGCACCTCAAACAAATATTAGGTGTCTTATCTAATCTCCCCAGACTCAACTTGGTATTTATTTTTAATTCACTTTCAAAAGAATGTGGCTTTTTACATTGTTACAAATAGTTTTGTTTCCATTTTTTATGTGTGCTTGTTTTGTTTGGGCTTCTATAAAGTCTCACATCCCCAGCTTCACTCATTCATTTAAGCCTACAAATATGTAGTGAGCGCCATATAAGCCACTCGCTGTTTTAGGTACTGCTGACAGAGCAAAGACCAAAATCTATAAAGCTCCCTACTCACCTGGAATTTATATTCTGGCACGTTTTAAAGTGTCAGTGCTTAATTACGCCTGCTGAATTTTGGGACACTTCCCGTAGGTGGAGGAAAGCATATGCATCTCCTTTTGTCTTCTGTGCTTCGTTCCTATTGCACTCCATTAAATTCTGATGGACTCAATTCCTCCCTATCATGTGAAGCCGTCTGTCTACTTTATTTATTTTTTTATATTTATTTTCCTTGCTTCAGACATGCAAACTGTTTCCATCTACATTGAAAACCTATGTGCAGCATACTTCACACTTGTAACTTCTTGCTATACAAACTCTTTTAAAGTTAACATTGTTTCATCCTTTTTTTAAACATCCTGAGTTCTCCTATTTTTGAATAGGTCACAGTACAATTGTTGAATGATGATATACTGAAACAGAAATATCTGACTTTTTCATGACAGATGCAAAGAGGTTTCTGATAAACATGGAGCTTCCTAGTATACTTGAATTAATGTGGCTTCATAGACTTACAATAGTCCAAAATCTCCTTTATTCCTCCCAAACATCTTTTCAGTAAAAGTCTGATGCTTAAACCCAAACTTAAGATGAATTAAATCAAAAGAGGTCTTCTTTTAGCTAGGTCCTATTTGAATCCCCGAAATACTCGTAGAGATGTGGAGCTTCTCCCGGTATTTGAGCCATAAACCATGCTGCAGCTGCTGGGCATATAAATATCCCGGAGTCACCCAGCTTTGTGGTGAGCAGGAAACTTTTGGCAACAAGAAATATCTGTTTGCCAGCACTGAGTTCCTCTGAGTGCGGACCGCCTCCTGATTTCTTGCCATACAACCAGTTTCCAGTGGCTGCGTAATCACCAAGTACAATACAAGATCAAAACAAATATGTCCTTAGGTTGATATTTTTCAATTTTTCCACTCAGCAGGTAAACAAACATTCGTCAATTTTCTCAGAGTGAGCTCACTTCCAATTTCGAGGAACTGATTATAGAGATTTCTTTGAACCCACTAGAAAGGGAAGATGTAGGTCCAGGTTACACAGTGGTTACTGCTTTGTTGAAGGCTCTTTGAGATTTCTCCCGGAAGGAAAACTGCAGATGGACCCCACTGTGCCAGCCTGTCGCTGGTGGTTCGTGCACACATTACTGTTCTATGCAGTTCCAACAGTGCCTTTGCCCCTGAATTGATCTTAGGACCTCAGATAAAACAGCACCCATGTGTTCCACCGATTGCTCAATGCTTTTATCCATGTCTCTAAAATAACACTCCAATACAAAGCATATGAGTAACAGGAATAAAATCAGTTCAGCATATCCACACATCCATGAGCAGGGGTAAGATTTTATCCTTTTTCATGTATACTGTATGGGAGCAGTTCCAATATATACAATATTTCTTTTCACATAGGCCCTTGGATATTCTTATCTCTATGTTCGGGATAAGGGTATTAGTTATGTATGTGCCTTCCCTGACTATAGGTCTGATCCAAAAAAATCACCAACAATATTTACTACACCTTGTAGTAAGTATTCAACAAATATTTCTTTGTGTCTTTAACAATTAGGAAGAGTTGGAAATCAGATATACTTTGTATATAGGAAAATATATTTACATTCTCATGTATTCATCTGTGTGTGTAGCAATCTTTATGCATTACCATTAGTATGTTTTTTTCACATCTATTTACATTACTGTGTTTTTATGTTTTAAAACACACGTTGAAAGGCACCTCGGTGGTTCAGTCGGTGAGGCGATTGCCTTTGGCTCAGAAGTCATGATCCCAGGGTCCCTAGGATAGAACCCCTACCTCGGGCTCCCTACTCAGCGGGGAGTCTGCTTCTCCCTCTGCCACTCACTCATGCGCGCGCTCTCTCTCTCTCGCTTTCTGTCTGAAATAAATAAATAAAATCTTTTAAAATAAATAAATAAAACTCACGGTGACTTGTGCTATTTTCTTTCTTGCTAATATTGTTAAGTCCCAAAACAATTCTAAGAAAAATACCTTAGATATATATCTAATAATTCAAGTTCTTAGGATGAGCTGGGGGCTTGGTTCACTCAGAGTATTCTCACATAAAATCAACTGAACACAGTAACAATGTGTTACTTTGTATTTTGGAGGTTTTGCTCTAATATCTACTGGGTGACCTAATCATTTTGAGTAATCATTTTAAGTTCATATCTACTTCTCTGTTCACTGAAAAAAAAAATGGCTTTTTTTTTTTTAATTTGCAGATGACAGTTAAATATATTGTTCTTGAAAAAAATATTTAAAACAAGTTTGAGGGATGCGTGGGTGGCTCAGTCTGTTAAGCATCTGCCTTTGGCTCAGGTCATGATCCCAGGGTCTTGGGATCGAGTCCCATATTGGGCTCCTTGCTCAGTGGGTTGCCTGCTTCTCCCTCCCCCTCTGCCTGCCCCTCCCCCTGCTTGTTCCATCTCTCTCTCTCTCTGACAAATAAATAAATAAATAAAATCTCTAAAAAAATAAAATAAATAAAACAAGTTTGAATTTCCTTCAATCAGTACATCCTGACTTCATCCATAGAAAACCCACTGTAGCCCTTGGGTCTTTTATTATCCACACATAATTTGTGATCTCATCCACACTTTTGCTTTAAATAACATCAATATGTGAATGATATCCAAAATTATGTTTTCAATTGTGAACCTTGCTCTAACTACATAATTCTAAAAATAATGTACACTTTTTTTTTAGATTTCAAAAGGCTTATTTTTTTATGATTTTTATTTTGTTATATTAGTCACCATACAGTACATCCCCAGTTTTTGATGTAGTGTTCCATGATTCATTATTTGCATATAAGACCCAGTACACCATGCAATATGTGCCCTCCTTAATACCCATCACTGGCCTATCCCAATCCCCCACCCCCCTCCCCTCCGAAGCCCTCAGTTTGTACTCTTGTCACTAATTATATATCTAAAAGACAGCTTAACCTAAATTGTTCAAAAGCAAACTACTACTCTTTCCTTGAAACCTACTACTTCTCACATTCTTCCCTAGCATAGCAATGGCAACTTCATCTGGCACTGCTCATTCCAAAACATTACCACTTTCCTTATATATTCACTTTCTCTTGCTGTACATAATTCAATCTTTTAGGAAATTCCACTTTTTCTACTTTTAGATATATCTACTGTAGACCACTAACTACAAACTCCAATGTTATTGTCCAAGGTACGACCACCATTTCTCATTTGATTTCTGCAGTGGGTTTTTAATTGAACTTGATGCTTCTACCCTTCACTTACTACAGTATAATTGCAAAACAGGAGACAGATTATTTTAAGAAAGATGATGTCAGTCATCTTATCAAAATTCTAGAATTACTTCATACTTCATGTAATATAAAATTAAAATTCTTACAATTGCTCTTGAGCTCCTTCAAGGTCTATTCCTGTAGAATATATTCATAAATATATATATATATGAATAAACCTATCAAATATATATAACATCATATATGAAATATACATATTAAATACATATATTCACATATATAAATTTCATATATATATTTCATACATATATATACACATGCCCACACATATATATACATTATATATATTATATATATGTGTGTATAGTCCATATGTCTTAAATATACCAGGCATGCTTTTCATTAGTTTAATCATAAAGGGTAATCTTGTATGACATTCTCTATGTATTACACACTCAGTGATTTTCCAAACACAAAATGTAGTTTTAATCTGAGGTTTTATTACTCAATGAAAACAAGCTTCATTAAAAAGCTCAATGTTGGCTTTCCTCTGTAGGCCACAACTATTGAAGATATGCTTACAGAACTGGAATCTCTGACAGAAAAGAGACCTTGAATCCTGTCATAATAGAAGTCACATATTAATACTTAAGGATGAATAAAAGGTAAATACATTATCGTACTGGGAGAGTACAACAGGTGGCAAACAGGAGGGTAGGTAGACCCATAGAGAACAATGGGGATGGTTATTAAAAACAGTATTCTGAGGGGCAAGACAAATTGGCAACCAATAGCATATTGCTCAATCTATGCAAACAAAAGAATTAAGAATGAATAATCCAGAGCCTTCGGAAGACATTCTAATAAAATGTCATGAACCCTACCCAGGTGCTGAGGTTGAATCAATATTCAGATTCTAAATGAAATCCCATGAGAAACAACCCCACAACAGAAAGGCAAACGTATCCTGTAATGATTCTGGAAGTTTTCCTCCAAAGAACTCTAAGCCATTTAATCCACTTGAAATAAAAAAATTTCAAAGACTATTAGAAATAAAAATCTCAATAGTCATTGATACTGAAGTACCTGTAGTGTTTTCACAGCATCATTTAGAGTTGGGGGATACACGTGTCAGGTTATACATGAATCCAGTATGCATCACACACACACACACACACACATGCACACACATCCAAACACACATATATGTACATAAAATGTATGAGTGTAATGAACAGACTTGAAAATTGACAGATCCCCACATAATTTTGAGTCTATAGAGAGATATTGTAGTAGAGACAATGAAGGGAAGCCACTGAAACTATCTCTCCCCTACCTGACCAAGAGTGTAAATTGAAAGCAATTATCATGAACCAGGGAAATGCCAGAGATGAATGCAATTAATCTAAATATGCAAGAATGATTGTCCCTCCAATATTGGCATTTAACTTAGCAGGTGACGAGTGTGAGCCCTTGTTGCACCTGTAGAGTCAGATGTATCATCTTTGCTAGTCCAGATTAATAGCCTCAGAACATGGTGTATGGTCCTCAACCTGTCAAAAGCATTATTTCCTACTCCTATCAAGGAAGATGAGTACATGTGTCACATTCACACGTGATGGGCAAAAGACATGTTAACAGTTTTACCCAAAGGCTATGATAATTTTTCCGCCTTCTTTTGTAATATAGACTAAAGAAATCTGAACCATCTGGACATTCCATAGCACATCATATTGGCACATTCTATTTTTGACATCATTATAATTGGACCAGAAAAGCAAGATGCAGCAAACACATCAGAGGCCTTTGTGAGATGCATGTTCTCCTAAAGGCTGAAGATAACCTTATAAATATTCAGATGCCCAATACATCCTTTAAGTTTTTAAGAATTCAATTATCAGGGGCATGTTGGTTTACTTCTTGAAAATTAAAAAGAAAATTCTTGCATTACATAACTTTTCCCCTAAGAAAAAAGCACAACACCTGAGAGGTCTTATCAGGTTCTGGAGATAACATATTCCCCATCTCAGACTACTGTTCAGATGCATTTACTGAGTATTAAAGAAGGCTATCAGATCTCTTGGGGCCCAGAGCAAGAAAGGCTCTGCGGAAGGTCCACGGCATGGTGCATATAGCTCTGTATTTTGGGCCCTATAGCCCAGGAAATCCTATAATCTTAAAGTTAGTTATCTGTGGTGAGAAAAGATCCTGTGCAAGGTTTATAACAAACCTCAAATTCAGATTAATAATGCAGATCCCTAGTTAAGAAACAAGGTTGTGTCATCTGCAACAGAGATTTATGTAAATAGGTTCAGTAGTGCTACAGTGTCCTGGTAGAGATGAAATATCTGACAATGGACTATAAGCGATCATGTAGGAGGAACTTCCCATCATTTGGGTGTGGTCAATCCCACCCAGTCATATACTGGGCTGGCCCAGTGATAACTCATGTTAAGATGGTATTATAGCCAAGGCATCAGGTCATTGAATACAATTAAGCTCTCCAAGCAGATTCAGACCACTATGTCATCTACATCACTGCCCACTGTCTCCCCTTTAGTTCATGCCTAAAACTGCATTGGTAATAGTGAATGGGGTCTAGAGAGGTTTATTGGGTTTTGCAACTAAGAGAGAAGGATAAAAGTCAAACCTGGTTCATGGACATGTTGATTCAGTGTGTGAATGCAAGCTCAGGTGGCCTTATAAGACAACACTGGGGGAAAGCATCATCATTCATTTGATGTGAGAGAAAAAAGTGGTCCAAGCTTAAAATATATGCAAACTTTGGCAATTTTGAACATCACTCTTGGATTATCAAAGGCATGGAAGCACCAAATGGAAAAACTACCAGGGACAAGGACGTCTGCATAAGAGGCATGGGGATGGACCTGTGTATGTGGGAACAAAGTGTAAAATTTTTTTATTGCCTTTTAACAAAAACTTTGCTTCTTAAATGGATAGTCACTAAACAATAAAATAGGCAAAGTGGTGTCAGCTGGTCATTGACTAGCACGGTGCAGGCACACAGGACTCATCTTTGGAGAACATAGATGTTAAGAATGCAGGTTTTGCATGACTGCAACAGCCTGGGCTCTGCTCAGCAAGGCTGCTCCAGCTACTGTCACTGATGGATGTCAAACTGGCCAGTGATAGACACCATTGCTGAGCCCATCACAAGATATCATTCCTCAAAGAAACTAACCAGCTGCTTTGGATCACTGAAGTAGTCAACTAGATTAACATTCAGCAAGAAATGTCAGTGATTCATTGTGTTTGAAATTGACATATATTCAGGAATCAGTTTGCCTTTCCTGACCTGAGGGCTTAAGCCAGTACCACTCTCCATGGGTTTACAGTGTTTTATTTAACACAAGATCCCACATAATATTGCACTGGACAAGAGACACAACTTACAGAAAAAGGCATACAGAAGTAGGCACATGCTATTGGGATCCATTAAATGGTATACGAAGTTGACCCAAGCTCTCTCATTACAGAGCCAATCTTTAAAAGTTCAAGAAAATTGCAAGCTAGTTGATACTACTTTGGTAGCTTGAAATTGGCCACAGTGGGAGTATTTATGATGTGGAAACTGGCAAATGCTACATATCAGGACTTTCCCCCATACAAAGTATTGACGGTCATACATTTACCAGAACTGATCTCCCAATATTATCATACCATGCTACTCAGAGGCTGCTGGTCTAATAGAGAGATGAAAATCCTTTCTAAGACTGTATTTGAGGAATTATCATAAAAGTAATATATTATACAATGAGGTGACATCCCCCCGAAAGAATCTCACAGCCTAAATCAATAAACATTGTATGGTGCCCCATATAGACTGAGTAAATGGGTCAGAAAAACAAGGGGCAGAAGTATGAATGGCTCGATTTACCAAAATCCCTGGTGATCCACTTGGAGAATGTATATATCCCGGATCTAAAATGTTAGGTTTCCTTACTTTAGGAACCTGGGTTCCCAGTGGTGGAACCCTTCCATCAAGGGCATTCCCATTAAGCTATGAGGTACATTTACTGACAGATAACGTATACCTTCTTGTGCCAAGGTGGAAAGTAATTAAGAAAAGAAACCACAGCATCCAGGAAGGGGCAATTGACCTTATCATTAAGAGGAAGTTGGTGTTTTTGTTACATAATGGAGGCATAGGATAATACATTTAGTACCAAGATGATCTGATGATGTATCTCCTTACTCACCTCCTGACTCTTGATAGCCGATGGAGTGGTACAACAGCACATAGCCTGAGAAGCACATCATGCCCAGTGGTTCACAGTACTCAAGGATGATAATCTAGATCATCTCTCCTGTTAAGCTTTTAATACCAACAGTGATACTAGTGAAGGAGGAAGTAGCAGTCATGAACTTAAGATCCAGCAACAGAGGAGTTATTCCATTCATCTTCCTCATGTGAGATTCTTCATAAAAGATATTAACCAGAGTGTTGGAATAGACAATTCCACACATGTTGACTTCAACACATGCAGCTAAAATTTCTGAGCAGCACATGTGGTGGTGTACAATTGTCTGCTGCCTAGATACCTCTGTAGAATAGAGGCACTCATCCTACTTGTTGAGAATGTTGGCTGCTGATGAGCTGAACTCTTCTCCAGTAATTTCTATCAGCTGCACAAAGCTTCCTCATACAAGGTTGCTCCACGATGATTGGATATCTAATGATTACCTTCATCCAATGATTAGACAAAGCGTAGGGATCCAAAGTTCTAATTTCTGCAATTGGAATGATTTGTATGTCCTTCCCAGCTCCAGGTCTTCCCATAGAATCATTTATAATTCAAATTTTTCCTCTGCCTGATGTTTGCAGTGGTTATTCCTGAGACCACCTCCCAATACATTTTCTCCCCTCAAATTTGACAGGAGCAGAATATGTTTTCTAGGGAATTTGACCTAAGTCAGATCTTAATATACCCTTCAATGTTTGTATTTATTTGACAACTTATGAGGAAATATGTTGTCTATAGAAATTATTCCATTGTATTTTTTTCAAACTTTCTTAATTCTACAAATAAATGTTTAAAAAATATAAAATTGTTATGGCTCATGTCA
Source organism: Ursus maritimus (assembly GCF_017311325.1). Lineage (NCBI taxonomy): Eukaryota > Metazoa > Chordata > Mammalia > Carnivora > Ursidae > Ursus > Ursus maritimus. The sequence goes on from NW_024426552.1 coordinate 20,214,385, forward strand.
GTGGGCAATTAACTCAGTCTCTATTGAACTGATGACATTGACAAATCCTGGGAAGGATGTACTCAAAGTTGGTGTTAATGTAAATAATAACACCATGGGACAAAATAGCTAGATTGTAAGCCCTCTATTCCTATATATTTATCAAACATGGACATATAATGTATCTGATCAAATTATCTGCTAATACAGAACACAATTTTTAATCTATAAATTGATTTTATTTTTGGGGGGAACTTAGCATATTTGCAGGAAGTTTTCATTTGATTTGACAACATTTACCTAAAAAGAATGTGTTTCCACAGGAAAATGATACCCAAAACTTATTTCTTTATGATTCATGATTAAAGAAGCTTTAGAGTAAGAAAAATGAAAAAAAAATACGTTTATGTCCATAAATATTTTGCATGACATCCATTACCAGTTTTCTATTAGGGTTGAAGCATTCAGTACACTATAGACACAAACTTGGTATGTACCTAAAATGCAGATTCTTTTTTCAGTGTAGGAATAATTATATGACTGAATAAGGCAGATTAAAATCAGGTAGATCTTTTCATTATAGGTGTTTCCTAAATCTTTCCCAAATGAATGAATAAATACAAACATACATAAAAATAAATATCCTTGAATTTCATCTTTATTAAATAAAGATTTAGGTGAGATTATATATGAAAAACATTGAATTGCCTATTAAACAAATTTATTTTTTAAATTTTATTTATTTATTTAGAGAGAACGAGCAAGCAGAGGGAGGGGCAGGGGGAGAAGGAGAGAGAGAATCTCAAGCAGACTCTGCAGGGGGAGGGGTAGAGGGAAATGGAGAGAGAGAATCTTAAGTAGACTCTGAGCTGAGCACAGAGTCCAACATAGGGCCATGCAAGACTCGATCTCAGGACCCTGAGATCATGATCCTGAGATCATGACCTGAGCTGAAATCAAGAGTCAGATGCTTAACCAACTGAGCCACTCAGGCACCTCAAAAAGGAAATATATTTTAATCTGAAAGATTATGTTATTATAGTAACTTTCCTGTGGGAAAATTACTAGTTAAAAACAGATTTTCTTTTTTTCCCCAGAAACTTCAATGTTTGCTTCACATGATTACTGTTGCATTAGGTATTTACTACTTATAACACTGGTAAACTTAGGATTTAAACAGTGTTCCTAAAAATATCTATGTATGTAGTTTATGTGGATTTTTAGTGTCTAAAGATAGTTCATATTTCCTTAGAACATAAATAACTTAAATTTCAAATATGTATGCAAAACAAATGCATTTTCATACTTTGTTAAAATGTTAATCTTTTATCAAGTAATTAATATGATCAGAGTTTTTCCCCTGAGATAAGATTATAGGATAATTATAGGGTAATTGCTGAGGAATTCGTTTCAGAACAACAATAGTTCTAATAAGTTCTACTGTTTCCTTGTGTTTGCTTTCAGCCAAGAACTACCACTATGAGATCCAGGCACGTCTTGGTTTTAGATGAAATTCTAGGCTTTCTTCCAGAGATATTATAGTAAAGAATTCAGTTAAGTGTGGTCTGCATTTAGAAAATATACTCTGAAATGAGCCCTAAATAACTTAAAGAAGTCTGGCTGCTGGAGTCGAAGCCTGTTCATCCTTTACCTGAAGCACAACCTTTAGCAAATTATTTAACCTCTGTATGTTTTGATTTCTTCACCTGTAAATTTGGATAATAAAAATAATATTTATCTAACAAAAGATTGTGAGATTTAAGTAAGATTATATACAATAAACATTGAAATTCCTAGCCCTTTATTCATGCTAAGGAAACATTTGCAGTGATTTTTACAATATGATTGTTTTGGACTTGGATAAACTCAAACTTCCATCTTAGTATCCATTTCCTCTTTCCTAAAAACCAGGTTCCTCTCCTAGCTTTTCTTCCTCATCTTTTCTATCCCAGTGCAAACTGGAGTGGATTCTCTATTTCCTTACTACTCAAGAAAATATTATTGGATTATTATCAGACAAATAAGATGATAGCTAGTAAGCATTTAAGATATGGTTTCTCTTGGTATTGTTCATTTGAAGAGAAGTGATGGCCTATTCTAGAAGGATTTATATGAATCAATTACCCAGTAGTTATATAATCCAGAATTTCATCCCCTGTCAAGTGCTCTCACAGAATTCACAGGTTTGGTGGAGAACTGCTTTATTATCTTTGTAAAGTTGGTTCACTCAAGCTCATGCAGTTCCTGTGGGTCCTGATTGCATCAGGCAGTTATATTTTCCACACACATTTCTTCATAGAAGAGAAATAATCTATTTGCTTTCTATTTGCTCTTCCATGCCCAATGTATCTTTTGTTTACTTTCTTCATATCTGATGTGTGAGATCTTATTTTTTCACATCCTTTTGATTTGACTATTATTTCCTAGAAGACAATACAATAACTTCATCACCTGTTTTCCCTAGCACAGTGATTGGCCAATAAGAGGTACTCTGTAAATGTTTAAATAACTGAATTTAATTCGGAATATCTTATACTTATAAAACATTTTTCTGACATATTCAACATTTACAAAGAAACACTAATATTTCCTTATTTTTACTTTTTACTTTGTTGTATAGAAAAAAAGCAGTATTTGTTAAGGTTGATGATGTAAAACATTATCTTTTCTATTAGGATAAACAGTTTATCAGAAATTAATATCTAACTGGCTGTTTACCATGACACATTTCACAACACGTCAGAGTTGCATGATCTTTAGTATATGCATCAACTGCTCCAGCAAACTCATTAGTATAATTTCTTCTCATTGTTTATGTCTTTACATAAAAATGCATGTAAAACATCACATGACATTAAAATGTAATTTCTGGGGCACCTGGGTGGCTCAGTCATTAAGCGTCTGCCTTCGGCTCAGGGCATGATCCCAGCATTCTGGGATCGAGCCCCACATCAGGCTCCTCTGCTGGGAGTCTGCTTCTTCCTCTCCCACTCCCCCTGCTTGTCTCTCTCTCTCACTGGCTGTCTCTCTCACTGGCTGTCTCTGTGTCAAATAAATAAATAAAATCTTAAAAATAAATAAATAAAATGTAATTTCTTAATAGTATCTATTTCTCAAATATATTTCTGCTAGCATGTATTCAAATGACATGGAGATGAACAGGTATATGGTATGGTAGAAATTCCTTAAAAGTGACTCCCAGTAAGTCAAAATTTTCAGTATAAGTGAAACCTGGGCCTTACTTTTTTTTTTTAAGATTTTATTTATTTATTTGACAGACAGGGAGACAGCCAGCGAGAGAGGGAACACAAGCAGGGGGAGTGGGAATCGAAGAAGCAGGCTCCCAGCAGAGGAGTCTGATGTGGGGCTTGATCCCAGAATGCCGGGATCACGCCCTGAGCCGAAGGCAGACGCTTAACGACTGAGCCACTCAGGCGCCCCTGGGACTTACTTTTTAATCTATAAAAAACTAATATGGATGTTGGTACATGAGAGCGCAATGGTGCTGAAGAGATGTCTTAAATGTGGGAGCAGTTTCAGAAATAGGAAGTGGACTAAAGCTGTAATAATTTTGAGGAGCATAGTAAAGTCTAAATCATATGAACAGACTGTTGAAATTCAGTGCTGCTGGTGAGAGCTTAGAAGAGGTGAGGAGTATGTTATTAGAAACTGGATGAACAGATATTCTTGTTATGTAATGTCAGAACATTTAACAAAATTCTCACCTGCACTGAGGTGGAAAGCAGAACTTGGAAGTAAGGAATTTGATCACATCATGAGATTTCCTAAAAGAGTATTGAAGATGGGACTTGATTTCTTCCTGATGCTTACAGTGAGATTCAAGAAGTAAGAAATAGACGGAGGGAAGGATTGTTAAACAAGAAGTAATACCCAGGACGAGATGATTTTGAGAATTATCAGCTCTCTGGAACGGACACCAAAAGATGTTAGAATTAAGACTCACTGTCAGGAAAGCGTGCTCTAGAGTCAAGGCTGAGAGTGAGACTGTATGACTATTCAACCTTTTACTAAAACATAAGAAAGATAAAAAAAAAATAAATAGAACTCTGCCACAAGAACGTCTTTCCGAGAGATTAAAGGTGTGACTTACAGATCTCAATGAAATCCGAGGTCTCTAGAAAGCTTAAGGGCATTGTTCTTCAGTTATCTCAACAAGAGGCCAAGGTACAGAAAGTATTGTCTCAGAAAGAGCTGTATCATGTGGTTTTTTGTTTGTTTGCTTTTGTCTAATACAGGGAATACCAGCGAAATCCACAGAAGGCCCATAAACTTCCTTAAAAATCTTTTCATCAGAAACACCACCAGGGTGGACCAGAAGGGACAGAAAACACACCATTATAAAAAAAAAAAAAAAGAAATTGCAACATCTCAACATTCTAATAGTAGGAAACTGGCTAATAAAACTGAGATACCAACATGTATTAACTTTCATATCATAGGAAGATTTACCCAACAGATGGAACTAAAACCACAGAGAGCGTAGCAGAAAGCCATGGATGATTTTTCAGGTGCTAAAACCTAATCAAGGAATTCCAACTAGAGTCAGTCCAGCTGTATTTCAAAACTGCCAGGACCAGGGACTCTTTATCATCTTTTCCTTCCTTTTTGGACTGGAATATCTATAGCTGGAGTCCTATTCTTAGACTGCCATTGTATGTTGGGTGTTTTGTGGTAGATAAATTTTTCTGTTTAGTTTTACACGTCCAGCGATTGGGTGAGGTTGTGTCCAGAAGTTGTGTTTAAGAGATTATAACCAAGAGCCTTATTTGCACCTGGACCAGAGTTAGATGATGGAATTTTGAACTTGGTACCAATGCTAAATAGGACGAGTTTTGAACTTGGTACCAATGCTAAATAGGGACTTTGAGGTGAGGTGAATGTATTTTGCGTTTGATTATGAAACATTGGGGGTCAGAAGGCAGAATGTGACTTAAGAGAACTAAGTAGACTAGTCATATCCTTGTTTCTAACTCTTCTGACTCACTGGTAGTCACCTTAGTAGAATCCTTCTCCTTGAGTGCAGCTAGAAACTGTGACTGGCTTCTAGCCAAGAGAAAATTAATATAGTGACTTTCTTCCCATTTTCATAATTCACTGAAATTATTCTACTGAGCAGAATCCACTGTCTGGCTCCACAGGTCTATTGTGAATGAAGGGGAAACATTCCAAGCAGACAAAATGACATGTAGATTATTAAGTATAGAAAAATGTATAATCTCTTCAGGAAACTAAATTAAGTCTGGCTGGACCATAAATTGTGTGGAATGAAGGGAGAAGTAGTGGATATGAGGTGAATATATAACCAAAGGCCATTGTTGATATTTTTATTCATGTTGAATAATTTCACTTCACAATTTATTAGCATGCAAATAATCATGTTTTTGCTCTAGAATTGTTATTCAATATGTTTGCCACTAGCCACATGTGGCTGTTTACTTTTAAATTGATTAAAATTAAAAATTAGGTCCTGAGTTGTACTAATAACATTGTAAGTGCTCCATAGCAGTATGTGGCTGTTGGCTACCATACTGGGCAGTGCAGATATAAAACATTTACATCATCACAGAAATTCTATTGGAAATCACTTTTTTGAAAAGGTAACCCCATTTGTAAAGTTGAGTAGACATTGAAAAGAAAAAAAAGCAAATGAAAGAAATGCAGAAAATCACCAAAATAATACAGTTGAGAGACTGAGGTGACAAAAATATGAGTGGAAAGAGGAAATATTAGTAAGGCTACGAGAGACTGAGTGTTTACGCCCCCCTCCCCCCAAGTTAAATGTGAAATCCTAGCCTAAAATGTGATGGTATGAGGAGGTAGAAATTTTGGGAGATGATTAGATCATGAGGACACAGCCTTCCTAAGTGGGATTAGGGACCTTGTTAAAGAGACCCCAGGGAGCTTCTTTCTCCCTTCTGCCCTGTGAGGACACAACAAGAAGACCACTGTCTGAACCAAGAAGTGGGCCCTCACAAGATACCGAACCTGCTGGCACCTTGATTTCGGACTTACCAGCCTCTGTAACCATGAAAAATAAGTTTTCATTATATTTTAGCCACTCACTCTATGGAATTTTGTAATACCAGTCAAACAGACTAAGACAAATGCCTAAATGATTTAATGAATATTTTGATGTTAAGAATGGGAAAAGAGAAGCTTAAAAGGTAACCAATTTTTGATCAATAAATCTAATGTAAAATGAGATGTCTGTGTTTTATGCATTATATATATTTAAGTGACAATCTAAAAAGCAAAACTTAAGCCTCTATGTTGGTACACTCTTGCCACTATACCAAAATGCTTTACTATTCCCATTATTTTACTTTCTAGGCAGTGAGACTTCAGGGACTGATGTATCTTTGACTTTTCTGGGCCTATTAATTCCTACCTCATGAAGGGATTTCCCATAAATACTTGTTGAATGAATAGGTAAGTAGGTAAAAGGAGGACGGAATTTCAGTAAGTTAGGATTTTATGCAATAATACATTTAAATATACCCCACGTGAAACTACATGTTCTTAGATTTTTTTAACCATCTTTAAGATGATAAATTAAAACAGTAGCCACCTAAAAAGAAAAGGAAAGAAAGAAAGAAACTTCTTTGAATTTGCTTTGATGTGCTATGTTATCAAAGATAGCCTGTTATAGCCCATTTATAGCAGGGAAGAGAATTGGAAAGCAAGATCCTCCTGGCAGCATGAGTACTGATTTTATTATATGAATGAGGAGGGATATCTTTTTAGCATTACTTGTTGAGAAACATCACTATCTGAAGAATATAAAGTGGTCAGTGCTTCTTACAGAATAGTTATCTAATGCCTGAAGAAATATGTGAGTCTAAAGTTTGAATATTTTATTCAAATGAAAGGATGGTGAGGAAAAGAGGACATCTTTGCCATCATTATTATCAAATTTGGAGCTTAATTGTGCCCCGAGTTTTTTTTTCAAGTATTTTTTTTTTATGTGAAGTATCTCTCTGCAAATATATTTATAAGAATTTTGTTGTTGTTGTTGACTATCACTATCCTTTTCTTTTTTTCTGGGTGAAATTCTGTCCTCCAAAATATGCTTACTACAAAAGCATTATCTCCTGCTTGCAAAACTTTTCCAACATAGAGAGTTCAAAGGGCCAATGTCTGAATCAATTCTTATTACTGATACCTTTAATAAACTACTTTAAAACATTCAATTTAATTAAATCCAATCTGTCATGTGACCATTAAAAATTTGTGATAATATGGATTCCATGAGTATATTTAGGAGGTACTGAACCCCGAGTATCACTTGAAATTAAGAAATTTTAGTAGGTTTCAGATTACCCATGAATAACTTAAAAAAAAAAAAACTGTACCAAAGAAATCCATTGGTGTTCTCTGGCAGATATAATTTGATTTTCTTGCATAGATTTCTCCCATGTTTGGTGACAAGTATATTATGTCTTCATTACTCATAGAAAACAAAGTTTCCTTGTGAATACAGATATATGTTATTAATCTTTGCTTCATTGAAACTTCTAACTTTTTAAAACAGATTATTTTCAAATATTTCAGCCATGTTTTCTTTTTTTTCTCCAAAATACACTTAAACCTGGAGTCCTATTAGAACTTTCAGCTTGTTAAGGACCTGGTAAACTACAACAAAACATAGAGTATAAACAAGTTATCTTTAAAAAGGGTTCAAAATACATAGTAGAAGCAAGTTATCTTTAAAAAGGGATTATTATAATTGCAATCAAATTATTTTCATGAGAGAAGGGCTAATGATGATTAGAATTATAACTAGAGATTAAAATAGGAAACATGATATAGAGATGCCAACTGTTAAAATGGAAGACCTCTCTTCATATTTTCTCCTATGTCTAATCCCTGCGTTCACATAGTATGGCAGAGAAAAGCAGAGCTTTCTTCTATCCAAGAAGCAGAGTCAATATTTCTTGGCTCTCTTCTTTCCTTTCCTTCCCTTCCCTTCCCTTCCCTTCCCTTCCCTTCCCTTCCCTTCCCTTCCCTTTCCTTTCCTTTCCTTTTTTCTTTTTTCTTTTCATTCAAACTTTATTCTTTCCATCCTTTACTACTTATCTTTGTCTCTATGTAACTTAAAAAAAAATCCTGTCTCACCACATTATGCAAATGAATAAAACTATTGATTTGCTTTTACTTTATAGTGCCAACTCTTTAAAAATAGAGATCCAAAATTTTATATTTTTTCAAATTATATAAATTACAAAATTGTAACCTGAGGAACTAGAAAGTAAGGTCTGGAGTTAGAAATGCAAGTTCTGAACTATGGCCAGCTACATGCTAGCTATATATTCCCACAAAACTCCTTAATTTGATATTCAGTAACTTTATTTAGAATTTAAGAACAACAGTGTTTTCATTCACAACTCAAAGGACTACTGTGACCATAAAATGTTTGGATATTCAAATGTTTTACAAAAGGCAAAAGCTGCAATTATAGTACAAATCTGTTTCTCTTCTGTCAGTGATCATTCAGTGAAAGAAGTTCCTTTATTTCTGCTTTAATTTCACATTATTAAGTAGAAAAATAGTTTTCTTGAAAATTAAATTCATGGAATTTCAATATAAATCAAGACAGGAGTGAATTCCTCTCCCAGGATTAGATATCTTGAGTAATTTTGTCCATCTGTGAAATTCAGAGGCTATGTTAAAGAGTAGCCTGTATTTCCTCCTCTCCTCTATCCTACCTCAAGTATGGCAGAAAAAGTAAATTATTTCTCTCTCATTTTCCCTTTACTTTCCTCGCTAGTCCTTTTTTTTCTTTTCTTTTCCATCACCGATGCCTTAAGGCTTCTCTGTCCTCATGGACCCTCCACGTGGGTGATGCTCTGTACCAAATGGTTTCTCCTCTAATGCAAAACATTTCATTCCATGGCACCTGGGTGGCTTAGTTGGTTAAATGTCTGCCTTTGGCTCAGGTCATTATCTCAGGGTTCCTGGGATGGAGCTCTGCATCGATAAATAAAATCTTTAAAAACAAACAAACAAACAAACAAAAGAACACTTTCATTCCCTTCTCCTCCCTGTTACACCCCCAAACCACACTGCCCAATGCCCCCATACTGCTGTACAGTATGCTCAATTATTGAAACAAATATGATATGGAGATTTTATATATACATTAGAAATAACTAAAAATGCCAATGAAGATTTTAAAGACACGATATAGGAAAATCACTGATAAAACTTACAGCATATTCAGTGCGAATATGCTCAAAGGAATTAATATTCCTATTAAAACTAACTCACTTCACACACACCAACTTTAAAAATGCTATGAGACTGCAGAAAAGGGAGAAGGGTAGCAATAGCAATATAAATTTCATTCTGGTTTTTACTAATTTTCACTAAAAAGCAATATTTAAGTTACATTCATTGCTCACTTTTGGAAATAGTGTGACTACAGAGTACATAAATGATATTACATTTGAATATCACATTAGTAGAATTCATGGGCATCATATTAACAAATAAAATTGTTCATAATTTGAAGATTTAAGCCCTCAGTAAATGTTAGCTCTTATTTGCTAGTTATCATATGCTTATTAGTACTGTTTTAAGCACTAAGCATGCAGCAATAAAACCAACACACATTATATTTTTTCACACACAAAAAAATTGTGTATAATAGGATTTACACATTACTTAGAAAATTGCAATGCAGAAGACTTAATAGTTGTACCAGCTGCTCTGGGCACACATAGTCTTCTTAGAGGAACTAACAGAGTATCTAACACCAATAAAAATAAAGAACAAATACAGTTTAAAAATAAAAACCTTCTGTGTAAAAGGTGTGATAAAATTCAGATTTTAAAAAAATTTTCAAAGTATAATATGGTCCATATCACATTTCCCTAAGCTTATTGCAGTATTATTCATTCTGCTGCTGCTACCCACAGCCACTAGGATCCTCCAATCAGTCCTTACTATTATAATCTCTTTCAATGAGGCACCAATAAGCCATTTCTTTTTTTTTTTTAAGATTTTATTTATTTATTTGACAGAGATAGAGACAGCCAGCGAGAGAGGGAACACAAGCAGGGGGAGTGGGAGAGGAAGAAGCAGGCTCATAGCAGAGAAGCCTGATGTGGGGCTCGATCCCATAACGCCGGGATCACGCCCTGAGCCGAAGGCAGACGCTTAACCACTATGCCACCCAGGCGCCCCCAATAAGCCATTTCTTTCAATCTAGTTTCTTTAGTATCAATCTACCGTTTCCAGACCATTTTTACTGGTGGTGTAAAACCATTATTCAAGATCATTGCTGGTCTTCTTTATTTTTTTTTTTAAGATTTTATTTATTATTTGACAGAGAGAAAGAGCACAAGCAGGGGAAGCAGCAGGTAGAAGGAGAAGCAGGTTCCCCACTGAGCAGGGAGCCCAATGTGGGGCTTGATGTGGGGCTCGATCCCAAGACCCTGGGATCATGACCTGAGCCGAAGGGAGACATTTAACCGATTGAGCCACTCAGATGCCCCTGGTCTTCTCTATTTCATGATGTTCTTTCTCTTCTTATTAATTTTGCCAAAGCCTATGCTATGATATTAAGGAAAAGTCATAAAACAAGTATATTTTATGAAGTTATCACCCCTATAATCTCTTTCTTATTTAGACTACTTTCAGCTCTTAACTATGCATTTTTATTGCCTTTGAGGTATATATATTCATTCCAATCCCAACCATATCAGAGGAAAGTTTGTGTCAAAATTGACAGGCTACTGCTATAATTTTTATGAAAATATAAAGAGCAAATACCCAGGACAATCTGTAAGAATAGTCTACAGGACTTAAACTATCTGATGTTGAGACCCACCCTAAAGCTAACTAATTAATACAATGAGTATTGGCACAATGACAGATAAACAGACCCTGGGGGATAGTCTAGAAATAGTCTTACGTTAATCACTTCCTTATATTTGACATTTGTGACACTGAAATGCAATGGAACTAAAGAATAGTCTTTCCAATAAATTGTGTTAGGTCAATAGCATATTTACATGTAAAAATAAATAAATCTTATTCCTAACTCACAATATGCACAAGAATCAATTAAAGATAGATTGTGATTTAAATATAAAAAAAATAAAGCTTTTAGATTAAAATGTGGGAAAATATGCTTATGATAATTATATAAACAATTATTCTTAAATTATACTAAAAAAAGTGCTAAACATAAGGAAAAATTGATAAATAAGACTACATTCATTTTTTTCTTTTCTTTAACATTTATTTATTTATTTATCTTAGAGAAAGAAAGAGAGCAGGAGTGGGGTGAGGAGTAGAGGCAGAGAGGAAATCCTCAAGCAGACTTCCTGTTGAGTGCAGAGATCAAAGAAGGCTTGAGCCCAGGACACTGAGATCCTGACCTGAGCCAAAATCAAGAGTCATATGCTCAACTGAGCTACTCAGGTGCCCCAGGCTACATTTAAATTATGAATATCTGTTCAAAAATTTTTGTAAAGTATTAAAACAAAGAATATCTGTTCCTAGGGTCAAAATGCAAACTACAGAACAGAAAAAAAAATATTTGTAATTCATATCTCTGAAAAGGGACTAATTTCCAAAATACATAAATCAATAAGTAAAAGAAATAAAGCCCAACAGCAATGGACAAATTTCTGTAAAAGGTAGTTCACAAGAGACTACCTAAGTTGTTCATAAACATGAAAACGTACTCATTAGTCAGAAAAGAAATTCAAATTAAACATTTATATAAAACAGCTAAATGTCCACCAGAATAGTTAAACTTTAAAAAATTATATTATTTAAAAATACGGGCAATAACCAGTGTTGGCAAGAATATCGACCATCTGGAATACATTCCCTATTTGTGGAATTGTAAATTGGTACAATGGTGTAATTATTCTGTAAAACATTTGACTGTGTCTACTAAAGCTGCACATATCTATATCTGGTAAAGGAATTTGACTCTTGACTTTAACACAGAAGAAATATCTACATTTCCCATCAAAATATACACAAGAGGATTTACAACATCACTATACTTATAACACAAAACTGAAAACAACTCATCAACAGTAAAAATGGATAAACATATACTGTGATGTATTTTAAACAAGGGTTACCAGTAAAGATAATGAATGAACTTTGACTACATTCATAACACAGATAAATCTCCCAAAATAACAATGAAAGAAATAAGCTAGAATCAAAATAGAATTGAGATAGAATCATGGATTTTTTTTCTCTTTTTGAATGTTTTTGATTTTTATTTATCTTCAGGGGAATGAGACACCAATTAGTCTTCCTCAGTTTTCCTTTGTATATGGGACATGTGTCAACGAAGGACATGGGCATTCATGCTGGATCAGATGACATATTTATTGTAACATGCAGTCACAAAATTCATGTAGCAACTGAAATAAATATTTCTGTCATTTATTTTATTTCATTTAATGCATTAAAATATCATCTGTTCTTACTTTTGCTCACTAACACCAAACACTATTTGGTACCATGAATGTGCTTTAAAAATCTCCTCTAAAATGTTTTTGTAACACAACTGTTATGGCAAAAATATCTATCTAAATGATACCATTTTTTTTAAAACAACCTGAGACTTTTTTTGACAGGAGAAATTAGCAGACTTCTAGTCTTCCTCTGTAACAACTTTTGAAGTGATCAAAAGTTTTATGTTTATGCTTTTGTTTACACTGTCAGAATTTCTTAGTGAAATAAATATCAAGATAGGCAATTTCCTTCATTAGTTAATACTGAAATTTAAATTTTCTATATTTGCAGGAAAGAGAGAAAGAGAGAGGACATATTGTGAAAAATTTCAAATTCCATGGGGTAATCTAACATTTCCAACACTTGTATGAACTTCACTTTTCATCAATCACATTGTTCATATTATTTTCAAATATTAGGCACAAACAGATTTATGAGATAAGGATTTTAATTTTTTGAAAAATAAGATATTTTATATTGTGTATTTAAGTTTTTGTTTATATGTCTTAGCCTGTGCAAATTTAAGTGGCTGATAAGCATTTTCATAGTAATGATTTTATTTAGAACATCATTTTTGTTTATAAGTTTGAAAAGTAGTTCCGTATAATTACTATACACCATATTACTGTCATGTTTCCCACAGAGGATTACTGGTTAAGAGTTAATTAACATCTGCTAAAAAGGCTTTGAAAATTTGAAAATATTGTATATAATTTCTCACAATGATAAAATAAATACATAATGAATTAGAATGATCTATATCAAGTATATCTAAAGCTAGAAAAAAGAGTCATCACTGGGTCAGAGATGAATTTCTGGGATGCTCTGCATACATCTTCTCTAATGAAATAACCATAATTGGCAAAAAGTATTTTTGAAAACTATCTGAAGTACCTGAGGAAACATTAATTCAAGAATATTTACATACTTTCATGAACATCAAAATGTCTGTAGCATTGGAGCCATAATCTGCTTCCTTCCCCACCAATCCTGGCTCAGTGAGAAAGGTCCCATTCCAGGTATTTATGGCTAAGAAGGTAGGGTTCCCACTCTGCCCAGCTCCAAATTAAGGGTAATGGTATCTCCACAGGACAGGCAGACAGCCAGCATATCTCATCATCCCCAACTATACACTGCAGAAACTAAACTTCAGGCAAGAGTGGCTGAGAGTTTAGGGTCTCCATTTCTCCATGAAACCCCCTGTGCAGAAAAAAAGGTCCTACACGAGGTTCCAAAAGCAAGAAACACTGGAATTCCAATTGTCCTTGCCTTAGCTCATTCACAGGGTGAGGTTCCATGTCAGGAAAAGCAAGCTGAGAACACCAGAGGCTACCACACCTGTCTTAGACCATTCAGGCTACTATGACTAAATACCACAGACTGGGTGGCTTATAAACAGCAAGCATATGTCTCACAGTTCTAGAGTCTTGAAGTCCAAAATCAGGGTACTAGAATGCTCAGGTTCTGGAGGCCTCTTTCTGGGTTACAGACGGCCTACTTCTTGCTATACTCTCACATGGTAGAAGGAGCTAGAGAGCTCAAGAACAATAATCCCATTCATGTGGACTACATCATCATGGTGTAAGCACCTCCCATAGGCCCCACCTCCTACTACCATCCCATTGGGGATCAGAATTTCAGCATATGAATTTGGGGGAACCACAAACATTCAGTCCATAACAGCACCTCAGTATCCTGCTTCTAAAATAGAATGTCACTCTGAAAGAAGAGACCAACTATATTCACTGTCAGCTCTGGAAAATTGTCTCAGAGCTTTGGGCAAGGTGAGAGACAGACCATAAGGCAAAGCTCCTAAGCTCTCCTCAAAAGAACTTTACTTATTGTATAATGTGTGCCAGTTCAATCTAAGGGTACCCTTGAAAACAATGGAGATTTTGTACTGAGCAAATAAGAGGAGGCTGGTAGCTCCACGAGAGCAACAAACTAAAACACAGACCGTTTTGCCATTCTCAGATAATTCCAAGGAAACAGGACATTGTTGAAAAACAAATAGAGCGATCACCCGGCAGTAAGTGGAGCCTAGCTGCTGGGTGTGTTACCAACACAGTCAGCAGGCTTAAAAGAGAGAAAGAGATGCCCCCCCCCCCCAAAAAAAAAGCCAGGTTATAACCATTGTTCTCTGAGAATGACTGCAGTCTCAAAGGTGAGCTTTCTGAGGAGTAGAGCGGGGGCCTCACAAAGCAGGGGAAATAGATTTTGCTAGTGAATACAGCCAAGACACTAAAAAATAGATGAGCAAACAAGAGCAACACCAGAACTGGAGGAAAGGAGGAGTTAGTTGCCAGAGTTACTATAATATTCTCTATAAAATAACCAGGTTTGAAAAGAAATGATGAGACACATATATAAGCAAAAAAGTGTGAGCAATACACAAGTAGGGGGAGAAGGCAACAAAAATTATGAGAGGGCCCGGATGTCACACTGAACAAAATCTACTAGTTAACCATTATTAATATGTAAAAAAGAAAAAAAAAACTAATGAAAAGAAAACATGTTGAACAAAATACAGTAAGGTATGATGATAATTATGTCTTATCAAATACAGAATATTAATAAAGAGAAATTACAAAAAAAGAACTAATTGGTAATTCTCATATTTAGATGAAAAATTCACTAGAGAAGGTCAATAGTAGATTTCATCTGGTGAAAACTCAATCATCTTCAGAGACAAAGAAAATTCGTTGGGTAAAACTAGATATCCCTTCATGATTAAAACACACACACACACACACACACACACATACCCCAAAACTAAGAATAGAGGAAGCTTCCAGAATGTGATAAAGAACATCTACAAAAACTCCACAGTTAATATATTTAATGATAGAAGTTTGAATATCCCCCCTACCATCAAGAGAAATACAGGATGTCCACTTAGATTTACCATGGAGTTTCTATTTAGGGCAATCAGGCAAGAAAATAAAATGAAAGACATCAAGATTATAAAAGAAGTAGTAGAACTACCTCTGTTTGCAGGAGATGTGATCTTGTACATAAAAAATCCCAAGGAATCCAAACAATAAATACAAGGTCAGTGTACACAAAGCAATTTTATTCTTACACAATAACGATAAAAAATCCAAAAATAAAATAAATAGAAGTTTCGTTTGCAATAGCAACAGAAAGAATAAATTACTCCAGTACAAACATACACACTGACAACTACAAAATATTTTTTAGGAAATTAAAATGACATAAATAAATGGGAGAATACCCCACGTTCATGGATGGTAAGACTTAATACTGTTAAAATGACAATACTCCAAAAATTGCTCTACCACTTCAAAGTAATCTCTCTCAAACTGCAACATTTTTTTGTAGAAAAATTTGACAAGCTTAGCCTAAAATTCATATGGAAATGGAAGAGACACTGAGAAAACTTGAATGAGAACAAAGGCAAACTTGAAAACTTAAAATATGCTGTAAAGTTACTGTAAATAAAACTGTGTGGTACTGGCATAACACGGACATACGGATATACAGATTCCATATCAGTCAATGGAATAGAATTGAGAATTCAGTTACAGTCAACTTACTTTCAACAATGATGCCAGATAATTCAGTGGAAAAAGAATGGTATTTTTTATTGAAATATAAATAGCATACAGTGTTATACTAGTTTCAGGTGTACAATATAATGACTGAATAATTCTATACATTATGCAGTGCTCATCATGATAAATGTACTCTTAATCCCCTTTATGGTATTTTTAATATATTGTGCTGGGATCATTGAATATCCATATGTAAATTTAATGCAGTTAGACCGCTTTCTTATACTGTATACGCAAATTAATTTAAAATGGATCAACACCTAAGTATAAGAGCTAAGTTATAATATTCTTAGAATAAAATATAGAAGTAAATCTTCCTGGGACATGGATTGGCAAAGCTTTCTCAGACAGAGCAAAAAAAACACAAACAGCAACAAGAAAAACAGATAAACTGAATTTTATCTATCTAACACACACACACACACACACACACACACACACACACACTTCAATAAACCCCTTGAAGTAAGTGTAAAATCCACCTACAAACCTGGAAAAAAAAAATTATTAAATTACTTATCTGAAAAGGAAGTTAATCTAGAATATATAGTATACTCAATTATAAAAGGACAAATAATCCCATTAAAAAATGAATCTGAATCTGACATGAATCTGAACAGACTTTTCTCCAAAGAAGACATAGAGGTTGCCAGTAAGTACATACAAATATGCTAAAAATCAAGAGCTCTCAGGGAAATGGAAATCAAAACCACAATGACATATAATTGTACATCTACTATGAAATGGTTATAATGAAAAAGACAGACAATAAAAAATGTTGGTGAGGTTGTGGAGAAACTGAGATGTTCATAGACAGAAGATGGAAAATGAACTCATTTTGTAGAACAGTCTGGTAGTTCTTCAAAATATAAAATACGATTCATCAATAAATAGGAATCAAATACAGACTCATACTATACTAAAAATTAACCTTGCAAACATAATGTTAAGTGAAAAAAGCCAGTCACAAAAGATGATATATTGTATGATTTTATTTATGTGAAATGCTCAGAATAGCAAATCTATGGGGACAGAAAGGAAATGAGTAGTTGTCTGTGGTTGAGAGATTGGTGGGAAATGTAAAGGGCTGCTAATGGGTGTGGGATTTCCTTTAGAGGTAATGTTGTAAATTTTTCTAAAATATTTTAAAATATTTTAAAACTGATTGTCATGAGGGTTGCTCAACTCTGAATATACAAAAACCGTTAAATTATATGGTATGTGAATCACAACTCAATAAAGTCATTACAAAAAGAATCCTCATCAGGAACTGATTGGAGCTTACTTAGTAGCAAAATGATGGTGGAATTTTACTCTGAGCAAAAACTGCTGTGAAAATTATATCAGCTGCTTCTCAGACAACTGCTAAAAACAATGCCAAACTATCCCCCCCACACGATAACTTGATAAGTGTTTCTACTTCACATAAATTACCATTCAAACAGAGGCTTTGTCTTTTAGAGAAATGCACATTTTTGCTTAATGGACTTCTTGTGTGATATTCCTTGGGATACTCAGCTGCCCTGGACTTTCCAAGATCTATGGTTTGAAATGTTCATCACTGTACTCTCCCCTCCCCCATTTTTTTTCATCATTCTCTTCAGGCTTGAATTCTTAGCTCAGACTTTAAATCACTACTGTTTAATATCTTCCACTGCATGTTCTTCTTCCTTTTAATTAATGTCCTGTACTGTATGATGTGTGTTTGTTCACTGGGCTGTCACAACCAGGAAACACTGGGCCAGATTGAGTTATTTCTCTACCGTGAACCTTTCCATCAACTTGTCTTTCTGCTTTCTAACCTCTCACTAGACTTTATTTTCTATGTTTTGATTACTCTTGCTTAGCTCTTTGATCCAATGTTCCAATTTGTGCAGAGCTTTGGAGTTTATTAGTGCATTTATCTCATTTGCATTTCCTTTTCCATGATCTTAATTCTAATTTGCCTGAGATACAACCTTGACTTCCTGAAGAGAAGGCAGAAATAGAAGAATTAAAATAGTCACCACAGAGCAAAGTAATAGACTATAATAAGAGACAAAAAAGATGGAACTCTATAATGATAAAAGGATCAATCCAACAAGAGGATATAACACTGATAAATATCTATGCATCTGACATGGAAGTACCTAAATATATAAAGCAAATATTTACAGATATAAAGAGAGAAAATGAGAGTAATACAATATTAGCAAGGGATTTTAACACCCCACTTACATCAATGGATAGATCATCCAGACAAAAAAAAATAATATGGAAACAGTGACCTTAAATGACATATTAGACCAGATGGACTTACTAGATATATATAGAACATTACATCTGAAAACATCAGAATATGCATTTTTTGAAGTACACATGAAACATTCTCAAAGAGAGATCACATGTTAGGCCACAGAACAAGTCTTAATAAATTTAAGAAGCCTGAAATCATATCAAGCATCTTTTCCAACCACAATGGTATGAAAATAGAAATCAATTATAAGAAAAAAAAAAAGAAAAAAACGCAAACATATAAAGGCTAAATAGCATGCTACTAAACAACCAATGGGTTGATGAAGATATCAAAGAGAAAATCAAAAATTACTTTAAGAAAAATGAAAATGGAAAAAGAATATTCCAAAATCTATGGGATATAACAAAAGCAGTTTTAAGAAGGACGACATTTAGAGTACTATAGGCTTACCTCAAAAAACAAAACAAAAACAAAATTAGAAAAACCTCAAAAAAAATCCAATCTCACACCTACAGGAACTAGAAAAAGAAGAACAAATGAAACCCAAAGTTATTGTAATAAAAGAAATAATAAAGGTTTAAGCAGAAATAAATTAAATAGAAACAAAAAAAAATTTAAATCAGTGAAACTAAGAGATGGTTCTTTGAGAAAAGATCAAATTAATAAAGCTTTAGCTCTCAAAAGAGAGAAGCAGAGGGAACCTAAATAAATAATATCAGGAATGAAAGAGGAAAAGTTACAACTGTTACCACAGAAACACAAAACACTATAAGAGACTACTATAAACAAATAGATGCCAACAAATGGACAATCTAAAAGGAATGGATAATTTGCTAGAAACAGACAAGTTTCCAAGAATGAATCAGGAAGAGAGAAAACATCTCAACATACCAATTACTAGTAATGAAATTGAATTATAATAAAAATCTCCCAACAACAACAACAAAAAGCCCAGGACCAGATGGCTTCACATGTAAATTATATCAAAGAATTAAGGATGAGTTAATACCTATCCTTCTCACACTATTTTAAACATTACAGTGGAAGGAATGCTTCCAAATTCACTCTGCAAGGACAATATTACCTTTACACCAAAACCAGGCAAAGGCACTTCAAAAATAACACAAAAAGAAAATTGCAGGCCAATATTCCTGGTAAATATAGACACAAAAATCTTCAACAAAATATTAGCAAGCTAAATTCATCAATGCATTAAAAGGATCATACACCATGATCAAATGTGATTTATCCCAGGAATGTAAAAATGGTACAATATCTGGAAATCAATCAATACAGTACATCACATCAACAAAATAAAGGATAAAAATCATGTGACCATCTCATTTGTTGCAGAAAAGATATCTGAAAAAATTCAGCATCCGTTCATGATAAAAACTTTCAACAAAGTGGGTATAGAGGAACATGCCACAACATAATAAACTCCATATATGATAAACCCACAGCTAACATCATACTCAATCGTGAAAAGCTGAAAGCTTTTCCTCTAATATCAAGAACAAGACAAGAATGCCCAAACTCACAACTTTTTTTCAGTGAAGTACTGGAAATCTTAGCCACAGTAATCAGACAAGAAAAGAAATAAAATGCACCCACATTGGTGAGGAAATAGTAAAACTGTCACTATATGCATATAATATGGTATTATACATAGAAAACTTAAAGACCCCACCAAAAAACTATTAAAATTAATTAATTAATTCACTAAAGTTTCAGGATACCAAATTAATATACAGAAATCTGCTGCATTTCTATACATTAATAATAAACTACCAAGAAAAGAAATTAAGAAAACCATCCCACTTACAATTGCATCAAAAGAATAAAATACCTAAGAATAAATTTCACCAAAGAGGTGAAAGACCTGCATTTGAAAACTACAAGATTGAGGAAAGAAACTGAAGATGACACAAATAAATGAAAAGATATACCATGCTCATGGATTGAAAGAATTAATATTGCTAAGATGACCATACTACCCAAGGCAATCTGCAGGTTCAATGCAATCCCTAGCAAAACACCAATGGCATTTTTCACAGAACTAGAACAATCTCAAAATTTGTATAAAACCACAAAAGAACCAGAATAGCCAAAGCCGTCTTAAAAAAGAACAAAGCTGGAGGTATCACGTTCCCAGATTTCAAACTATACTACAAAGCCACAGAAATCAAAACACTATGGTACTGGCATGAAAACAGACATAGATCAACTGAACAGAATGAAGGTCCCAGATATAAAGCCACACTTACATGGTCAATTAACCTACAACAAAGGAAGCAAGAATATACAATAGGAAAAATGGAGTCTCTTTTATAAACAGTGTTAGGAACATAGTGAAGAGAAGGGCCATATGCACCCCAATGTTCATAGCAGCATTGTCCACAATAGCTAAATCATGGAAGGAGCCGAGATGCCCTTCAACAGACAAATGGATAAAGAAGATGTGGTCCATATATACGATGGAATATTACTCAGCTATCAGAAAGAATGATTACCCAACATTTGCAGCAACGTGGACAGGACTGGAGGAGATTATTCTAAGTGAAATAAGTCAAGCAGAGAAAGACAATTATATGGTTTCACTCATTTATGGAACATAATAAATAGCAGGGAGATCAGTAGGAGAAGGAAGGGAAGAATGAAGGGGGGGTAAACAGAAGGGGGAATGAACTAGGAAAGACTATGGACTCTGGGAAACAAACTGAGGGCTTCAGAGGGGAGAGGGGTGGGGGATTGGGATAGGCTGGTGAAGGGTATTAAGGAGGGCATGTATTGCATGGAACACTGGGTGTTATACACAAACAATGAATCATGGAACCCTACATCAAAAACTAAAGATGTACTGTATGGTGACTAACATACCAAAATAAAAATTTTAAAAAAATTAACAGGGTTAGGAAAACTGGAAAGGTACATATAAAAGTATAAAATTGTACCACTTACTTACACCATATACAAAATTAACTCAAAAAGAATTAAAGACCTAAATGTAAGACTTGAAACCATAAAACTCTTGAAAGAAAAGACAGGCAGTAGACTCTTTGAGTATCAGTCTTAGCAATACGTTTGTTGTTGTTTTGTTTTTTGGATCTGTCTCCTCAGGCAAGGGCCACAAAAGCAAAAACAAACAGATGGCACTAGATGAAACTAAAAACCTTTTGCACAGTGAGGGAAACCATCAACAAAATGAAAAGGCAGCAGAATGAGAGAAGATGCAAATGACATATCTGTTAAGTGATTAATATATCCAAATATATAAAGAACTCACACAACTCAGACACCAAAAGCACAAGCCATCTAATTAGAAACTGGGCAGAGGGACTTGAATAGACATTTTTCTAGAGAAATGCCAACAGGTGCATACAGAAATGCCAACAGGTACATGATAAGATTCTCAACATCATTAATCATCAGGGAAATAAAAAGTAAAACCACAATAAGTTATCACCTCACACTTGTCAGAATGGCTAGTATCAGAAAGACAAGAAATAAGTGTTGGCAAGAACACAGGGAAAAGTGAGTCCTTGTGTACTGCTTGTGGGATGGTAATTTGGTGCAGCCATTATGAAAAACAGTTAAAAGTTTCCTCCAAAAATTAAAAATAGAAGTACCATGCACTCCAGCAATTCAGCTTCTGGGTATTTATCTGAAGAAAACAAAAACACTAATTTGGAAAGATATATCACCTCTATGTTCATTGCAGCATTAGTTCTAATAGCCAAGATTTGGAAACAAGCTAAGTGTCCACCAATAAACAAATGGGTAAAGATAATGAGGTAAAAAATATACAATGGAATATCATTTAGCCATAAAAAAGAATGAAATCTTGCCATTTGCAACAAAATGGATGGAACTAGAGGGTTTTATGCTAAGTGAAATAAATCAGACTGTATTATTTCACTTATATGCGGAATCTAAAAAAACCCAAAATGAATGAACAAAACAGAAACAGAGTGATAAATACAGAGAACTACCTTCTGGTGGTTGCCAGAAGGCAAGGGTTATGGGGGGTGGATAGAATAAGTAAATAGAGTCAAGAGGTACTAACTTCCAGTATTAAAATAAATAAATCACAGGGATGTAAGATACAGGATAGGGAGCAGTAATATTGTAATAACTTTATATGGTGACAGATAGTAATTAGACTTAAATTGGATGGCTGATCAGTTTATAATGTATATAAATATCAAACCACTATATTGTACACCTGAAACTAATATAATATTGTATGTCAACTACAATTTAAAAAAAGCTAAGAAAAAGTCTGGTTTCCTAGAAGCAGAAGAACCAATATCACAAAGTATAAATAAATAATTACCTAATTTTTTAATCAACTAATTTTTTGGAGACTGTGGATCAAAATGGCAATTGTACATATTTTTTTTAAAAAAAACAGTTATTCCAAATATAATTGGAATTCTTTAAAAGGGATTTGGTTCTTTAAAATAGTAATTGCCTTAGCAGTGGTTCATTTCACTGAGAGTCAGTACTCCCCAGGGAGTAAATAGTTTTGTGTTATAAATAGGAAATTGTTTTCCAGCACTACAAATTAAGTGGTAATAGGTCATAGACTGGAGGACTATCCTGACCTAAACTAAACTCAAAGTATACTACAAATAATAAACAGAGCAAGTGGAAATCACAATTAAAGGATTGAAGGAGACACTTATTTATTTGTATGCCACATTCTTGTCATTAACAAAAATAAAGTTATCAGAGCTGAGGATCTATAAAAGGCACCATGGCCTTCCTTCCAAAATTGTATCAGCTAAGATTGTAATCAAATTCAGAATAGACCCTGACAATGACAGTGGCTTATTAATGTCCTTAATTATTTGATTTTCCCATTTGATAATTGCAAATGATTATTCACGTTGAAGACACCAGGATTTGTGTTGTTTGAATTCTCAACACTGGTGAAGTTACCATATGTTTATTTATATCATTGAAAGAAAAAAAATAGAATATGATCTTTTTCTAACAAAATAACTGCACAATTTACATTGCGATGGGTGGACTTAATAAAGTTAGTATATAGCATGTCAACCCATTACATTTTCTAACATAAAAATATTCCAAAGATTAAATTAAAATTATAATAGCTTATATATTTTATTAAAAATTATATTCCAAGGAAATTTAAAGGGACTTTATTATTGAATAGAAGAAACAGGAATAATGTGAAATATACTAAGATTTTCTACTTTCTTCTTCACTTGAATAACGTCTTTCCCTTTTGTGTCCTTGCTCTTGGCTCCTGTAATTACTAATATGTAAATGTTCTTCAGTGCCCTCTCCTACTTACTGAGAATAGTGATTACCCCAGGACTTTGAAAATTCAAAGTTCTTGATATGGAAGTGTGTATATTCCTAAGGTGTATTAAATATTATGGTTTTTTTTTCATTTCAAACAAGAATCTAGCATTTTAGATTTAAAAGTCCCTGTTCCATATCAAACTCTGGATCAAATAATGTGATAAACATTTCACAAAGAGGAATCAAACACAGCCCCTGCATATAGTGTAGTGATTTGAGAAAGACCAATATGACGTTCTAAATTATTTTTTTCAAAGTTCTAAATTCTGCTTGAATATGTGAAATGTGAGGTTTTTTTACTCAAATTCATTGTTTTTTTCACTGTTGTATTTTAAGAGTTTGTTGTATATTTTGGATACCAGTACCATCATGCATGTATTTTGCAAATATTTTCTTCCAGTCCATAGCTTATACAGTCCCTGGACTTCTACTGAAATCACCAGCTCTAACAGCTCTAACTTTTGCTAGTTTTGTCATTTCTCTTGCATGCAGAAACTAAGGGACACTGTGCTCTGCCATTACTATGACTCAAAATATCTATCCATTGTGGAGCCTCTGCTTCCATGATTGCATCTATTGAATTTCATGATTTGCAGGATGAAAATAAATTTGGGGACCAATCTCCTCATCTCCACTCACTCAACGATGACCCTGGTCTTTACAGCAGGATTTCCCTGGCATATTTAATGTACAGAATACCCATGCTAAACCTGACCCTGATTATTATGAAAATACTACATTTGAAAGTACCTAACCTAATGCTCTGTCAGGACAATGGACTGAGTTGCACACTCCACGAAATTTGTAAATCAAGTTACCCTAATAAATTGCATTTTCCTGAGAAGGAGCTCTAGTCCATATACAAAGTATCTCCCCCTCCAACTTGAAACGAGCATTTCTAGGAGCCCCAAAGGAACATTATACATGCACACAGGAATATGTGCTTTCCCCTTCTTCTATAGTAAACAGAGTTATGCTGACAGTGACTGTTGCAGCCCTGTTAGACATGGTTTCTCTTTCCACTTTACAGCATTGGCAAGGGATGGCTTATAATCCTGAGCAGTGGACATCACCAATGAAGAATTTTTTTCCTCGGGTGCCTGGGTGGTTCAGTAGTTAAGCGTCTGCCTTCGGCTCAGGGCATGATCCCAGAGTCCTGGGATCAAGCCCCACATCAGGCTCCTCTGCTGGGAGCCTGCTTCTTCCTCTCCCACTCCCCCTGCCTATGTTCCCTCTCTTGCTGGCTGTCTCTCTCTCTCTCTCACTGACAAATAAATAAATAAAATCTTTAAAAGAAAAAAAAAAGAATTTTTTTCCTAGGTTCACCTGACCAGGATTGACTAGTTCTTCTTTTATGATAAGTTCTCACCTAGAAAAAAACCATCTCACCCCATACTAAAATGTATTTCTATCAGTTTAAACACCACTTAAATCCTTTAGAATCTCAACAATAAGCTGGACTTCTTAACATGTGTCTTTTCTCGCTGCCAGGAATGCCCACACAGATGTTAAGTTTTATCACTGAGCAGGGGAAGAAAGCTATATCAAGCTGTGAGTTACATAAATATCTTCCCCAGCTGCAAAGAACCAAAGAGAAGACAGAGTGTAAAGGACTCTCTTTTACTATTACTGGTTTTAAAGATGAAGGAATGTCATCATGAACCAAGGAATAAGGGTGGCTTCTAAGAAGCTGAAAAAGACCAAGATGTGCATTCTCCCCTATAGCTTCTAGAAAAGAATGCAACCCTACCAATGCCTCAACTGCAGCCCAGTGAGAGTCGTGTCATATTTCTAACCAATAAAATATAAGACAATTTTTTTTATTGTTTAAAGTCACTGAGTTTGTGGCAATTTGCTGTGGCAGCAATAGAAAACAAACATAATGTCTGAATTAACCCACAACTTGATAGGAAAAAACATTTGAACCAAAGCCAGTTTGACTTCACAATCCACTCACAAATAATTAATCATATATTATATGTTTAGGGATGATTTGGACATCATCAATGTCGATAGAACTGATTTTGTTCCAAGTCCCATAAGAAGTAGATCTTGTGGGTGAAGTTGGGACATTTGAAACAATTTAATTTACATATGGGGAAAATCAGAGAAAATTGTCTATAGGGGATAGAAACATGAACATAGTATCATCATTCTACATTTACTAATCATTTAACCTTGAACAAGCTACTTTATTTACCTAAGTGATAGTTTTAATAACTATGCAATGAAGATAATAATAAATATATAGTATTTTGCTATATATAAAATAATTATACATTATATGCATATATTATTTGAAATGCAAAACATATAGCACTTGGAAAGAACTCAGTAGATAAAATACAAACCATAGGTCCTGACACTTAAAAGGTAGTCAGTAACTAAATTTACATTATTAGATACATTACATGATATCTTTTCCTCCCTTGTAATCACCTGTCTTCTCTCTCTGTCATTTGCAATATTCATTAATTCATTCATTTAACATTTATTTTATTATTTTATTCAACAATAATTATTAAGTTCATATTATGTACCAAACAATGTCCTAGATGCTTACAGTACAAAATTGAAATAAACAAAGTCTTGAAACTCAAGGATCATATATGCTAAAGGGAATGGCAATAAATATACAAACATATACATATGTAACTTAGAGTGTTACAGAGTCCCCTTCCGATACCTTGTGTATCTCTTTATGTCTCCTTCTGCTAATATTATCTCAATCAATTTAATATATTAAAAATGTAGCATAAAAAAGAATTGATGCAGTATTTCTGAGAGAAGCAATGACTTTGATTAGAATAGAAAAACTTTTTTTTTCTGTATGTGTTTAAATGTATGTATTTAAATTGGGAAAATAGCAGTTTACCAATTTTACTGTTGAGTGACTGGTTAAAATATATGCATTCAGAAATTTGGAATTTGGTTTGGTTAGTGTTCTAAAAGAATGTATGACACCACTGGAATTGGTGAAAATCATTTTTCCCTTAGTTGATAAATGGGAATATAAATTACTTTATAACTTACAATGTCTACTTAATTTGGGTTTGGTAATGATTATAAGGCATATCTGAGCACCAAATTTTAATATCATTGATTTTGGCCCAGGTCATGATCTCAGTGTTGTGAGATTGAGCTTGCACCACGTCACAAAAGGCTCAGCTCTCAGTGGGGAGTCTGCTTGAGATGCTCTCTCTCCCTTTCCCTCTGCTCTCCACCCCGTGCTAGCTCATGCTCTCTCTCAAATAATAAATAAATAATCTTTTTTTAAAAAAAGAATATCATTTCCTCAGAGCCAATATATTTAGTTAATAATTATCAACTGGCCATTATATGCCCATGATGATAACTTGTGGGGATTCACAATGCCTGGCTAGCTAAGATAGGATAAACACAATCCTCCTTGGGAGAGGCGAGTTGAAAAGCAAAGAAGAAGTGACCAGAAAACGGGGCCTCCTTTTAGGTTTTTGGGCTGAAAACAGCTAGATCCTAATTGTGGCTCAACGCTATCTCCCAGAGGACAGATGCTTCACTTAGGTTAGACATAAATCCTTAATAGTCACCTACTCCCTGCCTGCAGGTCACGAACACAGATAATTCTAATCACACAATGCCTATAAATGTCAGTGCCCTAGTTATTGAAACTTTACATTCCTTTCTAATCTTGATTCTTTGATGTAACAGTAACATGCATGGTAAAAATG
This sequence comes from Ursus maritimus, assembly GCF_017311325.1. Taxonomy (NCBI): domain Eukaryota; kingdom Metazoa; phylum Chordata; class Mammalia; order Carnivora; family Ursidae; genus Ursus; species Ursus maritimus. Next base: position 20,241,729 of record NW_024426552.1, read on the forward strand.
GAGGTAAGAAAACTTGACTTGGGTCCTTTTGCCACCAGAGCGTCTGGTCCCCAGGATCTCTCCTTTCTCCTACTTAGGTGTTGGGAGTAATCTTTTCATTTGTGGTCTCAGGGTTTGCTAGCCAAACCCAACAATAGATGATAGGAAAAGTGGAAAATGCCAAGTTGGAAAAAAAATCCAGCATCTTAGAGACAATGATTTAGTAAAATGGATAAAAAACTAAGAGTGTGAAAAACACATTGTATGTCATATATTTCATTGATGCCTCACAAGTCTATCAAGAATATTTGTGTTTTAATGCTCTTTCTAAGGGTACCAAAACTGTGACTCAGAACAAAAGTTGTAAATGATAATATAAATATTAGACATGGCTCCATTATTTTATTTAAAACTATGTGCTTTTCAAAGCAGCACATATTGTAACATTACTATCTCTCCTTATATAATAAAAGTGTTTGGGAAGAGCCATTATTGGGTAAGATACAAGGCATCTACCTGTTTGAGGGAGATACAGATTATATGCTACACTGTTCCTGTTACATAGATATGTTGTTTTTCATTTTTCATCACATTTATAAGAGTTAAAAATGTGATGACTCAAAATTAAATATATTATGTAACTGAAGGATTATGGCTTCCTACAATTAGAAATAAAATAATTACTTAAAACTAATTATCTAAATTTTAAATGTCTGAAAAGGCAAAAAGATTGGATAACTGCTGCTCTTACAAAAGTGAAAAAAATGAAACTAGATTTCTCCAGAATCAAAACCCAATGTTCCAAGACTAAGTGCACTTAACAGAGTTGTTTGTTGGACTACTAATGACAAAAATATATAAAATCAAGACGAATAGCTTCGTCTTTCATATTAACATAAAGAGGAGAGGAAATATTCATAGGCAGTCTAAGAAAAATTCAAGTTTCTCCACTGCATGTAAATGAAATTAATAGCTATTTGGGATTAATAGTTTATTCTATAATTTAATAGCTGCCCAACATTCTAGTCTTTCAAAAAGAAAAATAAAAGACAAATTAAGTTTAAACTGTTTTGGTTTCCTAGTTTTGGAGTCGATATAATGTATTTTAGTTGAAATATTCTCTTTATTTAAAGGAAAAAGTAAAAATAATCTCAAATTAAAATGTAATATAATTTAGGAAAAGTTGTTAAAGTGGTAGCCATATAATTTTTAATAGGCATAGAATTGCAAAAGTAATAGCTTTGAAATATTTAAGAATAGCATTTCATATCAGTCATTTTATAATTGAGCTATTGTCCCATGCCTGATTGTTAAGGAACCTAAAATTACCTTAGGCATGCATCAAAAGATTTAAAAACATATTTCTATTTTATATGTATCTAAGGCATGCAACAAAGTAATTTTAAAAATCTCTTTTCTTGTTACCTTTCTTTATAAGTGATTACATAAAAGCACATATAATAATAAAGATTGTATCCTTCCAAATGTGAGTAAAATTTCAAAAGTGTATTTGTTATCATTAAATGTGAGAGAAAAAAAATTATGAGCTTTGTTTCTTAGGATAAATTCTATGTTAATGATATTCATTGGCCTAATTGTCTTTGGTATATTTGAATACTTATTTTAATTAATATAAACTATATATATATTTCTATATACACATATAAAAATACATTTACTGTAAGAAATTAACTCATGCAATTACAGAGGCTGCCAAGTCCCAAGATCTGCGGTTGAAAGGCTGGAGACCCAGGAGAACTGTTAGCACAGCTCTAGTCTGAAAGCCTGCAGGCTCAAGACTCAGAAAGAGCTGAAGTTGTAGAGCTGAAAACAGGAAAAAACTTATATCCCAACTTGAAGGTAGTTGGGCATAATAAATTCTGTTTTCCTCAGTCTTTTTTGTTCTATTCAGATCTTGAACTGATTGGATGAAGCTCGTTCTCTTTAGGGAGGGCAATCTGCCCTACCCAGTGTATTTTTTCAGATGTTAATCTCAATCAGAAATATTCTTACTGACACACCCAGAATAATGTTTGAACAAATATGGGCACACATGGCAGATAAAATTAATCATCACATACTTCATAACTTTTTAGAGAAAAGCAATCCTACCAGATTGTCTTGGTCATTTAGGGCCCCTATAACAAGAATGGTATTCTTGTTGGCTTAAATGACGACCATTTATTTCTCACAATTTTGGAGGCTGAGAAGTACAAGATCAAGGAACTGGCATATCTGGCATATGTAGACAGCCACCTTCTTGTATCCTCACATGGGGAAGACAGAGTGCGAGAAATGTCTCTTTCTCTTCTGAGGCCATTAATCCCATTCACAAGGAGCCCACTCTCAAGTCCTTATTACCTCCCAAAGGACTCATATCCAAATACCTTCAAATTGAGGATTAAGCTTCAATATATGAATGTGGGGAAGACACGGACATCCAGTCCATATTGCAGATCAAACAGTATACTAAAAATATATAGTAAAATAAACTTTATGGGATTGATTGATACAAAATGGGAAGACTTATCTATACTTGAAATACAGATAAACAAAGACATATATATATATTTAATTATATATGTTTTATATATAATTACAAGTTTATATTTATTTATAATTATATATAATTATTTGATAGGGAAAAGATTTAAAATAAGTGAGTATATATATTTTTTCTAGTGATTGGCATTACAGCAATTGAATAAACATTTGGAATACAATTAAGCTATACAGTTCTTCACACATCATCATAAAATGTATATATGGACCAAATATTTTCATATAAGAAATAAAACCATAATAGTATTATAATGAAATAAAATAGACAACATCAGGTCTATGTGAAAGAGGTCTGCCTAAAATATGATATTAATATCTAAAATCATAGAGACAATGGTCACTAGGTCATAAAAATTTAATGTGCTATTAACAAACAATAATTATCAACATTATTTTAAAAGGGACATTTTGGTATGTATATGATGCTGTAATCTACTTTCTATGTAAGAGTCCTAACAAAAACTACAGAAAATAAAAAAATAACTTGAATAAGAAAACAAGCAACCTGATTAAAAAGTAGGCTGAAAATTTTGACACCACAATAAAGATGATATACAGATTACAAACAAGCACACAAAAAGATGTTTTTCATCATATGTCGTCAGGAAAGAGCAAATTAAAACAACAGTGAGATACTGCTACACACCCATTAGAATGCCCAAACCCAGAGCCCTGACACCAAAAGCTGTTGAGGATGTGGAGTAACAAGAACTTCATTCATTGCTGGTGATGATGCAAAGTGGTACAGACACTTTCAAAAATAGTTTGCCTGCTTCTTACAAAAATGAACATATTCTTTCCAAGCAAACCAGCAATCTCATTCATTGGTATTTATCTAAAAGCACTGAAAACTTATGGCCACACAAAACCTTCACATGGATGTTTATAGCAGCTTTATTCGTAATTTCCAAAACCTGGAAGCAACCAAGATGTCCTTCAGTAAGTGAATGGATAAATGGTAGATCTAGGCAATAGAATATTATTCTGCAATAAAAATAAATGAATCCACAAGCCATGAAACACATGGAGGAAATGGAAATGCATGTTAGTAAGTAAAACTAGCCAATCTGGAAAGTCTACATACTCTATGATTCCTACTATATGACATTCTGGGAAATGCAAAACTATGAAGATAATAAAAAGATAAGTGGTTGCTCAGGGTTGGGAAAGAGGATTGAATAAACAGAACACAAAAGGATTTTTAGGGTACTGAAAATACTCTATATGAAACCATAACGGCGGATACATGCCATTATACATTCATTCAAATTCCAAAGAATGTACAATACCAACAGTGAATCTTAAAGTGAATTATAGACTTTGGATGACTTTGACGTGTCAATGTAGGTTCATCAATTATAACAAATAAAACACTGTGGTAGGGGAATTGGTAATGAGGGAGTTTATGCATGTGTGAGGGGCAGAGGGCATATTGGAAATCTCTGTGCCTTTCTCTCAACTTTATTGTAAATGTAAAGCTACACTTAAAAGAAATTAAAAAACAATAACAACAAAATAACCCAATATAAAAGTGAAGTGGCAACCAAGTCATTAGAAGAAAAACAAAAAAACACTTCATAGCTGGGGCACCTGGGTGGCTCAGTTGGTTAAGCATCTGCCTCTTGATTTCCAAGTTCAGGTCATGATATCCATGTCTTGAGATCAAGTTTGCATGGCGTTCTGTGCTCAGCAGGGAGTCTGCTTGGGATTCTCTCTCTCCCTCTACCTCTGCTCCCCCCAACCTCGCATGCACACATGGGCTATCTCAAATTAATTAATTAAAAAAAAAAAACTTCACAGCCCAAACACACTTTAAAAATAAAATTGTAGAAGAGATTTTAGACACAGAGTTACTCATACAATTTTGATGAGAGTATAAATTGAACAATTTTCTAAAGAGAAATAGAACTATATGTGTCATTAGATAGGGAAATCCACCTTCTAAAATATATGTATATACTTTAGAAACGTTCAAGTAATTATGGAGATGCATATACAAAATCATTTATAATATCAAGGATCTCAAACTACTCATGCAAACTGGGAACATAATTTAATAAATTAGAATATTATTTCTCAGAATATCATTTGTACTGTTTCAACTTCAACAAATTGAACAAGATTATAAAAGATCAGCTATTTTTTAATAATTGAAAATTAAAGACCTATAATGATCCAGTAATTTCCTTTAATTAAGTAAATTGTGACCTGTCCTTTTAATCCTTAATGTACAGTTATCATGTATCTCTCAGTATGGTCAGCACTAGGCATGATCTACATGGATCTATGTGTTATATCCTCTGCAATTCTCTCAGCTTCTTATTATGTGATTTTCCCATCTCACTTCCAAATTTTCCATTCTTGCCTGTCCTAAATTTCTCTTAAATTCTAATCTTTTTCCAGATTCTGAGGCACAACATTGCTGTTTCCTTTTCTTAGAAAATTCTCTAATTCCCTTTCCTCTGACTAAATCTTCTTGGACATCTAGAATTGTTCCAATGTTCAATCATAATGAATGGTTATAGTAGCTTTGCCTGATGGGGAGATATATTTAATTAGTTATTAAAATCTCTAGTACTTGAAATACTCATTATATACTCAAATATAATTGGATAATGAAAGACATTTGTTTCACATTATATATTTATAGCAGTTAGAGTTCAATTCTTAATGTCAAGGACCATAGAAACTACATATGCATAACTGGGAACATAATTCAATACAGAAGAAGTTGAAGATACGATGGCTTTCAAAATAGGATGGTCAGCCTGACTTTCCTGGAAACTAGAAAATTGTATTATTTGAGCCATCAAGTACTGCATTTGAGTCTATCTCTCACCAATCCTATGTGAACTTTGAAATGTGCTTAATGTTACTGAATCCTCACCTATGGTAGGAGAACATTATCTCCTTTTGTGTGGGGGGTAGGAGGGAGGGGTGGAGGTCCATTGTAGGGATTGGGTTTAGGGGTGGGAGAGGGAAGGCTGGCCTACCTAACCTAGTTTTAACTATAATTAAATATATTTATATTCTTACTCTGATTTACTATTTCTGTTGATATAAGCTGCTTCAAATCCTGTTAACTTTAAAAAATTCTTACCTATGGGGGTGCCTGGGTGGTGCAGTCATTAAGTGTCTGCCTTCAGCTCAGGGAGTGATCCGGGCGTTCTGGGATCGAGCCCCACATCAGGCTCCTCCGCTAGAGCTTGCTTCGTCCTCTCCCACTCTTCCTGCTTGTGTTCCCTCCCTCTCTCGCTGGCTGTCTCTCTCTGTCAAATAAATAAATAAATCTTTAAAAAAAAAATAAAAAGAAATAAAAAAAATTAAAAAAATAAAAATCCTTACCTATGGTTTATTCATATCCTTATATTTATTTCCATTTCTTAAGAAATGCATTCAAAACTCCAGTATTTCATCACCAACTATAAAACTTGTCATTGGAGGCTGACGCAAGATCAGTTAATGGTTTCTTCTCTTTGAATCCTAGAGTGAAAGGGTCCAGGGAGATTTGGATTCATAGTTTTCCTGGGTTCTAGGTTTAGAGATTATACTATTCAGGTAGTTGATCTATTATATTGGTTCTCTGGGGCTACCTCAACAAAGTACCACAATCTGGGTGGATTATGCAATCCAGTTCTATAGTCTAGAAGACTAACTGACATCAAGGTGTTGCTAGGGTTGCTAGTTCCTTCTGAAGGGTGCAAAGGAGAATCTGTTCTATGCTTCTATTTTAATTTCTGGTAGTGTTAGGCATTCATTGGTTTGTAGATAGTATTCTCTCTGTGTCTTTATGCCATCTTCCCGTGTGTCTGTATCTCTACATTTCCTTTTCTTATAAGGACAGCAAATTGGGTTAGGACCTAATCACTGCATCTTAACTTGATCAATTGCAAAATCCATATTTCCAAATAAGGTCACATTAGCAGATCCTAAGTGTCAAGACCTCATTATTTTTTGTCTGGACACAGCTCTTCCTATAATAGCTATCTATTATAAAGATTTTACTTAGTGATTATATCCTGTTTCTAAAAAAATATTTTTTAAATATTTTATTTATTTATTTGACACACAGAGAGAAAGAGAGCACAAGCAGGGGGAGCAGCAGAGGGAGAGAGAGAGAGAAGCAGACTCCTCACTGAGCAGGGTGCCCAATGCAGGGCTTGATCCCAGGATCCTGGGATCATGACCTGAGCTGAAGGCAGCTGCTTAACCAACTGAGCCACCCAGGCGCCCCTCAAAATAATTTTTAATATTATAATAACCTAAGAATTGCTGTTTAAATGAAACCTCCAATTATGCAGTCATATACGCTCTAAAGTTATAGGTGGTGCTGAAATAGTGATTAAAGAAATGAAGTCTAATTCCACTTGAGTAGGACCAAGGATTTAATTATGTGAAAACCAGTATGTAGTAAATGTAGAATAGTCTTTTTTTTTTTCAAAGAATTATCTTTTTTTCAATAATTACACACACACACACACAAATCCTATGCTGGCCCATTAAAAAGAGTCCCAAAGGATTTCATTGTATTGGAATCATAAAAAGTGGTATTCACAACTGATTACCACTGAGTAACATAGATCAGAAAAGCACATCCATAAAATTGAAGAAGTGCCAAAAACATCTGGTACTCACTATCGGAGAGCACGAGTAACTGAAACTTGAAGCAACAAGATTGTGAAGAGAAAATAAACAAATTGCAGGGGGCCAGAGTTATACTACTTTGTATGTTCGGGATTTTTCCCCTAAATCTCAGAAAAAGGCATAAAGGCCTGGAAGAAAGCAGAAAACGTGAGTTTGAGATATTGTTATGGGGGAGGCAAATTTTTGTTTCCAGAAGTAATAAGACATCCAAGATGTGAGAAACAGAAATCTTCGAGAAAAATGATCCAGAGAAGTGATCCCAGAATTCTGAGTGCTTTAATACTGTAGGTCACCAGTAAATCCTAAAAAGCATGGGGGCGAGAGGCCAAGAAATCAATCAGAGAGAAATTGTTAAGTGACTAAAAGCTAAGACCTTTCAATAGTCTTATGTTGCAGGGGAAGCAAAATTGGATTGCAAGATGGGTGAGGAGTAAGGACAGCAATAAACACCCCATGCATTCAGTTCAGTCTTCTAAAGAGCTATGCCCTAAAATAAAATGTGAACCAGATAAAGAAAAGCCTTACAACACAGGTTCAAAAAATTGAGGTTGTTTATTGAATAGACACAGTAATACACCCTTACTCTAACTTCTGGCAAAGAGCAAGTTAATTCTTCCCTGAAGAAAAATAAAGCTATCTAGAGCTGTTTAAATTTTTCATATACAGAGTGTAATATGCAATAAAATATCCCCAGTATTAACATAAGACAAAAATTGAAAGACTAAAAACCAAGAAGAAAACCTTACAAATGAAACTGATCCACAGGTGACCCAGAAAATTAAGTCATCAGGCATGAAATGTAAAACAAATCTGATTAGTACACTTAAATATGCTCAAAACAATTAATAGCAAGATTAGCAATTACACCAGATAAACTTAAAGCTACATCTGCTACCTGACCACTTGGGGTGACTCCTGCTACTAAACCAGCAAAGATAGGATAATTGGCTCTAATCTCTATGTGTAGGTAGGTCAGCTTTTATTCAATGGGAGCAGAGAGTAATAATATTGCAGTTCATTGAGGCAATTCTTGGTTTTCCCGTGTCTGGCATTATTTGCAAATGAGCAAGTACAACAAATAAAGTCTAATGAGAATACTATAAACAGGATATCAGATATGAAATTCTGAGTCAACCAAGATGGCCAGCCAATTCTGATCAGAAATGTTAACTAAATGGGAGGTGAAACTGCACTGGAGCGTGGAAAATAGTATTTATGTTCATCAGTTATGGCCCCAGGACCAACTGTAGCAACAGGAATTAAGGTTTGTCACATTAGCCTTCCTCGGCTAATTTTTCCAGAAATTATAATTAAATGAAATCTTAGTAAGGCTTTGCCTAGACACAGTAAAAAAGTTGGGAGAAACAATTGAATCTCTGTGGTCCAAGGAGTTAGACTGTGTTGGGTACAATCATTCACCAGTGTCCTTTATCAAATGGTGTGGTCATTCCCCAATTTCAGTCACTACTGGCTAATGAAATTTGTAGCTGCTTGTCTTCTCCATAAAATTAGTAGAATGTTTTCCTTTGTAGTGCAATAGGTACTCCATGACTTCCCTGTGGTATCAGACTGAAGTTTGTCTCAGCCAAGGTCACATTCTTGCCTAAATTAGTCCTACGGCCTTATTCTGAGAGAATCCCCCCCCCCAAACCTATTGGCTCCAGTGCTAGAGAATCTCACATAAAACCAATTCCAACTATAGTCCCAAGATAACCTGGACACAAAATTCTGACAATGACATTGCATAAAACAATATTATAAACTAACATCTCTCAAGAATATGGGCAATGACGTATTTTAAACAAAACAAAAGTCAATCAATTTACTTACATACAAGCACATAATACATCAATTTACACTAGAAATTTAATATTTATCATCCAAAACAAATGTATATCACCGTATCAGTAGAATAAATAAAACGCTGATCATCTCAAGTTACAAAAATCAATACTTTTCTTAATTTGATTTAAAAAAAAGTTAGCAAACACATCCAAATGTTCAAAAAATGCATTTCATTCTTGAGATTAGAAGCAAAACATGTTTGGAAGCAAAATGTTACTTCTATCCAACTATTTCTATTAATGTTCTTAATGAAATAAAACAAACAAAGGAAAGTGGTAAGATTTGAGAATGGAGACATAAAATTATGGTAATCAGCACATAACAATGTGTATATACATACATGCATCTCTCTCTATATATATAGAGAGAGAGAGAGTTAAATGCAGATAGAGTTAAGAGCATTTAATAAGTTCTTTGGATACAAATCCAATAAAAAATTATTAGTCTCTATGATATCAGAAGCAGAGAAAAAGATTTTAAAACTCACTGAAACCATTCACAAAAATATCAAAACACCAAATATTTAAGAATAAATCTACTGTGGGGGTGCCTGGGTGGCACAGCGGTTAAGCGTCTGCCTTCGGCTCAGGGCGTGATCCCGGCGTTATGGGATCGAGGCCCACATCAGGCTCCTCCGCTATGAGCCTGTGTCTTCCTCTCCCACTCCCCCTGCTTGTGTTCCCTCTCTCGCTGGCTTGTCTCTATCTCTGTCTAATAAATAAATAAAATCTAAAAAAAGAAAAGAATAAATCTACTGTGGGGCACCTGGGTGGCTCAGTCATTTGTGTTTGACTCTTGATTTCCTCTCAGGGTGCTCTCAGGGTCTTGAGATGGAGCCCTGCATTGAGGCCCAGGCTGGGCGTGGAGCCTGCTTAAGATTTTCTCTCTCCTCCCTCTCTCTTCCCCACCCCCACTCACACACACTCTCTCTCTCTTAAAACTAACTAACGAACTAACTAACTAACTAAATAAATAAATAAATAAAAGAATAAATCTAATGAAACACATGCAAGACTTCCAAAATAAAAATATATAACATTCTGAAATAATTTAAAGGAAACCTATGTAAATTAAGAGACATAACTTGTTAATGAAGTGGAAAACTTAGCATTTTAAATTTGTAAATTTTTAACAGATTGCCATTTACCACAGCATCAAAAACAACAACATACTTAGGAATAAATTTAACCAAGGAAGTGAAAAATCTGTACCCTGAAATCTAAAGGACATTTTCCTTTAAGAAACTGAAAAAAACACAAATAAATGGAAAGAAATCCAATGCCCATAGATCAGAAGAATTAATATTGTTAAAATGCTCATAGTACCCAAAGCCATCTATACATTCAATGAAATTTCTATAAAGATTTAAGAGAATTTTTCACAAAAATAGAAAAAACAATCCTTAAATTCCTATAGAATCACAGAAGACCCTGAATAGACAAAGCAATCTTGAGAAAGAAGAGCACAGCTGAAGGTGTCACACTTCCTAATTTCAAACAATATTACAAAGCTATAGTATTCAAAACAGTATGGTACTGACATGAAAACTGACATATGGACCAATGGAACAGAACTGAAAGCCCAGAAATAAATCTCTGTATATCCCGTCAACTAATATTTGACAAAGTGTCAACAATACTCAATACTCAATGGATAGTCTCCTCAACAAATATTATTGGGAAAACTGGATATTCAGATGCAAAGGAATGAAACTGAACCCTAATTACACTACTCAAAAAATTAATCGAAAATGGATTAAAGAGGGGCACCTGGGTGGCTCAGTCGATTAAGCGTCTGCCTTTGGCTTAGGTCATGATTCTGGGGTCCTGGGATCCAGTCTCATATCAGGCTCCCTGCTTAGCAGGAGTCTACTTCTCCCTCTCTCCCTGCCCCTCCTCCTCACTTGGGCTCTCTCGCTCATTTTCTCTCTCAAATAAATAAATAAAAACCTTTTTTAAAAAAAGAAAGAAAATGGATTAAAGATTGACTTCCAAAACTCCTGGAAGAAAACATACATAAAAGTTTACCTAAAATTATATAATGCACTTGCTACATAAGTATTTCAGCTCTGTCCACAATATAGTACACTTATGAAAATATGTTCTAAATGATTTTTTTTTCCTACTGTGGATGGATTCAATTTAGGATTAAGAGCACTGCCAATTGTTTCTTGGAACTTGTAAAAGCAAATGTATGAGAATCTGCACTAACATTGACAGGTATAATGATTCTTACTAATGAAAACATAGGTTACTATAAACTGGGTGAATATAATCAAGAAAATTGATTTATATGTGTAGGTTTTTGTGTGATTTGATAAGCAAAACTTTAAAAATAAATTCAATTTCTCCTGTCTTCCCATGGATAATTTATCATATGCTAGGGTAATCATGTCATTAAAATAATGGTATTAATTGATGCTGTCTTTCATAGACATATATTTATAATTTTATAAGATATGTTACAGTTGAGAGTTTTGTGACAATACGCTTAACCATAAATCTGGTCATACTTTACTGAATTTTTTCAGAGTGTTTGGCAAGCAGTTGTTTTCTGCAGCAAACATGCAGACGGATTTTAGTGGCCTTTTGAGTATAGATACTCATCTCATTTTATTGCTGTGATAAAATGTCAGCAAAAATGTATGTATTCTTTAATAGCCTCTAGAGAAAGCTGAACCTAAATCAGAAAATAACAACCATGATGATAAAAAGCATATGTTTTGGTATTTGAGGTTTAATCATATGTATTTGCTGAGAAGACATTTTGTACAGAGGATTCTAATGTTTATGAGTGAATGATAAATATCTCTAGGTGTATGTTTAGGATGATAAAAACAAGTCTGTTAAATGAACTGTTTTCCATCTAGTGCCAACAATGTGTCTTCTCTGTAAAATGAATTCGCTATGTCATAGAAGAGTTTATCCTGTAATTTATAGCCATATTTTTAAGAGTAAGACTACTACAAATGAAAATGTACATTCTTAACCTACTTCTGGTACTGCATCTACAAAGTTGTCCATAAGCAAAAGTGTGTCTTGATTGAAACAATTAGCAAAACAAAGTTGTTATTCATAGCCATTAATGCATCCTCTAGTGAAAATTTAGATGAAGGTATGTTGAATATTTTATAGCCACCTCTAAACTGTTAATTCTCAATTATAAAGATTGGAGTTCTACAACTAAATAAACACATAGGATGTGAATTTTTGATTAGGATTAACCAGTATTGATTATTTATCTCTATGATGAACATTTAAGTTAACTTATGTACGCCATAAGTGAAAAATATAGATTAATAGTGTTATAGAAAGTCAAGGAGATTTTGCATGTACAAATAAGAAAGAGAAGCACAATGACAATAAATATTTGATCATTAAAATAAGGTTTCCAAAAATAAATTTTAAAAAATGTAAAAATATAGTTGAGTATATCATTCTGAATATTAAATATATTAAGAGAAAATATCAGAGAGAGATGATAAAGAGGTCTAATCTAGAAAGTTTCAATATCTGAAGAATGAATTAAAATTATTTTGAATGCTTTCAGTCAAAAAACATTTGAATTTTCTAAAATAAAATATGATATTAGTTTATCAACAATTTGCATATTAGCACTTCTTTCAAATATTGTGTATCTGTCATACACTTTAGATGGAATTTTACAAAGCTTATGTTATTTTAAAGTAATACTTAAAGTAATGTGTTAAAATGTAAGCTTTAACATTTCCTTATTGCTGTGTGATAGTTCACTTCAAATTTAGTAACTTAAAACAAAAGCCTTGTTTTTAGTTCACGATTATGATAGTCAGCAATAAAGGTTAAACACCTTTGGTTGGTTCATTGGTTTGCTGCAGAACTCCTTTATATGGCTGATGCCTGATAGGGGTCAGCTAAGAGACTCCACATCTGAAAGTTGGCTGAAGCACATTAGTTCTTTTCCCCACCATGTCTTCAAACCACCAGCTGTGTCTATGTACAGTTCCAAGCAAGTTCCAAGCAAGACTGACTGGAAAAATGCTACATTCCATTGACCAAAGTAGGTCACAAGGCAAACGTGCATAAAGAAATAGTGAAATAGATTAATCCTGATACGAGGAGCCTAAAGCAGCTTTGCAAATGCTGAAGATAAAGGGAACAATGAAGAATTATGACCATTTTTGCAATATATTCCTATACAATTAAGATTCCATTTTTATCATGTGGCCCACATCTTTAAATGCTAGATATTTATTTATTTAGTTTTAAAGATTTTATTTATTTATTTATTTAAATTTAGGAAGCGCAAGTAGGGTGAGCCGCGGAGGAAGAGAGAGAGAGAGAATCTCAAGTAGACTCCCTGCTGAACAAGGAACCTGAGTAGGGCTCGATCGATCCCATAACCCTAAGATCATGACCTGAGCTGAAATTCTGACACTCAACCGACTGAGCCACCCAGGTGCCCCTAAATGTTAGATATTTAAAAGGTAGTTTTATAGAAGTGCTTGAGTGGCTCAGTCACTTGAGTGACAGACTCTTAATTCTGGTCCAGGCTACCATTTCAGGGGTTGTGGGATGGAATCCTGTTCCAGCTCCAAGCTCAGCAGGGAGTCTGCTTCATACTCTCTCCTTCTGTGCCTCCCTCTGCTTGTGCATGCATGTTCTCTCTCTCTTTCTCTCTAAAATAAATAAATAAATAAATAAATAAATAAATAAATA